>NC_087219.1:62963689-62986828 GCF_015104395.2 Macrobrachium nipponense
AGAGAGAGAGAACTAAGTGACTGGATAACCTCAGTTACTTAGTGTATCTTAATGGAAGGATGTGGCAAAAGGCACTAAGTTTAAGATACTAGGACTTAATCACTCAGCCACAGAGGGCTATTGGCTCTAAAGAAGCCGGCTGTCCACGTATGACTTTTTCAATGGTGTTCCTGTCTCTCTTTCCATATCCTACGATTGGGATCTCTTTATAATCTCGTAGGATTGCCGGCTTCGAAGCCTGGAAGGTATCCAGGACCATTCTGGGTACGTCTACTTACTTTCTCTTTTACGAATGCCGGGCGCTTCATCTGTGCCTCAAGTCACACAGGCGAGCCGGACATGTTAATCAGTGTATTGGATTATTCAGATAGCGAGGCATCGTCTCTGAATTCGGGTCAGTAATCGGGAATAAGAGGCTTATTGCAGTCACGGAGCTCAAGAGAGGATTAAAGCAACAAGGGATTGACAGAATGAGGGCAAAAGGACAAATTTTCCACCACTGACCCTCAGTGTGTCGTGGCAGGCAAACTTAATTAACAGAAGGTTATTAAGTTTGTTTATTAGGATATATTAAATTTATTCTTGAAAGGTAAATTGACACAGTTGACTCTCTTAGCAATATATATATATATATATATATATATATATATATATATATATATATATATATAGATATATATATATATATATATGTATACTACACACACACACACACTCACACACACACACACACACACACACACACACACACACACATATATATATATATATATATATATATATATATATATATATATATATATATATTTATTGGAAGATTGGGGTATCTAGGAGGCCGCAGATTCAGGAGGAATAAAATTGCAAATAGCCATCGTAGCATTGTAAATTTATTGGCCAAATTTTCGAGACGACAGTCTCATCATCAGGGCTGCAAAATACAAAGAATAAAAAAAAAAAAATGGACTCCGTTAAAAAACTCTCAAAGTCTAAAAACAAGAAACCTGAATTAAAAAAAATCAAAAAGACGAAGCTAAAAACATTGAAAACCCTAATACTCGAAAAAACTTTTTAAAATTGTACATATAAAAATTAAATTCTGATGTTAAAATGTATTAGTACCTTACTCTATCTGAGCTAAGAACTGAGTGACATTTTTCAGTTTTACAGAGGACGACGTCAACTTAGGCGATATATATATATATATAGATATATATATATATATATATATATATATATATATATATATATATATATATGATATATATATATATATATATAATATATATATATATATATATATATGCTTAAAAAATTAAAGCAAATGCACGTGACTTCATTAAATAAGGAAATACCACAGGAAAATGATGGGCAGAAATCCAAGAGCTTTCGTCTTTATTAAGACATCGTCAAGGAACGAATGAAATACGCTTGGAAAGGGAGTTACCAGGAGAACAAAAGGGTCAAGAATATCAGATGGTTAATTGTCAAAAGGATAAAAATGAAAAAGATCATCCAGGATTATCGGATATCACACGGTCATAAACTAAAACAAAGATTTAACCATAAGAGAAACTAAAGCTTAGCCATACAAAGTCCAAAACATTTATAAAACTGGATATATTAATTTTGTTGCTTATATTTATCTACAACGTTTTTCATTATGAAAGCATCGAGTTTAAATAAATCAAGACTCAAATTTTGAACACTTCCAATATTTGACTTGATCAAACAAGATTCAAGGATATTCCTTTTAACTGTGCCATTACATGGGATTGACTCCAGTAAATAGGATGATCTAAATCTTTCATATGTAGAATAATAGAATAATGCATTCGATATTTGTCCAGTTCTCACAGAACATTGGTACTGTTTGATTCGTTGTGAAAGGGATTTACCGGTTTGTCACACTTTTTGCAAGGAATGTCATATATGTTTAAGGGTATCGCCCTACAATTGGTTGACTAACAAGGCGGCCCCCGTTGGTTATTTTTGACCTGCGATGATATCCGCAAGTGTCGGTTGGTATAAATCACATCTTCGTCAAAGTATCATTGACTGTGATGATATTTCTTCTAAGTCCCCATCAATCGTTACTCTAGTATGAAGGTTTGAAGACGGTAAAACTCATAGTTAAATAACAAGTTATATTTAACAAGCTTACATCACAAATGATAGCTACAGGAAGATTTGGATAGCTCTTCAAACGGAGAGGTGTGATAGAAGTCTGATATACAATTCGGTTTACAAGATCATAGGTGAGCGATGCATTGCTCAAATGTTATACACACAAATGAACATACGAATCTAGGTCTGTCACGTAGGCACAGACTGTAATGGGAACGACAACATGTATTTTACCAATGGGGCATCGGTTGGCGTACCCTTTTAAAACATGAAACTGATGATCCAGGTGTATACAAACTAAGACGTTATACAAAGCATCGTCAGAGCAACGTTAAGGCAATGTCAGTTATTCACTAACTTCTGTTTTCCAATACTGCAAGATCCTACAGGAACACTGGAGTCATGATATTTCATCAACAACATGTTGCAACTTATAGAATGTCACAATACATTCGTATTTATATGTAATCACTTACATATGCAGCCGGGCACATCTTTAGGAAAATTTTCTATTACTAAATTCTTAACATTTATATTACAGAAAACAACATTAATTTTAAAAGTTTTAAAATTCTAGGAATTTCTTGAAACCTTTCATTATACGGTAATTTTAGAATGTCCCTTCTATAATATTCACTGTAGAGGAAGAAAGAAATTGTAATTTGAATTTTCTTGACGTAACTGTTCATAGAAATAATAGAAATTTCACCTTTTGAGTCTTTCGAAAATCAACTAACATTTCCCATTATGTTCATTATTATTCCAATCGCCATCAAAATGTTAAATTCTCTGTTTTTTCTGGGATGTTTTTAAGGGCTTTGTGTGTCTGTAGCCCAGAATTAATTGACGCTGAGATTAAAATTATTTATCATATTGCCATGAAACTTAAATATCTGAGGAGTTTTGTAGATGTGGCACAGAAAAGAGCTAGAAACACTTTATTTAACTAATGTCAAACTTTGAATTTAGAAGTATAATGTTTTAAAATTACTGTATGATGAAGGGCTCTAAATTTGTCTTGGTTTATTAAAATCGATGCCGTCATAATGAAAAAACAGTGTTAGATAAATATAAGGAACAAAATTGATATATTCAGTTTTATATGTGTTTCTGGACTTTGTATGGCTAAGCTTTAGTTTCTCTTATGGTTAAATCTGTTTAAGCTTGTACCTGTGTTATATCCGATAATCCTGGATTATCTCTTTAATTTCTACCATTTGATAATTAACCATCTAGTATTCTTGATCCTTTTGGTTTCCTGGTAACTTTCTTTCCAATGTAATTCATTCGTTCCCTGACAATGTCTTAATAAAGACGAAAGAGCTTGGATTTCTGCCTGTCATTTTCCTGTAGTATTCGCTTATATACATATACATATTATATATATCATATATAATATATATATATATATATATATATATATATATATATATATATATACAGTGGGCCCCCTGTATTCGCATTCTCCGGATTCGCGGACTCACACATTCGCGGATTTATCTCAGGAACGTTTCCTGCATTATTCGTGGAAAATTCGCTCATTCGCGGTATTTTTCTATGAGAAATATCCACAAATTCCTGTTTTTTTCTAATCTATTTCATCATAAAATGCACTTTTTCTGAAAAACACTATTAAAAAAACCAAGTATGAAAATTTGTAGTGGTTTTTTCTTGAGTTGTAACTAACAAAATAGGCTGTTTTTAGGGTTTTTATAGGGGTTCCAAACATTCTTGGGTTCTAACTATTCACGGGGGAGTCTGGTACGCATCCCCCCCGAATACGGGGACCACTGTATATATATATATATATATATATATATATATATATATATATATATATATATATATATATATATATATATATATATATATATATATATATATATATATATATATATATATATATATATATATATATATATATATATATATATATATATATATATATATATATATATATATATATATATATATATATATATATATATATATATATATATATATATATATATATATATATATATATATATATATATATATATATGTGTGTGTGTGTGTGTGTATATTTATGTGTAACCAGTCACAGTCCCAGTTGCTGCAGTCATTTCCACAAACTACAATTTCAATGAGATTGCCAGCCTTAAAAATTGATAAATTTTGTTTAAATCAATCTCAAATGTAACCAGGTTTTGGCAGTTAACCATTAATTTATTTTCTACGAATGACATGTAATGTAAAATAGTTAATTCATACCAAAGTAATTAGCCTATAAACGAAATAAATGCTTCTAGGTTATGTCATATTTGAACAATACAGGAAAAATACTGCACTAACATAATGTAAATATCACATTGCATTGACAAAAATCACACAAGATTTAGTCATTTACTTTACCAGTACTAAAGGAAAATTCTAATAATATGCACAATTTAATTAAGATCATTCAATAAATCCAGGTAAAACTAAGAAGTCAAAGTTCCTGCCGAAAGAACTACATTTTACGAAAAATAATAATGAAAACGTCGCTGGTGAACTGGATCACATCCACGTATCGAATGCCGAAGAACCTGAAGATATGAGACTGTGGTAAATAATATTATTGAACTTCTTCCTTAGTAGCTGTCACACAGACTGCAAAAGTAATCTACTGTGTGATTATGATATTCTCAAGCCATTGCGTCGTGCTCTAAAACGTTTCCAAAATACTACCACATTTTATAGGATTTAGTTGAAATTATCAAAGAACAAATTCAGTACTTCTTGAAGACTGCAACTTATATTAACTACCAACACATCTGTGCAAAGAAACAGCAATCCTATTTAATGTTTCTTCTTAAAAAACATTCTATTTCATAGCGGTTTAAAATCCGATAAGATATACCAATCTGGCATGATTTTGTGAAATATTAAATAGGACGAATAAACAGATGCTAGGGTCATTACATATATTAGAAAAATACTGGAATTCACTCGTTGAGATGGAGGTCTCAACCACAGAAAGCAAACAGCGCTTGATAGTCTGCTTCTGACTATTACTCTAAGAAACGTTTCTTATCTAAAAAAATTGCCACGCAGAATACATCACAGTAATTACAGCTCGTATTTGCGTTATGGGAGTCAGCAATAAACTTCTTCACTTGGTTCCTTCATTCTTTTATTGGGATTCCTCTATGCAAAGTGTTCTTATATTTCTAAGAACTCTGCATCATCACATATGCCTTACAGAACAGAAAAAATCATACTAAGAAATATAGGTATGGTAGTAAATAAACTACAATCGGTTTTAGTATTGGAGAATGTTTAAGCAAATTGACGAATAAAACTCAGTATTCCAAGAGACAAGAGAGAAAAACGAAAAAAGATTTTTTTCGTTACTTGCCCCCATCTGCTCCTATAATTCAATTGCACGCCAATATTGTTCCAATAAGGTTGCTGATGTTCATTTGCATTTTATTCTAAGCTGATATTTCCTGCATTTCATTCCGAGCTCTACCTTTGAACTCATCTCCTCTTCACACAAGATGACTGGCTCCATAAGTTCTGAGTACTTTATATATATATATATATATATATATATATATATATATATATATATATAGATATATATATATATATATATATATATATATATATATATATATATATATATATATATATATATATATATATATATATATATATATATATATATATATATAAATCTAATAAAAGGAGCCCATAAAAACACCAAAATAGAGAAAAAGTACTATATTTCAGAGACTGCTGTCTCCCTCTTCAGGTAGATGAATGAGAAAAGTTTCACAGAAAAGGTGGTATTTATACCAAGAGGTCCATCCACAAACAAGCCATTTTAAGTCACCCCCCCGCTGATAATCTTCCTCTAATCTTCTTAAGGGTTGGTTGAATGAAGACGTTGTCGATACGGGTGTCGAAATCCATCCTCCTTTTGAGATGTTGCATTAACCATGGCCTCTTTTATTAAGGCTGATTCCATCATTTGACTCTTGTACCGGCAAGTTGCTGCTATAAATTACACGTGACAAATTCCAGTTTATTCTATGGTTATGTTCATTTATATGGTTGAAAATAGCCGAGTTCTGTTGTCCATACCTAACTGACCGTTTGTGTTGTATTAAGCTCTGGGGAAGGGATTTACCTGTAAATCCGATGTAAGATTGGTCACAGTCCTGGCGGATGGGATTTCGTATACCCCAGAGTCCTTTGGAGATGTCTTTTGTTGGACGTTAATCAGGGATTTGGCTAAGGTGTTTGGGTAAGTAAATACAAAAGGGTTCGATTTTCCGAGGGGGTTGGTTATTCTCTTAATCGTGTCCAGGTGGGGAATTATTATTTTATTGTTGGGTGTATCTCTGGTCTTGTCTTTAGGGGTCGGTAGAAAATTACGTTTAGCTTTGTGAATTGCTTTGTTCCTCAATTATTATGGTCAGGATATTTTAAAGACGAAAGTTGCTTGCGAATTAGTTCAAATTCTTTTTCCAGGAATTCTGGGGAACAAATTCGTAAGGCTCTTAAGAACAAGTACTAGCTACACCTATTTGATAGAAATGTCATGATAGCTAAAGTAGTGAATGTATGAAAGTGAGAACGTTTGTTTTCTGTATATGGTAAATTTGTATTCTGTCGTATCTCTGATTATTAAAACATCAAGAAAAGGAATTTTGTTGTCTGTTTCCCATTCAACTTTAAATTTGATGCTGGGCACTAATGTGTTTAATTTCGAGAGGAATTCATTGAAATTGCCCCACCTATTATCCCAAAATGTTAGGATATCATCCACGTATCTCATCCACAGCATGTTTTTGGGTTTTATTGCATTTATTACTGTAGTTTCAAAGTATTCCATGTACAGATTGGCTAGAACAGGACTTAAAGGACTACCCATACTACACCCGAATTTTTGCTTGTAGAATGATTCCCCGAATGAAAATACGTTATTAGATGCACATAATTCAACTAGCTTTATTATTTTGTCAAGCGTCAAATGGGAAATGATCTGAATAGGGGGATAATTTTACCCTTAAAAACTGAAGAACGTCCTGTACTGGTACTTTAGTGAACAAGGAATCTACATCAAGGCTTAAAAGTTTTTTGTTGTGAAGTGGTATATGTGCTACTCTGAATTTGTGACAAAAATCTTCCCAAAACTCACAAAGACAATCTTCCATTCAGACCCATCGTTTCATGTGCCGGTGCTTTCAATTACAAAATTTCTAAATGGTTAGCTGGCCGGTCCTTTCCCTTTTTTAGGCACTTTTTCGCCAGTCACATTAAACATTCGGAAGATTTTTGTCACAAATTCAGAGAAGCACATATACCACTTCACAACAAAAAACTTTTAAGCCTTGATGTAGATTCCTTGTTCACTAAAAAGTACCAGTACAGGACGTTCTTCAGTTTTAAGGGTAAAATTATCCCCCTATTCAGATCATTTCCCATTGGCGCTTGACAAAATAATAAAGCTAGTTGAATTATGTGCATCTAATAACGTATTTTCATTCGGGGAATCATTCTACAAGCAAAAATTCGGGTGTAGTATGGGTAGTCCTTTAAGTCCTGTTCTAGCCAATCTGTACATGAATACTTTGAAACTACAGTAATAAATGCAATAAAACCCAAAAACATGCTGTGGATGAGATACGTGGATGATATCCTAAACATTTTGGGATAATAGGTGGGGCAATTTCAATGAATTCCTCTCGAAATTAAACACATTAGTGCCCAGCATCAAATTTAAAGTTGAATGGGAAACAGACAACAAAATTCCTTTTCTTGATGTTTTAATAATCAGAGATACGACAGAATACAAATTTACCATATACAGAAAACCAACGTTCTCACTTTCATACATTCACTACTTTAGCTATCATGACATTTCTATCAAAATAGGTGTAGCTAGTAACTTGTTCTTAAGAGCCTTACGAATTTGTTCCCCTGAATTCCTGGAAAAAGAATTTGAACTAATTCGCAAGCAACTTTCGTCTTTAAAAATATCCTGACCATATAATTGAGAAAGCAATTCACAAAGCTAACGTAATTTTCTACCGACCCCCTAAAGACAAGACCAGAGATACACCCAACAATAAAATAATAATTCCCCACCTGGACACGATTAAGAGAATAACCAACCCCCTCGGAAAATCGAACCCTTTTGTATTTACTTACCCAAAACACCTTAGCCAAATCCCTGATTAACGTCCAACAAAAGACATCTCCAAAGGACTCTGGGGTATACGAAATCCCATGCCAGGACTGTGACCAATCTTACATCGGATTTACAGGTAAATCCCTTCCCCAGAGATTAATACAACACAAACGGTCAGTTAGGTATGGACAACAGAACTCGGCTATTTTCAACCATATAAATGAACATTAACCATAGAATAAACTGAATTTGTCACGTGTAATTTATAGCAGCAACTGCCGGTACAAGAGTCAAATGATGGAATCAGCCTTAATAAAAGAGAGGCAGGTAATGAAACATCTCAAAAGGAGGATGGATTTCGGACACGATCGACAACGTCTTCATTCAACCAACCCTTAAGAAGATTAGAGGAAGATTATCAGCGGGGGGTGGGTTGACTTAAAATGGCTTGTTTGTGGATGGACCTCTTGGTATAAATACCACCTTTTTCTGTGAACTTTCTCATTCATCTACCTGAACGAGGGAGACAGCAGTCCTCTGAAATATAGTACTTTTTCTCTATTTTGGATGGTTTTTTTATGGGCTCCTTTTATTAGATGGAACTCTGTTGTTACAGAACATTTATACCAGTCATATATATATATATATATATATATATATATATATATATATATATCAATATATATATATATATATATATATATATATATAGTATATATATATATATATATATATATATATATTATATATATATTTTATATATATGTATATATATATATAGATATATATATATATATATATATATATATATATATATATATATATATATATATATATATATATATATATATATAGATATATATATATATATATATATATGTAAGACTCAAAGTTCGTGATGAACGAATTAGATATGACTGAAAAGACTGAAAGTTCATGACGAACAAATTTAATACGTCTGAAGAGATTTAAAGTTCGTGGTGAACAAAGTCGATATGTTTGAAAAGACTCAAAGTTCGTAATGAACAAATTCAAAAGGGGTTGGTTGCCTGATGCGTCTTTCCTCACAACATCAGTCATGGTTTATTATTTGGCAAAAGGATTTTTACGACTGCATTGCTCTTGCTGTCATCAACCACAGCTATTGGCGGTGGGCCTAGCCTTTGACTAAAAAGTCCACCTGGAAGGCAGCAGTTTCCACAGTTATTGGCGGTGGGTCTAGCCTCTTACTAAACAAGTTAGACTGCAAGGCAGCAATTGTCCTTTTAGTCGCCTTTTACGGCACGCTGGACCTACGGTGATAGTATTCTTACACCCTTACCACACAGTGATAATCAGTATAAACAAATTTACACCTGTAAAAAACCTTTTCCTTCAAAAAATACACTGCTGTATTCAGCTGTTCTGGTAAGAACTAAACTTAAACCAACAGAAAGAAAACCATACCTTCCAACAAATAAAACTATGATAACCATTATATTCCAATAACCAGTAAAGATTAGGTTACGTTAGGTTGAGGTAGAAATATAACAGTTGTGTGCAATCATGCTGAACAAATTCATTATGTTCTGAAAATACTCAAGGTTCACGAGGAACAATTTCAGTATTTCTGAAATGACTCAAAGGTCGTTCTGAACAAAATTTAGTTTGTCTTAAAACACCCGAGGTTCGTGAGGAACAAATTCATTATGTCTGAAAAGTCAAAATGTTCATGATGAACAGGAATTAGCGCAAGGGCTAACGTAAGCCTTTAAATATATTTTACTTGCTGAGAAATGCTGGCAGAACTAATAGTAGGCTTACAGGGGTTATACACTAATGGTGTGAGAAGTAATTTGAACCGTCGAAATAATTATAAGTGTAGCGTGGCAAGAGCAGTACATCAGTCCTATAGGAAATTTAATTTTCCGGACGCGGAGGTAAGAAATTGCTTAAGATTAACATGCAAGGTAGGCCCGAATTGCAGACTTCCTCGCTCGCAGAAATGGCTTTACGTTGCACAATAAACCTAAACTCGCACGCGGGGAATAATGTTCTCTGTTTAATATGCCTGCCTGTCTCGTGAGCCTTTTATTTACATCCGAGGCTGCCGCTCGCGGGCCAGATGAGCACCTGCCCGCTGTCTGGCCGATGTCTGGGTAAATTTTCCCACGGTCGGGGTTTCCTCGCAGTATAAACGACAGAGGGAGCGAGTGTTTTCAGCCGTTTATACGATACTCTATTCCTCAATACATAAAATCACGGGAATACTGTGGTTTCGTGAGGACTATCCGACTCAGGTAAGGAGTTTAAAATTGTTTTCTGAAGATTCGGCGGGCTTCACGGACGTATGAATAAAATTAGCTAGCGGAAGAAAATGACTTATGCGAGCGTGTGCATGAGCTATTTACAAAAATGGATTTTTAAAAGGATTCAAAAGAAAGTATGGCGAATTTGTTGGGAGGGCCACGTTTGGCTTGGCATTGAAGATTCAAAGTCGGAATTTATGAGTCTCTTGACTTGAGAAAATAAATTTGAATGAATTTTTATACACTTCCTAATTTTACCTATCGATTGAGCGAGAGAGAGAGAGAGAGAGAGAGAGAGAGAGAGAGAGAGAGAGAGAGAGAGAGAGAGAGAGAGAGAGAGAGAGAGAGAGAGAGAAGATAAACCCAGCGAGACCAAAATCTATCTAGAAATTCGGAATTGTCAAATTGTCCTTACAACATGGACGAAGGAGTAAGGGCAATATTCCTTTTATCAACGTTTCAGCGAATTTCACTTCCTAGATCTCCTTTTTGAATCATGCAGGCTAACATGCACTAACACAGAAACCTCGTGGAATGATTGATACGTTCTCTCTTCTCATGAAGTAAATTGGGTATGCACGTGGTCTATCAATACTTAACACTGATTTGCAGTTACTTTTCGCACCTGGCATAAACCTAAACAAAATATATCGACATTTATACTTATACCGTGGAACTCTGGCTCTTCTCATGTACTTATGAAAGGGGTAAGATTACTAGGGTCGTCTCTAAGCTTGCCACCAGCTTTAGCAATCGCTATTCAGCTGATGATTGAGATATGCAACTTGCAAGATACTCAGCAAAGTTCGTCACTTTCTATGGAATTACTCTACTAGATGCTTATTGGAATTCTGGGAGCAACCGATGATGATTTAGAAGGGAACTACATATTTTTGTTAAATCTGACGTGTAAGATTGTCTAAAGCAGATCCACAGAAAATCAATCAAGGGAAAAATAATGGCTTAAGACCTTCTTCAAATGAGGTAAGACTACGTAAACACAGAGGGTTTACTTAATCAAGTATATTTACATAAAACAACAGATCAGAGAAAGACGGAATTACTGGGCAAGGAGTAATAGTCCTGCTAAATGACTGAATCATACACCACAGAATGAATATTCTACGTCGACGATGTCTTCACAGAGGGAACATCGCCCATCTGCGGCGATATGCAAGACGGTTATGTGCAGGAAACACTTACGCCAGCAAAGGGAACTGAGAGAGTGCATACAAGATGCCAAGACAACTCAGTTCTACACCAATAAATACACATTTACGTTAACGCTCAATAATTCAATACAAATTCACAGTGGGTATTCGTACAATGGAAATGAAAATAAATCAGGCAGAAAAAATAATAAGATTGCGATCGATTAAAAGAAACCTCTTTCCGAAACTGGGCCTACTGAACTAATGATTGGTTTAAGTAGGAATATTGATTTTGTGTGTTTTGACTAAACCGTAGAGATATGGTAGGGAGGAGCTCTGAATTGTAAACTGTTTAATTAAATAGTCACAGCCCCTTAATACAGATTTAATTTGTTTACTAAAATGAGAGTTCACTGTCTGTCGTAATAATAAATAAAAGTGACGATGTAAATAAAATGGCAACATTAGATGGCAGTGAATCTTACACGAAACTGAGGTCTAATCCTACACAGACAGCGAACTCTCATTTTAGTAAACAAATTAATCTGTTTTAAAGGGCATGACCATTTAATTAAACAGTTTAAAATTCAGAGCTCCTCCTTACCATATCTCTGCGGTTTAGTCAAGCCACAGAAAATCAATAACCTAACTAGACCAACCATTAGTTCAGCAGGCTCAGTTTCGTATAATTTATTTAAATTGCTTTGAATATTTTTTACACCTTCGATAGGAACCATTTCTAATATGAAGGTAAAAAAATAATGTGGGCTTTGTAAACAAATTGAATAGATTGAATTTGAATTTTGATTTTACTATGATTTATTTCGATTTCGTTATTTACAAAAGTGCCTGTAGATGATTTACTTCAACTTTTGGAGGAAGGATTAGAAAGTTATGATATTCCTTTAACTGTAGCAAACCTCACTAATTTTATAAGGTTATGTATCAACAATAGTAAATTTTGTTTTATTAGGAATTTTTCTTTGTACAAAAGTTCGGCATGGCTATGGGTAATCCATTATCTCCTGTCCTTAGCAATATTTACATGGAATTTTTAGAGACAAGGATTTTGCCCCCAAAGTTATTTGGTTTGGTATCAGGAAAAATCCCCCGGAGGACAAAATCCCCCTGGACAAATTCCCCCATAGGACAAAATCCCCATTGCCAGAATTCCCCGTTTTCTACCGTTTGCTTGTTTTTCTAACAAGGCAAAAATTTTTTGAACAGCTACATTAACTAAATCTTCTTACTGTCATAGCAGTACAGTCGTTTGCTCATTTTTCTAAAAAGGCGATATACTTTTTGGCTTACATAGTTAGCTTCACTAAATCTTCTTACAAAGAGTTTATTTTGGAAATCACTTTTAGTACTTCCACCCATAGAAGATGGAGTTTGTGAAGAGCAACAAGGGACAGGTGAAATTGCATCGTGAAAGATATATTTACGTTCAACACTATGCACTATTACCGGATAAGATCCAGATAGATTTATACAAGAAGTAAAAATCTTGACAAATTGCTCGCCAGCGAGTGCAATAATCGATTTTGAAAGAACAATGCTGAATACTTTCCTGAAGTCGATGTTAAAGGCTGCTTTTTTTCATTTGTGCCAAAATATTTACAGAAAAATACAAGAGTTTGGTTTACAAAAACATTATCATAACAATAGGATATTATGCCAGAGGAGAGTTTCCTGATTTTGGATTACTTTGAGGAGCACTATATTGGCAGGCCATGTCGACGAGGACGCGAGAACCCACATTTAGCATACCTTTGTGGAATATGTATGCAAGAACAAACGATGAACTTAATTGTACCAGTAATTCTGTGGAAGGATGGCATCGCAGTTTCGTATTATTTGCTGGGTGTTCCCATCCAGCCATCTGTAAGTTTATGAGTCTCCTAGAGCGAGAAAACAACTTTCAAGATGTTCAGATGAATCAGATTATTTCTGGTATCGCTAGTGAACCATTTAGAAAGAAATATAAGGATACCACATCACGAATCAAATCAGTTGTACTAACATACCAAGAAAAAACGTATTTAGATTATATTAGAGGCATTGTAATTAGCTTAGGGTTTTAAACACATGTTCAGTCTTTGAATAAACAATCTAGCATTTTTCGTGAAATTTGCATTTTCCTCAGATATTTTTATTGTAAAGAATTCCACCTCCTAAGTTAGTTAAAAAAATTTCTCTCAGTAATATTCAGTTAACTAGAACTATATATGCAATAATAAATATAAAGCCAGCAAACGACTGTACGAATATTTTAAGATATTTCTGTTTGGAACTATATAATAATAATAATAACCTGTAGTAATAATAATTAATAACTAATTAATAATAATAATAATAATAATAATAATAATATCATAATATCCTTTATTTCGGTTCAGGGCCATATACAATGAACATACAAAATACACAGTAACATACACAATCTAGATCTATGAGTCAACATGATAGGAAAAATTAGTAATCGGCACTTATCCACAAAATAGCTGAGGTAGCATAAAAGATAGTAATCATAATACTGGTAATAGTAATAATATTGGTGAGAAAAAAAAATGCATTGAGAATTATAACAGTTAGTGCACAAATTATATAGCTTAAATTTCACTAGAGACCTTAGGTGGTTACAGTAGTCCTGGTCCAGAGGGCTAAATACATAAATTGAATGTATATATATATATATATATATATATATATATATATATATATATATATATATATATATATATATATATTATATATATATCTTTAACTTAACTTGATAGTAATCACAGAAATAATGAAAAAATAAAATATCAGCAATAAATATAATAATGACAAAATCTGCAGATGACATCTTGCTAATACAGAGATTAAGTCCTTCAGGGGACAAAGGCCTCATTTTCCCATCTTTCCCACAATTTAGATCTTCTTCTTGCTTCACTCCTCAGGATGCTTTGTATGAGCGAGTTTCCGCTGTTTCTCACTCGGGTTACCAGGCTGGACATTGTTCGCCTTACAATGATTTTTAAATTGTCCAGGTGGTTTTCTAAGAACACCTGTGTGGCGGAGTGGTAGCGTGGAGTGTTTGTGAGGCGTCTCAGAATGTCATTGTGCACAACAGTGATACGTCTCATGGTCTCTCGGGTATAGTTCGTCCAGAGGGAACACCCATAGATACTGTAGCAGTACGAGCGGAAGAGCAGCAGTTTCACGTCTCGGTGACAGAACGCAAACCTCCTTGCAATCATGTTGCCAGTTGCACATAGTTTACAACGCCTCTGTTCAATGTCTGCCGTATCTTTTAGATCGTCGGTAATAATGTGACCCAAATACGGAAATTCGCGCACAAATTCCAGCCTATGGTTTCCGAGTAAAATTTGTGGTTCTGCAATATGCTTAAGCGATCTCGGGAGCAGCGACATGCACTGGGTCTTGGTTTCGTTGTAGATTATATAAAATTCCTCTGCATATTGGCGGCAAATGTCGATGAGTCGTTGGAGGCCATGCACTGATGGGGAAATCAGAACCATATCGTCGGCGTAACAGAGGTTGTTTATAGTTGTTTCATTGACAGTGCATCCGATTGGGAGTGAGTTCAGTTTGACATTCAAGGCATCTGTGTACGCATTAAACAGGTATGGAGAGAGAATGCCCCCTTGCCGAAGCCCGTTTAGGGAGCCGAAGGTGTACGATAATACGTTGCCCCATTTGACACAGAATTGCTGTGTGGAGAACCAGCAATGTAAAATGCCAATTAGATATAGGGGTGTGCCCCTTTTATGCAACTTCAGGAATAGCTTCAGGTAGTTTACACTGTCAAATGCTTTTCTCACATCTACGAAACACAGGAAAACCGGAGATACTGATGATAGGTAGTAGTTCAGCAATTCTTTCAGTATGTAGATGCAGGTGTCGGTTGAATGGTTTGCTTTAAACCCGAACTGGTTGTCAGTGGTGTGTAGAAAGGGGAGAAGTCTCACAAGAAGAACCGACTCAAGTATCTTCGATGCGATTGTTGTGATTGCAATTGGCCGGTAGTTGCCAGGGTCAGCTGCATCCTTTAGCTTGTTTTTGATTAATGGTATCAAGTGAACTAAGAGTAGGGAGTCTGGAAGAAACTGGTGAATTATGCACGCATTGAATAAGGCAGCTAGCAAAATGTAAATTATCGAATGGCAGAATTTGAAAGCCTCTGTGGGAAGACCATCACAGCCGGGCGATTTATCATTAGGTATGCTGTTTATGGCATCGCTGATGTTACCTGGCTTAATACGGTCTGCAAAATGAAATTGAATGTTGTCATTAAGGAGGTTATCTACCTCGCTTCGGGAATCCTGATCATTTATGCAATTCAGGATATTGTTTGAAGTGATCACCCACATCCTTGCGATAGCCTCGTCTCCGACTGCTTCCCCTACTCTCTGTGATAGCTTTTTAGTTTTGGGATTTAAGGACTGGATATCTTTCCAAAGACGAGGGTAATCACCAGATTCTACGTTTCTAGACATTGCATCGGCTCTTAGTTGTTTTTCATTTAACCTGCAGTGCTTAAGAGCAAGTTTGATTTGCGCTCTCGCCTGCCTCATTAGTAATGCAGTGTGTCCTTCCCTCGGGCTGCCATTTTGCCTCCACAGTAAAAACATTTCTCGTGAGTATGTATACAGATCCTTAACCAAGTCATTCCAACCAGGTATATTACGAGAATTACCTTGACGAAATCTAAAGGCAGTCCTGCCCGAAGCAAGCATAGCGGAGATTATGTTCGAATAGAATTCATTCAGATCCCTCCTGTGGTGGTCATTTCTACATTTTGTGTTGGTACACAGTAAGGCGTCAGCCGGTTGAATTATTGACCACAACCTGGTTTCCGTGGTCGCCCTAAAGTATCTGGTTTTCTGTTGGTTTTTAAACTCCCAGTTAACCGTGGTCAGTTAGTGGGTTCACGGTAGGGAGGGATGGGGTACTGAATGACACCTGTAATGGGATGTGATCGTAGCCCGTTGCAAGATCGTAGCGAATATTGCAGGTCATAATAGAATCATGAAGTTGTGGAGATGTGATGCAGTGGTCCAGCCAGGAGGTTGTAATTGCGTCCACTCTATTATGTACATAGGAGTAGGAGGAGGGAGGGAGGAGCATTACATCGCTAATTTTGAGAGCATGATTTTGACAGAAGCGAGTAAGTTCATTATAAAATTGTTTTGTGGGGTGAGAATTAAGGTCCCCTATTATACAAATATGATCAGCAGGAGAATCTTGAATAATACTGTGTAACTCCCCTAGGATCATGCAGTAATGATCAAAATTATTGTTATTTTCCCATGGCATATAAACATTAATTATTAGGATTTTAGAGTTCCCTACTGTCACTTGAAGCCCAAGCAATCTGTCACTCCTGCAGGTCATCACCTTTATCATATTGTCTAACGATTTGTGCCACAGGAAAGAAAGTCCCCCTTTCGGACGACCGGCTATGATTTGATCTGTAACTTGCATCGATGAAGTCGAGAAGGTTCTGAAGTCTTCATGAATTGAATCGCAGATGGCAAGGTCATGAGGCCAGAGGAGCGTTTCTTGCAATGCAATGATGCCGTTGAAATTTTTACAGAGCATGTTTAGGAGAGGAATGTTCTGCTTGAGGCCAAAAATATTCCAAGAGATTATGTTTAATGTATCCATGGCTACTCACGAAGATGGGAGATGAATGCGCTGATCATTTGGGTGGATGGGGGGTTATCCAGGGGGAGTGGGCAGTCACTCGCCGTGGGCGGTTGGCTGGCACTTGGGGTGGAAATGACCCTGGTTGGAGTGACAGTAAGTTCCCCTGGGGTTGGTTGGTCCCGGATTAGGTTATATCTTGAAACTAATATATTAGGACCGAAATTCTCACCTTTAAGAACGTCGAGGTGTTGAAATAGGCAGGTAATCCTGTAAGCCACTTTATGTTTATTTCTACATGGGAGTTCGTGAGAGATAAGTGGGTCAGAGCCAGTGAGAAACTTGACTCTCTCCACTATGGCGTCTAGCGTCACCGATGAGCGCAGATTGTGAATTGCTACGTGACATCTCTTCTCAGGTGTCGGGCGAGGTGAAACTCGAATGTTGGGCTCCGGTCCAGCGGCCAAACGAGAGGATCTTCTCTTCTTTCTACTTGTTTGTATCTGCCAGCCGCTAGACCCCTCAAGATCACTCTCATCTGCGTGCGTCTACGATGGGGGGTTGGCGGGGAGAGATAGGGTGGGGAGGATCACAAGGGCTGGTAATCATCACCGGAGGTCTATCTTCCACCGGAGGCACTGGGGAGGGAGGGGAGGTTGGGGGACCAACTGTCTCCTCAGAACGGCCTACAGGTGAAGGGGGCACTTCCGTGTTGCTGGGAGGCGAGGAAAAACTGGATGCCGCATTCATAGGAGTTTGGTGGCTATCTGTGCGATTGTCAATCGATCCCTGCACTCCTTTGATCGCATCCCAGATCCGTGTGAGATCATTTGTTTCCACCGTTTTAAGACTGTCTAGGGAATCCTGCAGTCCTTTGATCACGTCCCAGATTCTTGATAATTTATCATTTGTCTCCTCGATTTTTTCCGAGTTTTTTCCCATTATTTCTGAGAGGGATTTTGCTGTTTGGAAGGCATTTTCTGCCGTGTGGTACACCGCAGGTAGGCTTAGGTCAGCGGCCCCTTTGGAGGCAGATTGTAAGGGTCATCGGCGTAGATTTCCACCGAGCAGGTCCTTAGCCACTTGGTGATATATGTATGTGTGTGAGGACAAGTTCTTCGCGGATCGCTCCTTGAGAATGCTCTCTGGTATCAGATCTTTGCATTTCGTATATGCAACGTTGATTTCCTCATCGGAGAAGGCATCACTGACAGATTGAATAGCGGACTCGACGTCGGAACGGTTCGATTGGTATTGGGTAAAATTCAGACAATTGTTCGCGAGTACGGAACTTGTGTGTGGGGCACAGGCACCTGTAGGTGCCAGGGTCACTTGCGCAACGGTTGGAGGTTGGTCGGATGACATTTTTGTGGTAAGGGAAGGGCCAAGCACTAACACATACACTGCATTCTTTTACCCATTTCCCAGGACCAATAGGCCTCGAGTAGCTGTGATTTGAAAGATTTCTAAGGCACTGATTGGAGCAGAAAGAATATTAGAATATCTGCAATTGCATAACACTCTCCGGCCCATGCGCCGTGTATTACGTGGAGACACTATTAACACATTGCTTACCGTAAAAGGTATAATCACCAAGGGCGAAAAACCCTTCTTATCTGTGAAAAAACGCGAGAGAGACCTCCAACACGTCCGCCCCACACAACAATAATGAAAAAAAAAAAAAAAAAAAAAAAAAAAAAAAAAAAAAAAAATAAAATATGTTACTACTATTATTGGTTGCTTACATTTTCATGGCTAAATTTATCCCGGGGGATTACGTCCACGCTGGATTTTGTCCAGGGGATTTTGTCCTTGGGGGATTTTGTCCTACGGGGGATTTTGTCCTCCGGGGGATTTTGTCCTAAAACCCTCGGTTTAGGTATGTGAATGCTCTTTTCTGTAAATGGCTAGTTTACGAAAACATCCAGTGATTTCTGAGTAAGTTGAATAATTTAGCCCCATCTATAAAATTTACTGTAGAGGAACAAAGAAATTGTAATTTAAGAATTTGTAATTGTCCATAGACATGATAGAAATTTAACCTTTTCAGTCTTTCGAAAGTCAACATTGGCTGTTTTGTTCATTATTATTCCAATCATCATCAAAATGTTAAATTCCTTGTCTTTTCTGTAATGTTCCCAAGGGCTTTGGGCGTTTGTAGCCCACATTTTATTGACGCTGAGATTAAAACTATATTTGATATTGCGTTGAAAATTAAATACCTTTGTAGATGTAGCACAGAAAAGAGCTAGGAAAACATTATATTTAACTAATAAAAAACTTGAATTAAGTAAGCATAATACTCTTAAAATACCGCACAATGAAAGCTTTTTAGAAATTCCTAGAATTGTAAAGTTTAACAGAAATGTTGTTTTCAGCAATTCTAATGTTAAGAATTTAGTGATAAAATATACCCTCCTAAAGAGGATTCTTGCTGTATCTATGGAACTTGTAAAAAGTATGATGAAATATATCACTGACAAACTGGAAAATCACTTTTAAAACGAATCAAACCACAATATCCTGTGAAGACTGGCCAGATATCGAATGCATTATTCGTATATATGAGAGCTTTAGACACATTTATAATGGAAATATTCTAAATTTGAAGTCTTTGTTTGTTTAAACTTGAGTCTTTCATAATTAAAAATGCTGTAGATGAATATAGGCAACACAATTAGTATTCAGTTTTAGACATTTCTGGATTTTGAAAGGTAAGATTCCGTATTCCTTATAGTTAAGTATAGTTTTAGTTTGCGACGGTGTGATCCCGGATCATTATGGATTATCTTTTTGCTTATTACCCTTTGATTAGCATCTGATATTTACTTTTATACATGTTTTGGATTTTGTGTAACTAAGCTTCCATGTCTCTCAGGGTTGAATCGATGTCTTCAGTTTGTGTCCGTGTGATCCTGGATCATCCTGGATTACCTTATTGTTTATTACCCTTTGACAATTGATCATCTGGCATTCTTCTTCCTTTAGTTTGCATTGGAACCTTCCTGTCAAACTGAGTCTCATTTGTGCCACGACGATGCGTGAATAAACAATACACGAGAAAGCGCTTAGTACTGAACATCTGCCTGTCATTTTCCATTGGTATGCGCATACACACACACACACACACACACACACACACACACACACATATATATATATATATATATATATATATATAATATATATATATATTATATACAAGGTACTTACGTTTTTAAACCATAGTGTATGTGTGTGTGTCATGAATATCTGAGTCTGGCTTCCAACCAAATTCATCTCCCATCTACCAGCCATCAAGTTGGCCCACCATTTTGTGGTCTTACTGTCAACGGTCACCTTAGCACGAGACTTGTATTTCATTAAATTGAGCATTGCTTCATATCACTTGTATTCTAAAAGCCTCTAAAATTTTTGCAACTGCAAGGGAAATCTTTTAAAATTCTGTTAACTATTAACCTCCAAGAAGATACCAATAGCTTTTATTAGCTTTCAGCTGTTTTTTCTAACTTCTAGAAAGCAGCACGCTCTTTACTGCAGAGAAAACAATTCTTTGATTACTAAATTCTTCTCAAGACCACAGAAAGTCTCTAAATTAATTCCCACACCCTGTTCTACTATTTCTGTTCGAGAGAAACTTTCATCTTTATGTAATTTCCACTCCTCATTAATAAGCCACATCTCCTTATGTTGGGACGAATATTCTATTAATTTTGAAATATTATATGCATCAGTGCATGCCCGCCTATGCAAACAAAATGACTGCATTGCGCCTCACAGCTCATATGTCCTATATACAAATTGCAATCATTAAACTTGCAAACCCATTACCTACCAGGTATCAACCCACGTTACTGTTGTGTCCGTGAGCGTGTTGCACCAAAGTGTTTTTTTGGCAAAAAGCCTTAACCTCTAAACAATAGCAGGCTCTGTCTTTGTGCCTACGCAAACCTTGTGTATTTTACACAACTTGCACATGTACTGCTGATCACTATCTATCCACTTAAGCATTAACCAGCCGTGCCTCGGAACACATCTGGGCAAATCACTTAACATATTCTTTACCACACCCCCACCATGTGTTACCTCTGTGTCCATGTGAGTCACCATTTATTGATATTAGGGTCACCTTTCACAGTATTCATTGGCAGTTGCTTGAATTACTGTTTTAAGTGCGTTGCCTGATGATACTTCAACATCATGTGCCATTTTCTTTATCACACAATTGCTAGCAGGGCCATCCTAACCTTTTAAACATTTCTTGGGAGGTTAGAATTCACCCTAAGCATCACAACATATCCGCTGAGGAGTACAATACCTTTACAGAAGCAGGGAAAGGTATGGGGGATGAGAGGGGACCAGCTGGCCCAAGGGGTTCAAGAGCAGGTAGCTGCCACAATGAAAGTCGTAGGAAAAATCACGACAGTATAAGCAACTAAAGAAAGAAAGGGAGCGCCAAAAGAGAAAGGAAAGGGAAGAAAAGGACCATCAAGAAAGTAAAGAAATGGAAGAGAGAAAAGATCATCAAGAGAAGGAAAGGGAACGACAGCAGCAACTAGTCTTGAAGAAGGAACTCAAGCTTGAAAGATTCAAGCAGGACAGTGCAATGGCACTAGCCCAATACCAAGCCACAAATCCCGCCATGGGCTCCACTCCTTCCATTATATCGAATACCAGTGACCTCATGCCTCACTGGAATGATGCAGAGCCAGAAGTGTGGTTTTAACAGTTGGAAATCCTCTTCAGTGAGTACAAGGCAACTAAGACCGAAAAGGCCATGGCTGGAATGGGACAGGATACCATATATTTCTTGGAAAATGGTGACAAAGGAAAACTTAAGGCATCCAAGAAGGCTGTAGCAACAGTGTATGAGATTACACCTGAGTGTTGGAGGTTAAGATGGCAATGTCTTCCCCAGGAGGTCAGTCAAACCTTGACCAACTGGTCCTACAAAAAGAATTGATCTTTGCAGCAGTGGATTGATACCTTGGAGTGCAAATAGTTCAAGGATTTACTGAATTAACTCCAGCTTGAGAAATTCCTCAATTACGCTCCATCCCCATAGCTCTACACTTTAGTGGGAAACAGCTAGGACTATTCACTGATTGCTGTTGCCTGGCCGATGATTACAAGACATACAACCCAACCTCACATAGGTGCGTAGTTCCCTCGGCCCCACTTCCCTTGTCAGTCTGAAGCCCAGTGCAAAGCTAAGGGGGGAACCATATCATAGCCTTCTCTAACCTTAACTCCCAGCCTACCTAAACTGTAAATGCTCCATGTAGAGATTATAGCCAAGCTTATTGCCACAATTGTAAGAGATGTGGGCATACCATGAATTTCAGGGTTTACCCTGGAAGGAAATTTGATACTGTCATTGTTCTGGCGGCCACTCCTTCATCCTCTTTAGGACTGCCAGCTCCAGGGCCTATTTTTGTAAAACTTTCTCAAGGTTGTTACTGCATTCAACAGGTCTGCCTTTGAGGACACTGGTACTCAAATCCCCCTTATAAGGTGAGACAAGGTACCCAATGGGACTGCCAATGAATACAGCACACCCTTAACTATAGAGAGGATTAACAATAATTGGAGGCTGACACTCCTGACTGTCTGATTGAAGATCACCAGGTTCCATAATTGTAGGATTTATATGCTTAGCTTACAGTAACCATTTATATTCCTGGATGCTATGACCTTCTCCTAGGACAGAACCTACCTTCCCAGCCCATCTCCAGATCTTCCATGGGTCCTGCCACTT
>NC_087219.1:62992328-62994828 GCF_015104395.2 Macrobrachium nipponense
TCTGTTGGAAGCTTAATGTGTTAGTTTTATAGGCGGCGGGAAATTTTGGTAGCAGAGAAACTTAGTTTTTTGCATAAGGTGGTCTACATGCTTGGTATGTTTATTTAGATGACGAAAATATTGGCAGCCGATGTCACTGAAGTTAATTGTGATTGGTTGTCCATTAATGATTTATAACTGATAAATGGCAGCTATTTATTAGTCAGCAGGGGATTATAGAATCAATTTATTTGGTATCAGATATTTACGAAGTGATATCGTCATAATTGCTGCATATGTTGATTGAAAGATTATTTATTCAGTATACAAACAGATGACGTGTTTATAAAATTGGAGGATTACATCGTATTGTATATTTTTGAAAAGATATTTCTTGTTTAACTCGGCAACCATATGGTGGAATAATTGAAAATTGTAGATTATGTACTTACGTAAGTAGGAAATGTTATTGCATATCCTTGTGCTAAAACTGTATCAAGTGTACAGATATAATTTCATCAATCTATTTAATGAATCAATCTATTTAATGAAGTGAATATAAAAGCACACTTTATTTTTGATAATTCATCTAAGGTTTTCTAATATTTTATTGAAAATAACCAACAAAAGCATCAACCAAATTATGTTTTTTGCTATTCGCCATATTTCATACAGCGTTCTTTACATTAGAAACCTTACTGAAATTTGGTCTGAATAAAAATATTTATTATGGAGACTTAGTGTTCAACTATTTATTTTATTTGACGTATAAAGAATACTAATATTTGAAATAGGAAAGTATTAGATTTCACAATTGTTAAAAACAGTCTCCATGAAATTTTGACAAATCGTTTTCAGTTGTAACTGTGGAGATGAATTTGTTTTACTGAATCATAAGAAAAAAGATAATAACATTTAAGCCAGTCTCTTTCGCAAGATATATATATATATATATATATATATATATATATATATATATATATATATAATATGATGTAATGTATGATGTAGTTATGTATGTATGTATGTATGCATAACTGAATCACGAAAGTTTGGAACGTGATAAATCCATAAATAAAGGTATAAGCCACGAAGGAAAAATAAACAACGAAGTTTCTGCAAAATCTTTCGACTCGGCGTCCTTTACTCAGCAGACAAACTGCTGAGTAAAAGACGTTGAGTCGAAAGATCCTGCAGAAAATCTGTTCTTTATTTTTCCTTCGTGGCTTATACCTTTATATATATATATTATATATAATTATATATATATATATATATATATATATATATATATATATATCTATATATCACGTTGCTGGAAGGAACTATCGGTTCTCTATTTAGCTTTTCTTAGTGTATTTTGGTTCATTCTTTATTCATTTGATCCTTTATCCCTGGCGGATAGAGCGTTCTTTGCTTTCTAAAATAAAAAAATCTATGTTTGCAGCTCGGAGTTTAAATCAGCAGCCAACGCTGATTGAGAGTTCTCTCTCTCTCTCTCTCTCTCTCTCTCTTCTCTCCTCTCTCTCTCTCTCTCTCTATATATATTATATAATATATATTAAATATATTATATATATATATAAATATATATATATAATTAATATTTATATAATATAAAATATAATTATATATGACTGGTAAAAAATGTTCTGTAACAACAGAGTTTCCATCTAATAAAAGGACATAAAAACACCAAAATAGGAGAGTACTATATTTCAGAGACTGCTGTCTCCCTCTTCAGGTAGATATTGAGAAAAGTTCACAGAAAAAGGAATGGTATTTATACCAAGAGTTCCACAGCCATTTAAGTCACCCCCGCTGATAACCCCGTCTTCCTCTAATCTTCTTAAGGGTTGGTTGAATGAAGACGTTGTCGATCGTGTCCGAAATCCATCCTCCTTTTGAGATGTTCATTACCTGCCTCTCTTTTATTAAGGCCGATTCCATCATTTGACTCTTGTACCGGCAGTTGCTGCTATAAAATTACACGTGACAAATTCCAGTTTATTCTATGGTTATGTTCATTTATATGGTTGAAGATAGCCGAGTTCTGTTGTCCATACCTAACTGACCGTTTGTGTTGTATTAATCTCTGGGGAAGGGATTTACCTGTAAATCCGATGTAAGATTGGTCACAGTCCTGGCATGGGATTTCGTATACCCCAGAGTCCTTTGGAGATGTCTTTTGTTGGACGTTAATCAGGGATTTGGCTAAGGTGTTTTGGGTAAGTAAATACAAAAGGGTTCGATTTTCCGAGGGGGTTGGTTATTCTCTTAATCGTGTCAAGGTGGGAATTATTATTTTATTGTTGGGTGTATCTCTGGTCTTGTCTTTAGGGGGTCGGTAGAAAATTACGTTAGCTTTGTGAATTGCTTTCTCAATTATATGGTCAGGATATTTTAAAGACGAAAGTTGCTTGCGAATTAGTTCAAATTCTTTTTCCAGGAATTCTGGGGAACAAATTCGTAAGGCTCTTAAGAACAAGTTACTAGCTACACCTATTTTGATAGAAATGTC
>NC_087219.1:62999828-63002328 GCF_015104395.2 Macrobrachium nipponense
AATGCAAGTTGCAGATCACATTGTAGATGGCCGCTCGAAAGGGGCCTTTCTTTCCTGTAGCACAAATCTTTGGATAATATAATGAATGTGATGACTTACTGGGGTAATAGAATGCCGGGCTTTGAGTGACGGTAGGGGGCTGTACAATTCTAATAATTAATGTATCTGTGCCCTAGGTGAGTTACACTGCATTATTCACGACTCTACTGCTGATCATATTTGGGGACCTTAATTCTCATCCCACAACAATTTTATAACAAACTTATCCACTTCTGTCAAAACCCATGCTCTCTAAATTAGCGATGTAATGCTCCTCGCTCCCTCTTCCTATACGTATGTACAAAATAGAAGGGCACAATTACACCCACCTGGATAGACCACTGCACACCATGATTCATTTGTGACCTGCGCCATTCGCTATGATCTTGCAACAGGCAATAATCACATCCCTACCGTAAACTTATTTTGGGTAACCACAGACAATAGGTTATGGTCAGTAGTTCAACAGTCAGATATTTTAGTAAATGTAGAAATGACCACCAAAGGAGTGATCTACCAGAATCGTATTCGAATATAATTTCCGCTATGCTTGCCTCCGGCAGGGATGGGCAACTCTTGTAATATACTTGGTTGAAATGACTTAGTTAAAGATCTTTATGCACATTTATGAGAAATTTTTTTATTGCAGAGGCAAAATGGTAGATTGAAGGAAGGACACTGCATTGCTAATCAGACAGGCGAGAGCGCAATTCAAACTTGCTCTGAAGCACTGCAGAATAAATGAAAAGCAACAAGAGCTGATGCATCTACATCCTGAAAGAATTGCTGAGCTATTACCTATTATCAGCCTCTCCTGTTTTCCTATGTTTTGCAGATGTGAGAAAATCATTTGACAGAAAACTACCTAAAGGTCTTCTTGAGGCTGCACAAAAGAACCATATCTTTATATTTAATTGGCATTTTTGTTGTTGGTTCTCCACACGGTAATTCTTGCCAAATGGGTCAATGTATTGTCGCACAACTTCGGATCCCTAAACGGGTTCCGGAAGGAGGCATTCTCTCTCCATACTTATATTTAATACACACACACAGATGCCCTGGGTGTCATACTGAACTCATTCCTAATTGGATGCACTAACAATGAAACAACAATAAACAACCCCTGTTACGGTAACGCCATAGTTCTGTTTCTCTTTCAGTGCAAGGTCTCCACCAAGTAATGGACACTTGCAGAGGAATTTTGCATTCTACACAATGAAACTAAGACCCAGTGTATGTTACTAATCCAGAGATCATCCAGAGATCAATTGAGCTTATTTCAGAACCACAAATTTTCCTCTGAATTTCCGTATTTGGGCCACGTTACCATGGACGATTTAAAAGTTACCATACACATACTAGTACAGCGCCTTGTAAGCTATGTGCGATTGGTAACATGACTGCAAGGAGGTTTGCCTACTGTCACCGAGACACGAAATTGCTGCTCTTCTGCTCGTACTGCTAAAGTATCTAAGGGTGTACCCTTTGGATGAACTATGCCATAGACGCCATGAGACATATTACCAATTTACCGTCGTTCACAACGACATTCTGAGACGCCTCACAAACCCACCTCTCAATCACTCTGCCTGGATCATTTAAAAATCACTATTAGGCGAACAGTTCGCTCATACAAAGCATCCAAAGCAGTGAGGCAAGGAGACGATCTAAGATGTGGGAAGGATGGGATAATGAGGCGTCTGTTCCATAAATGACGTCATCTGCCCTCACACAGGGGTGGCCTGAGTTGCTGTGTGGGTATACTTATTCTGTCTTTGTACAATTATACAATTATAAAGGGTCATCTGCAGAATCTATTATTATTATTATCATCTTCATTATATCTTCTTTTACTATTGTTATTATAATCGTTATTATTACTTTGATTATCATTATTAATGAGTCTTTCTTTTTTCAATTTTCTTATTCAGTCTTTTGGACCTGACTACTGTAACCAATTAAGGTCCCGTGTTGGAAATTAATTTTACGCAATCTTTCGTTCAATTGTTGTAATTTTTTATTTATATTTTTTTTACTATTACTTATTCACCATATTTGTACTCTCTCCCATTATTATGCATATTAATTTTTCTATTTCTTTGCCAACTGTCTAGATAGTGCCGATTATAATTATTATCATGTTATCTCATCTATCTACATTGTGTGTATTGTATTTGTATATTCCATGTATATGTGGTCCTGGGCTGAAACAAATATTATTATTTTTATATTATTATTAGTAACAGCGAAAACAAGACAATTGATCATTACAGAATAAACGAACACGAATTACTCGTGAAGCGCAGCCATACATAGCCAATATCCAGAACAGTAAAACCCAATGGATTTGACGCATCTGCTCTTACAAGTTTCCGGTTCTCGTCTACATGGGCTCCACAGAGAGCTGGTCTATCATGTGTAAAATAGACTTTGTACTAAAACAATCACTGCCTACGAGAGA
>NC_087219.1:63009828-63022328 GCF_015104395.2 Macrobrachium nipponense
TATAATGAAGAGAATTCATTAAAAGGAGGTTGATCGTATCTTCTTTATGCGGTATGGTAGAGTGCGCTGCTTGCAAAGACTTGGAGAAAGAGGTGGCCCTCATGATGAATAACTTGATCACGAAGTATATAAAACGTGATGCTATGTATAAATAAAGGTTTTTTGCGACGAAGGAAAAAAAATGAAAAAGCGAGATAGCTAAGTACTTTCGGTCCTGTTCGGACCCTTTACTGAGGCAAACTGATTTTACAGAGAACAAGATAGTCAAAAGAAAGCTTAATATACAAACTGCACTACAAAGATTAGCAAGCATAAGGGCGATTTTCACTCTACAGAAAAAAAAGGGAGGAGCCGCTTGAGGGTATCCCCCCACCCTTGAAGGAGTACACCAATAACAAGTGATTCTCCCAGAAAACAGTACATTTTGAAAAAGCACGTGAGCATATACAATTTAATATCATGAATTTTTACACAAATTTTTCCCCCCAAAAATTATTATTAATGAAAAGACGAAAGAAAAAAATATAATATATATATATCGAGCAGAGTAAGAGGGAGAGAAAATATCGAAACCAGAGAGAGAGGAGAGATAGAGAGAGAGAGAGGAGGGAGAGAGAGACGAGAGAGAGAGAGAGCAGAGAGAGAGAGAGAGAGAGAGAGAGACAGACAGACACAGAGAGAGAGTAGAGAGAGAGAGAGAGAGAGAGAGAAAGAGAGAGAGAGAGAGAGAAATAATACTATATCATGTGGGGACTAATTTATTAGTTGCTTCATTTATTTTAAGGTCCTTCATAAACATCTTTTCAAATATATGGGTCCAAATGGTACATTCCCAGACTAAGATTTAGGTTGCTTTTATTAGTTTTTTATTATACAAAATCACTAATAAAAACAACCTAAATCTTAGTCTGGGAATGTACCATTTGGACCCATATATTTGTAAGATGTTTATGAAGGACCTTAAAATAAATGAACAACTAATAAATTAAGTCCCACATGTAGTTATTTATTTCCTCTCTCTCTCTCTCTCTCTCTCTCTCTCTCTCTCTCTCTCTCTCTCTCTCTCTCTCTCTCTCTCTCAAAGTAAGCCATAGAAGGTATGAGAAAAATTTATAACAATTAAATGTAAGAAAACCTTTACACAGGAGGGACAGGCATACAAATAGGCTAGTCGGTCATTCCATAAATTTAAATCTCTCCTCGAACAGGTTGTCGAAGTGACAGTTGTCGCAGAAACAACAGGCACCGATGCTGAAAGTCGTTCACCACCCAAGAATCACCGTCACTAGGAATGAGCAACGTCTGATCGAGAGACACGGATACGGAGGAACAATCATTACTTTGACCCGTTATGATAACGGCGAAAGTTGTTCGATGGTTTCCAGGAGCCCTTGTCACCGAAATACTTAATTAAATTTTTCTTCCTAAGAAAAAGAAGTATTTTCATTCAGCTGGTTGACGAGGACCGTTTTGCGTACGATTGGAACCTCCCCGTTTTTTTTAAACTATTTTGTATTTTGAAAAATAGTCTCATATACGTTAATTAAAAGTTCAGATAGAAAGTTAAAACAAAAAAATTAAATAAATAAATTAGTAAAATACAAAGCTAAAAAATATTTGGGGAGCACTGGGGGTCGACCTACTATGGTAAGAGATAACAAAAACTAAACATAGACTTTAAGAAAGATACAAGGGGTGCGGTGGTGGTCTGGTTTGTTCAACTGCGGAACAAGTTGTTTAATAAAAAGCTCTCGAGGATCAATAGTTTCATTTGGGCTGGAAGGTTTGCAACCGACAATAATCAAATCATCATATTCAATGTCAACTTACATTTTTTACTATTTTGTTCAAGTATACTGGACTGTTCGGGATGATATTGAACATCCAGTACGGAAACTAACTCTCTTGTGGCAGCCTATGCGAACCCTCATCATCCTCTGGCGCCTCAGTGGCGTGGATTGGTATGTTTTTTGGCGTCCCACCTCGGGGTCGATGTTCGATTTTCGCATTCCTGAGGAGGGTGAGAGATGTGTATTTCTGTGATAGCAGAATTCACTCTCGACGTGGGTTCGGAAGTCACGTGAAACCAGTTGGTCCCCGTTGCTGATAACCACTGGTTTTTCCCTTCCATGCAAAAAAAAAAAAACCCCGTAAAAAAAAAAAAAAAAAAAAAGCACCATACTCATCATCCTCTGAAAAAAAACCCAGTTACACTAAAATGTAATATAGTAAGAATGGCAAGACAGAAGGAAGAAAGCATAAACGATGGCAAAGTAAACAACAAATTATTAGGTGCAGCTTTGAGTCGAGGGGACTCTAAACACTATTTTAATAATGCCAGTAGTTCACCAGGTGAGGCGCACTGACAGCACTAATCTCTAATGAGGATTGATCGTTAGTTTATAGCTTCCTGGTAATATGAAAAGCATCCTAATTCTCAATCTGTATCCGGGAATAGAATTCTGGGGCTCTTAATGAATGTAAATTTTCCAGGTCCTTATAAAGTCTTTTCAGGTGGATAATTAGTTGGGTCTGATACACTTCGACACACAAGAGATTACAAGGAATCCGTAACTATGCCAGATATAAGAATTTCGTTGGTGTTTGGATTTTATTGTCATTGTGTATGCATGTTTCTATTCGTATGTTTCGAAATATGAACCATTTGTGAATATATAAATCTGCTATCACTCAAAAACACAATGAACTCAACTACTGTACAGAATATATTGCATGACCTTCGGATTACTACTGATTGTGTCGACATCCTGTTGAATGGCTGATGAGTGGGTTAATCGTCTGGTTGAATTCAAGTTCATATCATATCATGGGGTGAATAGACAGTCAAACTTGGATTATTATTGTTTATAATATGTAGCTTCCACATTGCACAGGGGAAAATTTTTAATAATTATATCATTGTCAGTATAATGTATCGATTATAGGGAAAGGAAGAAGAGAGAGAGAGAGAGAGAGAGAGAGAGAGAGAGAGAGAGAGAGAGAGAGAGAGAGAGAGAGATGAGAGTTTCCAGACAATTCTACATCTCGTACCTCTGTCATTGGAGGATACTGCTCAAGTACTTCTAAAATTAAGTTTAGCAAAAATATCAAAATACCTGCAGTGTAAAGTATAACTATTATGTGTATTTGATACAAGAACTGAATTAAGCTATTTCTCCATAAAGTTTCAAACTTGGATACTGCAGGAAGGTTTTAGTGAAAGAGTTCTCGACCAGCCTCTTCATCTTCCTGGGAGTTGAATTTTCCGTGGTAATATCTTCTCACTTAAAGTGACCGTTTCACGATGGTACGTAGGATTAAATACAGTACTTTGTGTTGTCATTAAACCTTGAACTCTAAACACGACTATAATATTTCACATTGGGTTTTGAAACCTTATTTCTTCCAAGGAAGTTTACGATGGTCAACATCTGGTTTCTGAACTTTTTTCCCAAAGCAGGTTATAGTAATTCAGTGTAGGAAGCTCTTGCTTTTGTGTACTTTGTTAGAAAACGTTAGAATGTTTGCAAATAAATTTTGTTGTTTTAGAATGAATTATTCTGATTATTATAAACTTGGTTTTAAAGGCTCATTTTATAAAAATAATTTGTGTTTGATAAAATTTTTAGATTTTGATTTTATAGGAATTATTCTGATATTATAAAGCTTGATTTTAAGCTCATTTATAAAAATACGTTGAGTGTTGAAAATAAATTTTAGATGATTTTATAGGAATTATTCTGATAATTATAAAGCTTGATTTTAAGGTCATTTATAAAAATACGTTTGAGAGTTTGAAAATAAATTTTAGATAATTTTATAGAAATTATTCTGATTATTATAAAACTTGATTTTAAACTTATCTATAAAAATACGTTAGAGTGTTTGAAAATAAATTTTAGATGATTTTATAGGAATTATTCTGATTATTATAAAGCTTGATTTTAAGCTCCTTTATAAAAATACGTTGGAGTGTTTGAAAATAAATTTTAGATGATTTTATAGGATTTATTCTGATTATTATAAAGCTTGATTTTAAGCTCATTTATAAAACTACGTTGGAGTGTTTGAAAATAAATTTTTGATGATTTTATAGGAATTATTCTGATTATTATAAAGCTTGATTTTAAGGTCATTTATAAAAATACGTTTGAGAGTTTGAAAATAAATTTTAGATAATTTTATTGGAATTATTCTGATTATTATAAAACTTGATTTTAAGCTTATCTATAAAAATACGTTAGAGTGTTTGAAAATAAATTTTAGATGATTTTATAGGAATTATTCTGATTATTATAAAGCTTGATTTTAAGCTCATTTATGAAAATACGTTAAAGTGTTTGAAAATAAATTTTAGATAATTTTATAGGAATTATTCTGATTATTATAAAATTTAATTTTAAGCTCATTTATAAAAATACAATTTCATGTTTTAAACACCGTTGCTTTATAACCTATTCGTTTTATACGTTGTGTACATCTAGATCCGAATTGATGTTTAATAAGGATTCTAAACCGATTCATACAAAAAATTTCTCGATGGCTTTGTCCTTGAGTTATTTCCTGTATTAACATATAAGGTAACCTTCACAATATCAAAGTGATTTTCTATAAATCTGCTTGAAAATGACGTCGAATATCTATTTCACTATTCAGTTATAACTGGTGAATTTAAATATTAACTTTTCAAAAATAAGAATGGTGTTTTCTTGTTCGTTCGCAAGAATAATTCTATCAACATTATTTTACAATTATGGTTTTCTGTAAAAGAAATCTATTGTGCCGCCTTTGTTTTGTCCGTCCGCCCTCAGACTTCAAAATGTTACTGAGGCTAGAGGGCCCCAAATTGTTCTGTTGATCACCAAGCTCCAATTATAAAACAGACCAAATTGAAGCCCTCTAGCCTCAGTAGTTTGTATTTGTATTTCAGCTTAAAGTTAGCCATAATCATACTTCTGGAAGCGTTATAGTTACAACAACATAGGACACCACCGGAGTGGGTGAGTTTCATGGGCCACGGCTATTAAAGGCTGTGGCTGAGGTCACCACCGGACAGAAAAGTCGATTGCACATTTTTATGGAGTTTACTTTCTTGATGTAACAGAGATATAATTTTTCTGAACAAAAAAGAATCAATCTACATTTTATACTACAAGTCTATATAAAAGTACAATTTCGTTTTATGCGTATATGTAAAACTGATTGTGAAATTTGCCTTTGAAAAGCACTTTTTTTTTTTCTTAAGTCTCAGAATATTCTTTTCTTTACACGAAATTCAGTCAAAAGGAGCAGTAGAGCTCAAGAGTTATTTTGATCCTAAAATTCCCATGAGCTACGCTCTCGTGTACCTAGTTAATCATTCACATTTATCTTCATTATTCACACAAGCTTATAACACATGAAATATCACGGACGTGAGCAAGTTCATACAATTACTCTCGAATTATGTAACAAATGCATGTAAATTATTACCTGCTTTGTCAGGATGCACATTTAATTAATCTTGAGCCCGTAATCATTACAAGTACTTCGCATAATTCAGCGTGATTTTGCTTTGATTAATTTGACATCATTCACGAGAGAAATGTTACATTTGAATTGCGAGGTTAAACCATGAATTGTCTATTTGGATCATCATTTTTCACTGTGATCATAATTTCCTATGCAACCCTAGGCCAGTCTGAAAGGATCACGTTCATTGGAGTCACATCTCTATAAGGCTTATTTATCTTAGGATTTCTTATTTTACAATATCAGAGGTATTGCTTTTATTATGATTTGTGGAAATTACCACATAATTACGCGCGAAATACTAATATATTCTCATTATAATGGCATGAGTTTTCTTAGATAAATTTACAAGGCCATGAAGATAATTATTGTTAAGCTACCATTGAAGGCAGTACCCTTAAGCATAGCTAAAGAAAAATAAAGATTATAGATTATCAACAAAAACCGAATGATTTAGAATCCCATGCTAATAAGTAAAGAGTAATAGAATATGTGAATAGATAATCAAATAAGTAAAACATTTACTTTGTAGATGCGCTAATATGCAAAAACAGGAAAATGAATGACACTCTAGACCCTTTGTCCTTCCGTTAGGCTATGGCACAGAGGCTATGGCCCTCCCCTATCAACTACCCTATTGCAGTCAGAGGGCTGGATTCGATCCCGGTTTGCCCACCTAGCTTTATTATTATTATTATTAACACGGCAGCCGTAATGTAGGAATAAACGCGTATATATCATTAAACAGACTAATAAGAAACAACAAATGACGGCGTTAATTGAATCCAACAACAAAGATTTTTAACGCAAGTTTATACTTGGGGCGATCGAAATGGTCATGCTTGCAAAATCTTGGCGTGCGGTACAAAAAATTTAACTTGTGTGTCATTTTAATCAACACCCATGAAAGAATCTGCATTCAATGGCTTTTATCGTCGACTGACCGGAGACATAAATCATGACCATCAACCAACATTAGTACTCTAATAGATTCAAAAGCAGCCAAGGCATCAAATTGAAAAGTCAAAAAAGTTTAGTGGGAACTACCTTGAATTGATGGTCACTAACCAAAGTCAACTCGAGACTGAGCTTTTGTAAAGTGATGACAGTTCCTATCATGTTTATTGTCTTCCACGGTTCCGCTCGACTTGTAAATTGTAGATTTATCTTTCAATTCCAACTAACATCCAAAAGAGGTCCTGTCCTGCCTAACCTTCAGTAGGTGCCATGACCTTAGCGAAGTCTCCCGGTATTTGCTGTTAAATGAATTTGAAGTAATGACGAACCTCGTCATCAAAACTACTTTTCATCTTTCAACAGCTTATGCAACCTTGGCTATCGCCATTGGTCTGAACAGTTTGGCGCACTGTAAAAGTCGGCTACATGGTAATATAAAATGTATTTTCTCTTACAGTAAAATATAGTTTTGAAACCTGGCGATAAGTAAGGTAAGGTACTACACTAGCCAGTACAAGGGGAGATGTCAAGTTACCTAGCCAACTTGCATAGCCTGAAATAATTGGAAAAGTGCAAATTTTATAAAATAAGCGACGGATTCAAAACTATGGCAGCTCAAACCTAAACCTCCAGACACTACTTATGGTTTAGGCTAAAGTAACTATATGAAGTTTGGAAGATGACCAATGGCTACTGTGGGATATTTGTTAATTTTGGGGCCTCCAAAAAAGCCTTTTTTGTGAAACACCGATAGACCTAGATCACCTACCATCTGTTTATTCCATTAAACCATCAATGCGTTATTAGGTACTACCAGGCTTGGAGTGTAACTCTCACCAATCAGGCCTCTGGATTTATCAAGTGCTCAAACAGAACGAGCTTTCACTTACTCGGGAAGACGTACAACACTCCAACTAACTTCACAGGTCGTAGCAGTGTAAGGTATTTGTCTATGGGACGGCTCTCTTTTCGCAGTTTTAGTTTGTCTTTGATCGCGTACATAAGTCTATTTTCAGTGTGATGTAATATTATATAATATGGGAACTTGATCAGTTCCTTCGTATATCCCATAGAAAAAAAAGAAGAATATTAGCCATGATAAGCTATTTGGATATAAGGTAAGTTGGAGGGTTAATGGTGAATTTACATATTAGAGACATTTTCTCTCTCTCTCTCTCTCTCTCTCTCTCTCTCTCTCTCTCTCTCTCTCTATTTCATACGGTTTGTACTTTCATACGAAAAAACATCCGGCCTGAGCCAATGAAACCAATCGAGGCACCGCAAATCGCCGAACAGCTGGCTCTGCTTAAGCATGATATTTTCTTTCTACAAAGCGTAAAACATGTAGCGAGAGAGAGAGAGAGAGAGAGAGAGAGAGAGACGAGAATGAGAGAAGAGAGAGAGAGAGAGAGAGAGAGAGAGAGAGAGTTATATCAAACAAATGGAATATGGGCAGTCCAAGAATCATAAATCTCCAGAGAGAGTTCACTTATAAACGGGTCATAACCTTCATAGCATCTGAAATCGGTTATTTTAGTCACTGTGCATAAAGGAAAAGTGAATTGCTGATCATTATGTATAATTTCACAAAATAAAAAACTTTCGTCAATGTTCAACACAGTTAGGAAACACTTGATTTAGTAATGCTCGGTAACGTGATATTGCCAAGTTTTTCTTGCCCTCAATTGGATGACCTTTCGTTATGTATGTACCATCATTCCCTTTCAGTACTACCACTTCATCTCTGTTGCCACCAAAGTCAACGAATAGTCTTCAGCAATTGCAACCTCCTTTATAAAAACCTTGCTATGACTGCCTGTGGTCATTGCATAAATTTATTGTCTCCAGATACCACCTTCAAATTTTCTGCTCAATGCGGGGTACACACTTATTCATCTCGACTAGACTCCATTCTTCTAAGTTAATCATATGAAATATTCATCGCTCCATTTATACTAATTTTCCTACAACTATCAGCGACCTTTCAGTTTACTGAATCACTAAGTCTTCCTCTCAGTGACACCAATCTCTGAACATAACCAAATGATTCTAGCTGAAACAACATTTCTAACCGGTTTCCTATCGCTGCCAGTCACCATTTCATGAACTGATAGCAGATGATTTAAATTATCAGAGGCGAGCTGCCTGTGAAGCGTTCATCAACAACACTCTACCACCGGTTATTAATTGCTTATCTTAGCAGGCGCTCGACTTAGGGAATCCTCCATACCTCAGCCGTGAATGAAGACTTGAACTTAAGAAGGAATAGGGTGACATGAAGCAGTTTACAAACAGGGAGAAAATCTGATATTGAAATAGTTTTCAGAAAATGGAGTAGTCTTATTAATTAAATTGCTTGTATTGTTGGAAATTAAATGAATTTTTCTTTAGCAATGGACAGATTGCAATGTGGCGAAATAAGTTGAAGTGTATCATTATAACAAACAGAGATTTGACATAATCATAAGTTTCCAGAAACTGAACGAAATGTTTGTCATCGGTATTGACAATTTCGTTGTACTGAAATCAGTTTCTTTCAACATGTTTATAGGCTAATTTCACCTGTTTTGATTTTGCGAAGCAAGAACGTTGTGATCTTCTTGGAATATGTTCGATTGGGTTGGCTGGAGTTTGTGGGTGAACAGGGTGGGGTTGATTAAGATTTGCCTGTGCATCCCTTGCCCGTGTGACTGATATGAAAGCCCGCTCCAGGTAAAGGGACAACGTTTGAAGTTAACCCTACTTCTTCTCTGTCTGTCTGTCTGAACCTCAGCTAGCGGCTGTTCATTTATAACATTTCTTCTCGTACTAATGGATAAAAACTACATTTTCCCTTGAGTGTGCATAGGTTTTTTCGCTGGAACTGAAGCACATCAAGAAAGTGCAGGAGATGTCGGCCTAATGTTTTAGTCCTATACTATCTATATTTATTCATTCTCGTTCAGAATCTTACCACGATTTTGTTGTAATGATAAAAGGTGCCACGCTCTCTTGAAGGGGTTTGAGAGAACGCTTGGAGAGTTTGTTTGTAGCTAATACATCGATATGTGAGGGATGGTTTCCACAGAGCGAGCCGTGGGCTAACTCACAGTTGACACTACACTCTTCAAAGACACTTTGGGGAACCAGATTGTTATTGACAAGTAGTAAGCTGGTCTTCATATTGTTATAGTAGATTATAAGGTTGATCTTATCTCATTCTACAGGGGAAGTACAGGAATTATGGACCAAAGGCCAAACATTCACCAGAATTTTCCAAAGTTAGATTTTTTTTATAATTAGGTAAACCATTTAATAAAATAATGAAATCAATGCACAGCCGTTTCGTGTTGAGAAGTTATATTACTTTAAGTTACTATATGATAATTCATAACGATTTTTTACACAATGTATTTTTCAGTAGGCATACACACGGATAGAAAACAAAGTAAATTCCTAATTGATTTTCAAAGGGAAGATCATCACAGCGATGATAGCTGTAGTAGGAATGGAATGTGCTTTCATTCGAACTAAAGCGGATCCTGTGCGACTTCCCCTTCTCGGAAACACTTCCGAGACTCGTATCTATAATTGAATGTTTAAAGGAGCTAATAAAGGTAAAAGAGGAAATGAAATTAGAATTGTACCTTTCGACGAAGTGATCGTGACGAGGGGTGGAAGATTATGAATGGGAAATGAATGATGGGGAGAAGGAATGGATGGAAACCGAGGTGAGACTTACCCTTCGGGAAAAAGGACCTTAACATAAGCAGGTATTATTATTGACTGGAAAGGGGTTCGCAGGCGATAGGGACATTGGTGTGACTGAATTTGAAATTTGAAAATGAATATTTATAGCCATTTAGTCTATGGAGATAGTCATTGAATTGATAACATGAAGTAGATTTGTCGAATAATTCTCCCAGATCCTACGACGTCATTTTGGTAGGAAAATGCAAATGGGAATAAAATCATATTCATCTAAATAGGACACATTTGGAACCAGCGCGTTGGAGAACATTTTCTCAGTATCTCCTAAGTACCGAAAGGATAATCATGAAATTGTTTTACTATATTTACTACTTCATCATCGCCTTGATTTAATGACTTTGAGTGATATTAGAAATGCATATACACACATACAGACAAAACGAAGAAAAAACCAGTCAAAAGGAAATAGAATTCTCAATTTGTCCCAATAGTTCGGTCTATATATACATACACACACACACACACACACACACATATATATATATATATATACTATATATATATATATAATATAATAATAATAGTTATATATATATATATATGTATAGACGTGATACTGTAAAATGCTACTGTATCTGTTACTACCAGTGGGAGACGTTATAAGAGCATACACACAGGCACATACACACACACGCACACACACACACTATCATATATATATATATATATATATATATATATATATATATATTTATATATATATTATATATAAATAAATATATATCTATATAATATATATACTAAGTGCTTTGTTTATTTGTATATATTTTTTTTTAAAATCATGACAAAACTTTCACAATAACTCAAAATTTAAAAGCTTCGCACACAAAAAAACACGGTGCATCATCAGTCTGCGAACAGAAACACAATTACATTAAAAAAGGAATTCACAGTAAATACTAAAAATATTATAAAATTAAAATGCTGTAAAAGTTAAAAGGTAAAGATTTAAAAACAATGTAAAAGAGCCAAGAGAGAGAGAACTGAAACACCAACCCTCCAAAGAAGGAATGGCAAAATTTGGCGTCCCAACCAAAACGACAGTTATGTCAGATACAAAGGTGAAGCCGTGGAATTCCTGTTTAATGAAGAAACCAGCCTTTTAATGAGTAATGACTCTAAGGTAGTTAAGATCCGGTCCCATACCGGGTCCTCATATAACTAATAATGGGGAAGTGCTGTTTCAAGACTCTATTTTACAAATTGCTGCATGATTCTGGTTGTTCAAGTCTCTGACCTGCACGAAAGCTGTAACCCCTGTGGCTGCAATATCTCACCTGCAGTAATCTACGAGTTGATCCAACGTGAGAGCCCGTAGGTCTAAGGCATGTGAATTTGTAAACAACGTTCGATCTCATGAAGTCCTGCCGGCGATTTTTAAAGTTAAAAAATGAGTCTATTCTGCATGGATTGTTTGAAATAAGTTTGAGTTGAAGGCATGGAATTTCCTGTTCAATGATTTGCGTAAGTCTACGTGAAAATTTGTTATAAAACACATATGAGATGGATGAAACAACCAGCTTTTTCAGAACATCGAAACTGGCTATAGGTGGTTGGAGAATTTGGTTAATACTACGTTAATGATTTTGAGAACTAAATCTTTAGGATAGGAATTTCTCTGAAAAAAAAAGTTTAATAAAAATTCTATTTCATTATGAAAAATTAACCAACTGGAAGAATATTTGAATGCTCTATGAACTAGGGTGTAAAAAGAAGATATATAGACGACACTTTTGCACATTTTAAATATCCATGGCAATGTGCGCAGTTTTTACATTACATTAATCAAGAACACCAAAATATTCAGTTTACGATGGAAACGGGTAGCAAGGAGTTTACCAATCTTAGATATTAATGTTGCAAGAATTAACTCTGAATTCACCACAGCAGTTTATAGAAAAAAGATATATACAGGACTAGCCAACAACTATTACAGTTTATGTCAAAAACTTTTAAATTAAACACTATTTACACCCTAGTTCACAGAGCATTGAAATGCTCTTCTAGTTGGTCAAATTTTCATAATGAAAAATAATTTTTATTAAACTTTTTCTGAGAAATTCTTATCCTAAACATTTACTTTTTTTTATTTTCACCGACTGAAAATGCACGTTTTTTTTTTTTTTTTTTTTTTTTTTTTTTTTTTTTTTTTTTTTTTTTTTGCGAAACGTTTCTTAAATCAACTATGGTATTCTACTAAGATTTATCATGGAACCCTCTGAAATAATACACACACACACACAGGCATTTATATATATATATATATATATATATATATATAT
>NC_087219.1:63029828-63032328 GCF_015104395.2 Macrobrachium nipponense
ACTGAACCGAAAGCCCTAAGCATTGGCCTTCTTTTCGCAATAAAACTTCAACTATTCTCATCTCGGTCTCATCATAAAGTTTACGATGACATTTGTTCTCATCAAACGCAAATATCAAGAGATACCTCATTTTCAACTCTTGAATTATCTACTGCCGGTTTTGACAAAACTTATCCCTATGTTAACAGTGCAATAATATAAATTTACCACTTAATTTACACACTACTTGTAAAATCGGATTTCTATGTCCATAATAAAGGTATCAATTACTTGTGACTAAGGTTAGTAAGATGATGTTTCGTTGAAAAGACTACTCGAAAACCTTATAACTGTTGTAGACAATTAATGTTTATAATATTCCAGCAACTGGTTACAATTTATTTGAAAACAGACACCGTCTATTATTTCTAAAAGTAAGTTGGAACTTCAATCAAAATACTTTTTCAGACTAAATTTGCATTTTAGTTTACAGTATATGGCTTGACTATGCTAGAATTAAATAATAGAATTACAATTCGCATTCCAACATTATTTAATATACTTTTGTTCTTCTGTGAGAATTATATTATAATTTTTATTAAATTTTTGTATCTTAGATTTCCCCACTGGATGTTTTACTTGAAGATGAAATTCGATGTAATTCATATGTAAATTAGTTAAGGTCACCACATATACTAACAATCACTTGCAAAATTGCATGTGATACATTACACAAATGTAAATAGTTCATTTAATAGTATATTTCTAAGTTTTTGAAGAGAATTCAGGTCTCATCACTCAACCTGTATATTAGTGAAATTGTTTCCATGATTTACTTTATAGAACTCGTTAAGTTTAATTTCTCACACGTGTGGTCTACCTGACCTGACCCCACCCCTAAACCCTTGTTTTCGTAGTGCCCCGCACCTGCATCTCTGCCCAAGAGCCCAAATACTCTTGACCCTAATTAGCACCTCTTTATACTCTCTCCTCTATACACTTCTCTTAGGCTTTCTAGTGACCTTTTAAGGTATACCTACCATGACTTCCGGCGAGATGAAAGGAATGCGAGATGTCGCACCTATTTTGACTTATTTCAAAAACAACTTCCCGCAACAATCTAACCTGGGTATATATATATATATATATATATATATAATATATATATATATATATATATATATATATATATATATATATATATATATGTATGTATGGGTCAGCGTACCTTATCAAATCGCACTTTGCCCTAGCCTTTCAACGGGGCAATCTGCCCTAGCCTACTTACCCGGCACTGTCTTACCGCTGTCTTGGCAAAGATCTTACCAGCGAGTTTACTTCTACTACACCGTCTGGATCCAGGACTCTGCTCGACGTCCTATCCTATAAAAAAAAAAATTTAACACCCACATTGAAGTTGTCACCTTGAAGTTCTGGCTCAAATCTACGGAAGTCTCGTCCACGGACTAACGTAATTGAATTGGATGTTGGTTGTCAGCCTTCACCTCGTATTACTTGAACTCACCTCTTTTTCCTCCTGTTCTCCAATTCCCATGATCCTATTACCCTGTCTCCTTTAGTGACCCCAGTTACTTTTGACTGTGCATTTTTGACATATTTTAGTTTATTGTGAAAGTGTTCTCACAAACTGTGTTGGTCATGCTTACAGTAGTCTGGTAATTTAGCATTTATTCAATATTTTGATATTTGCCCTATTTCGTAATACTCCATCTAAGCATTGAACAGTTACATAAGTTTCCCCCTTGTTATCCCGTGTGTTACAACGTTTTCTGCTTTGCAGATATCTGTAAACTACACTGTTGTGAGTCGTCTTCTGTAGTTCAACAGTGCCACTCATAACACTTACTAGCGCCTCAGCGGCGTGGTTGGTATGGTATTAGCGTCCCACCTCGGTAGTCGCGGGTTCGATTCTGGGCCATTCCATTGAGGAGTGAGAGATGTGTATTTCTGGTGATGGAAGTTCACTCTCGACGTGGTTCGGAAGTCACGTAAAGCCGTTGGTCCCGTTGCTGAATAACCACTGGTTCCATGCAACGTAAAAGCACCATACAAACAAACAAACAAACATCATATTTACTGCCAGCGCCATTCTTCGGACAAGACTCCCGAGATCTAAGCGGGAACAATCCCTGCTTACAGTGCTCCCCTTTATGTGTTTTCTTTAAGAGTTCTTTCGTTGTTTTAAGCGTCATATTTACTCACTAGATATAGTGTTTTGCTTGCAACCCAGTGACTCATTTGGTCTTTAATTCTACCCTTACATAATATTCTGTAGTGATACAATCCTATGGATCTAGTGAGAGCTGCTGTAATTTTGTTAAACTTCTGATTACCTTAGTGAATTATATTTCAAGTGGGCCTAATACGTTTACCTTCAACCATTTTGAAAGTATTTTGTGATCATTTTACTAAGGATACATACTTTTATTTTTCTGTTCACATGAGGCAGGCCCCCTTTTCATCAGTTCTCGTTTCCACAGAAATTAAAGTAGAGCCAGCT
>NC_087219.1:63038673-63068673 GCF_015104395.2 Macrobrachium nipponense
TGGGTCCTGCCACTTCGAGTCTCTGTCAGGAACTGATGTTCATTCCAGCCCTGTCATTGAGCCACAGCCAGTGCCTATGCCTGGCCATTGTAGTACTCAGGTTGTTGAGCTCACACCAAAGTCACTCTGGTTCTTATACAATATGTGCCTGAATGAACGTCCAACACCCTTGGCCCTGATACTGGTTATGTCCCCTCTCCAAATCCTGTGCCTGAGCCTGCCATAGCTATTAAGTTCTACTTTAGTTTTAAAGATTTTGGTTCATTTTTATTCATTTAAAATCCTTTTTCCCTGACGGATAGGAGCGTTGTACCTTTGCTTTCTAAGAAAAATCGTCATAGTTGCTTTGCAGCTCTGAGTTTAAATCAGCAGCCAACGACTGATTGAGAGTTGTCTCTCTCCTCTCTCTCCTTTGTTTATATATATATATATTATATATATATATATATAATAAATATATTATTAATATATGTATGTATGATAGTATATATAATACTATCATATATATATGATATATAATATTATTAATTAAATTAAATACATATACAATATATTATATATAATATTTATATACAATATATATTATTATAATATATATATATATATTGTATACATATATAGATAAATGTATCATATAATAATTTTATAAATATATATATATATTATTAATATAAATATATTATATATATCTATACTATATATACGTATTATTATAAATATAAATATAAAATAATATAATATATAATATAACTATATATATATATATATATATTATATATGTAATATAATATCTATTATGTTAATAATCTATATATATAAAATATATATGATATATATATATTAATAATTAATAATATATTAAATATATATATAAATAAATATAATATATATATAATAATATATGATAGATATATATACATATATATATATTATATATATATACTATATAATATATTATATACTATATTATTAATTATTATATTATTCATATATATAATTATATATAATATATATATAAATATAATAATTATAGTTAATAATAATATATATATATATAATTAATATAATTAATAATACAAGAAAGACCTAACCTGTCTGTTAGTATACGGTCAAACACGTAAAAGCTGCATGGTTTTCTTTGAAATAAAGCTAAAAATTAAATTAAAATAAGAGTAATGGCGACAAGGACAAGCCTGTGTACCCTAAAACCGACAAACATTGAATAAGAAAAAAGATTCAATTCATTGCACGAATATTGAAACCTTTAAAAGTAACATTATTTGAAATTCTCCACAATATAAAAGTCAGATACTATGTCTATAATTGACCAAAGTCATAGTAACTGTCCAAAGTTCCCTTTAGCTTTGTTAACCTTCTATCGAATACATCTGAGGAATATAAATGAGAAAGGTTCATTTTTAAAAGCAACGCAAAAAAAAAAAAAATTGTTATAGATTTCTCCCATTTGTTAGTTTTTTTGGATCAAAATAACCATACACCAGGAACATACGCAAATTAAATGAAATGATAAATAAATTCATAAAACGAATGATAGAACATTCAAAATAAATGGCATAAAAAAATAAGATTAAAAAAGTTCCATAACTTACAATTTTCTGCGGAATACAACTCGAATAGACTCAGATGGCTTTTAATGTAGAAAAGTGCGCTGCCTGCCTTTCGATTGGCTGCTAAAAACAAATTTTAAGTTAGAATTTGTGGATAATATTGTTTTTTCATGGGAAAACTTTGTTGTGAAAAAACCCAAAACAAAACCATATTTCATTCATAAGAATCATGGACACGTAAGACAACCCTTTAATTTTGTTTATGTCCTGCTATTTTGAAAAAACCTTTATTAAACCGCAGAAGGGGGATAAAAGTTAGAGGGTTTGTCTACTGTTCATAATTTATTATGAATGAAGTATGGTTTTGTTTGGTTTTAACGGAACGGTTCCCATTTCAAACTAATGCTTAAGGACACCATTCACGGCAAACTTCATACTCATAGAAACAGTAAAGCAAATTAATTATAAAAAAGAAGTGCAAAGAATTTTGTTGTTATTTACGTTACTACTTTCTTTGTATCAAAGATTTTTGCCTTCTGCAGGAAAATAAAGTTCCTGACCAAGGGTTAAATCAATGAATCGCAGGGAACATTTTAAATAACATCTTTCATGGATCTGGATGGTGATCAAAGGAGTGCAGGAATCAATTAAGAAAAAACTTTACAGTAAGCCACCAGACTCCTTTTGGAAAGAAGGATCTATTATCCTTGCCACCCATCCAACAAGAGGCGCAGGTTGGGGCGGTGACAAGAAAGTTGAGGTTGTGCACTGCTTCGCCCAATAAGACATGCTGGAGAGGCAGGCCCAATGGCGACCTCCTAACCTTCTCTCCTTCCCCAATGCCTCTGGTGGTGAATTATAGAGTCTTTCAGTTGAAGGTTCACCAGGCTCGTGAGTCTTCCAAACACTATCATTCCCCCGGCCCGTCCAACCTTCCTGTCATAAATGATGCATGGGAATGATCAAATAAGGGGATTGGCATTCTGGCATACTCAAACCAATAAGGAAGGATGAAAAAAATAGGCCTCTCGATTGTCCGATGGACCGAAAGCCCGACCAATTGTGAATCATCTTGTCCGAAAACATGAGAAAGAGTAACCAGGTTGGTATTCACCAATCTGCAACGCATCGGTTGAAGCTAAAAAAGCACAGTAGAGGGAGTTGATTCAGGATTCTTGTGGGCTCAATACCCTTTTATCTTCCACGAAGACTCCTATTGCAAAATTAAACTGGCTTGTAGGATTACCGCCCAGGCTATTTCAACACCTTGACCTTGTGGATCTTAAAGGCGAATTTAATTGCTAGGTCCTGCTTAAAATAAATGTTTAAAAGATATAAAACCTTAATCGTAAGGAGACCATCACCTCCCACCAAGGATAAGCTTACTGAACATCTTGAGCAGGCGTGTATGAAGCGTGGGCCTTCACCTTCTACCGCAAGGGTGAGCCTAACTACCCGGCAGGGCCAAATGACTGCCCACCGTCTGCCAATGGCCAACCACCACCGTTACCCAAAACATCCAATGATCAACTAAAATTCATTTCCAAAACTTCATGAGTGGCCAATGGATACAATTAAGATATAACATTTTTATGGTATTTTTTTTTTACATGCAAACAGGACATTATCCTCTTCATAAAAATGTTCTTTATCAAAAAACTTCAAAGGCATCAACTGCATTGCAAGGAAACGAACCTCCTCTTCGGCCACATGATCCTGTCACCTGCAATTTCAGTTGCATCAAGACTTCGGAGCCTTTATTCGATTCTTCTTATTTAATGCAAGTTGGCAGATCAGCATTGTATTTTGGCCCCGCGCTCGAAAAGGGACCTTGTCTTTCCCTGGTAGACAACAAATCCTTTCGGATAATATAATGAATCTGGTTGATGAACTTGTTACTGGGGAATAATAAATGCCGGGCTTTGGGAGTGGACGGTGGGGGTTGGGGGCTGCAAAATTCTAATAATTAATGTTACTTGTGCCCTAGGTGGGAGTTACACTGCATTATTCACTGAACTTCTACTGGGTGATTCATATTGGGGAACGCTTAAATCTCATCCCACAGCATTTTGATTAACAAACTTCAATCCAACTTCTGATCAAAACCCGCCATGCTCTCCAAATTAGCGATGTAATTGCTCTTCGCTCCCTCTTCCTCTACGTATGTACAAAAATTAGAAGGGCAGCATTACACCCGACCTGGATAGACCACTGGCACACCATGATTCAGTTTGTGACCTAGCGCCATTCCGTATCGATCTTGGCAAGAGGCGAATAAAGATCAACATCCCCCTTACAAGGGTTGTTATTCAATCAAACCCCATCCCTCCCTACCGAAAACTTCTTTTGGTAACCCACAGAAAAGAATAAGGTTATGTCAATAGTTCGAACAGTCAGATAATTTTTACCTAAATTGGTAGAAAATAGAACCAACCAAGGTGGAGTGATCCTACCAGAATCCTATCGAAGTATTAATTTCCGGCTATGCAGTTGGCCGCTCCGGCAGGGATGGGAGCCAACTCTCTAAATAATACTTGGTTGAAAGAATGGACTTAGTTAAAGGATCTTTATGCACACTTTATGATAAAATGCTTTTTATTGCAAGGAGCAAAATGGTTCGATCTTGAAGGAAGGAACACTTAGCACTTGCTAATCAAAAACAGGCGGAGAGCGCAATTTCAAACTTGCCTCTGGAAGCACTGGCAGAATAAAATGAAAAGCAACAAGAAGCTGGATGCAGGTGTCTAGAAAAATTAGAATTACTGGCGATTATCCTTCGTCTTTGGAATGACATCCAATCTCAAAAGAATCCTATAAACTAAGAAAGAACAGTCGGGCAGAGGGATTTTTAATATAATTGAACTGGCTTGGTGACGAGGAATATCGCAAGAATGTGTTGGCAATCAACTTCGAGTTGCTTATCCTGTGATTGCAGTAAGCGACCGCAAGAACTCCCGGAAAAGGGATGGTAGATAATCCTCCTAACTGACAACATTTAGCTTTACTTCGCCGATGCGTGATTCAACCATAGTGACATCAGGCGATGCCGCAAATAAACAAACCTTAGCTAACAATAAATCACCGAAGGCACGCGGGGGGGTGATGGTCCTTCCATGCAGAAGCTGTCAGATCAGATTCACTTTGTAATTTCGTTGAAGTAATTTCGTTAGAAGCAATTTCATCGCATTAGGTCAAATACCATATTAGCAGATTTTCAGTGCAATGTCGATTACATTGCAATGCATTACATCTACCACGGTAATTTATTTCAATCACATAACTATATGTACCATAAGATTGAAAAAGGGGAATAAAATAATTTCTTATCGAATTCCTAATATCATATTAATACGAATGGTAATAAAAAACATTGTTTAAAAAAAGAAAACAAAGATAAACTTAAAAATCACACACACACATTTTTAATTTTAAAATTAGAAATTTTTTTTTTAGAAATTTTGTTTTTTTACCATATTGCCAATCAAATCATTCAAAAAAGGACAAATTAATGGGAGCAATACCCCTAAGAATATCGAGCATTTCTCGATTTTCATAATCATTAACGAGATGCGTTTGGCGATTTCTAAACGGCAACTATCCTAAATAATTTTTTTTTTTTCTTTTTTACGGCGACGGAATGTCCTGTACCAAGCCGAAACATAACTGTTTCCATTGATAGCTTCATTTCTTGATTGCTCTTTTTTCAAATATCTCAGAAAGTACTTCAAAATAGTATTGATTGTGATCCGCCAACCAATTCACTGAAATGAGCGAGCCAACCTTCTTCAGAACAAATTTGTTTGTTTTAGAGGTCACCTTTGGCCTGGCAGCGTCGAAAAAGCAAAAAATTTTCCCCCCCCAAAAAAATATGAATCGAAATCGAGGAGGTCCGAGCGTCCTGAGCGCACGGTTCGAGCGTCCAATCCAGTTATCCTCCACGGTCATCTAAAAAAACAGGCTGTTCATTTTTCCAGGATAATCCATTATTGTATCAAATTATAGGTAAATTCAAATGTGAACAAGACTACAATCTACGATAAGACCGTAATGCAATTGAAGTAAGATCTATTGGCCGCTTTATTTTAATGCAAAAATTCTGCAGTCGCTTCTCAAAATGAAGCAACTGTTGTAGGCCATTCCTTTGAATAGACCGAAATTACATTTGTTGAAAAATGATACTAAAAGCATTCATTGCCGACTACCAATTCAAAATCTTGTCATTATTTGGATAGGGTGATAAGATGTTGGGTCTAATAGGTTTGCCATGAAATAGTTGGTACAGCTGTCCTAAATAAAGGGGGGGATTGGTTTGGAAAAAAGTACCATCTGCATTACCATTTTATCTGCCACTGGCCCTAATACCTGTCAAATTTCTTTATTCTGAGGTTGAAAATATTACGATAATTCGGTCTATGTCCCATCAATTGCTGTTCAAAACAAAGTAACAGAAAGGGTTGAATTTGGCGTGTGTTACCTGTGTAGTCTGGTAATGTATTATTTAACTGGAATAAGATGCAGGTTTTCGGCAAAGGACTTTGTGCTGCTCACTTCTAGCATTTCTTCGAAATGATTCCTTTTGAAAGAATGCTGAGGGGTTAGGCTAGCTGACCAGCAACAGCTTGGCGGATAACTCCTCAATGTCTATGCTTGGGTTGCGATGCAAGTGAGTAGTTTCCTGCCGTCGAAATGGCTTTTTCTCGTTGCGGGCATTTAACTTTAACTTTGATAGGCTTCAACACGAAGCATCTTTGGTCCTGCATGATTGGTTGGTCTCCAACTCGTTTTGTAATAGATTCTTGATTTGTATGAACTTGCTAGGCCCGGCACTTAAGGTTGCATAAACCGCTTGATCACATTTCCCAAAATGGTTTATTTTGTCACCAGTTGTTTCTCGGCTCTTCTCACCAAACTTAGAACCAGGTTATACCAATGGAGCTTTTTCTTATTTCTTGGAGCTTAACAGAGCAGTATTGAAGATCCAATTTTGAGGGGCTAAAACTTAAAACTGAATAAAACTGGTAAATTGTAAACACTGCTAAAGTATCATAAAGGCCGTTCCCTTTGGAATGAACTACTGCCATAGACGCCCATAGCAACATTTTGTTACCAATTTGTTACCGTCGGTTCAGCAACGACAATTCTGAGACGCCTCACACACCTCTCTATGACCTGTCCATCGAAATTCTTCGGTAACTGCCTGGATCATTTAAAAATCATTATTAGGCGAACAGTTCGCTCATACAAAGCATCCAAAGCAGTGAGGCAAGGAGACGATCTAAGTTGTGGGAAGGATGGGATAATGAGGCGTCTGTTCCATAAATGACGTCATCTTCCCTCACACAAGGGTGGCCCGAGTTGCTGTGTAGGTATACTTATTCTGTCTTTGTACAATTATACAATTATAAAGGATCATCTGCAGAATCTATTATTATTATCATCATCTTCATTACATCTTCGTTTATTATTGCTATTATAATCGTTATTATTACTTTGATTATCATTATTAATGAGTCTTTCTTTTTAAATTTTGTTCTTATTCAGGTGTCCTTTTGGGACCCTGACTATTGTAACCACCTAAGGGCCCGCGTTGGAAATTAATTTTACGCAATCTGTTTTTTCAATTGTTGTCATTTTTTATTTATATTTTTTTACTATTACCTATTCATCATATTAGTACTCTCTACCATTATTATGTATATTATTTTTTCTATTTTTTCGCCAACTGTCTAGATAGTGCCGATTATCATTTTTATCATGTTATCTCATCTATCTACATTGTGTGTATTGTATTTGTATATTCCATGTATATATGGCCCTGGGCTGAAATAAATATTATTATTATTATATTATTATTAGTAACAGCGAAAACTAGACAATTGATCATTACAGAATAAACGAACGCGAATTACTCGTGAAGCGCAGCCGTACATAGCCGATATCCAGAACAGTAAAACCCAATGGATTTGGCGCATCTGCTCTAACAAGTTTCCGGTTCTCGTCTACATGGGTTCCTCAGACAGCTGGTCTATCATGTGTAAAACAGACTTTGTACTAAAACACTCACTGCCTACGAGAGAGTATTCTATGAATAAATGTCCTTTGGCGGACGATAGCATTGTAATGTTCAGCGCAGGATTAAGATCCTGGTTCACGGTATGGTTAGAGTCCCGAATGCCAGACAAGTTTTATTGCAGACGTATAGCTTCCAGTGAGTGTATTGATTCTGGAACACATAATAAGGCCATATTATTTTATTCGTTTTCTTTATTTTAATGCAAATCTTTACACATTATTTAATCCATTACGGGTCACCACTACATTCGTTAATAGATGGAATATTGTTTCAATTACTAAAAATATATGCAGTCTTATCATTATGTCAACAGATCTTTCACAATGTTGATAATGCCCCATAAAAACTTAAAGTACATTGCCAGAATTACATACTTTCTGGTCCTCAATCACTTAACATTCAACTAACAAAGGCAAAATAACCAGGAAATACAAACATTCATCGGCAATCATACATGATGCATGGGGCGAGGTGTTTGCCTTAATTTTCTTTTATGTCGTACCTGACATACAAAGAGTGTTTTTTTTTTTACTTTCTTTCTGCCTCTATTCTTCCAAATTTACAATTAAAGGTCTGCTTCTTTTGCATCTCTCTCTCCCCCTGCCGTCTCTCTCTCTCTCTCTCTCTCTCTCTCTCTCTCTCTCTCTCTCTCTTCTCTCTCTCTCATACGATAACGCACGCTTTAGAGTCTGCTTCATTCAGGGCGCCTTTTAAGAGCCGAGTACTCTCAAAGGTAGTAATGCAAACACCCATTCTTAGATGACTGAACATTCTAAATGGTCTTCCATGGATGGCTGACCCTTGCCTTTGCTCAGTGAAGCTTTTGAATCTCAAAACACAAAATACAGATTCTCCATTTTTAAATGAAAAGGCACCATGCATGGAAAAACACTGGAGTCCAATTTCGAAAACTAAAGTCATGATATTGTCTGCTATCTACATATAAAGACAAAACTAGAAACCTAGAGATTATATGGCATCCATATCGTTTCTTTTATTCTAGGACATGTATGTAGAAAAAGATTCTCTCTCTCTCTCTCTCTCACTCTCTCTCTCTCTCTCTCTCTCTCTCTCTCTCTCTCTCTCTCTCTCTCTTTGGTGCGTTTAATTGGAAAGAACAAAGGTATTGTGAGGAATAATTAGGAGGTAAAGAAAATATGAGGGTGGTAAAAAGAGGATGATAAGATCACTAATCATAGAAACATTAATGGGGATTAATGGATTCTTGAAAGTCTAGAATAGTTTGTTAGAAAATGAGTATGAAGAGGTAGTACGTCAGTATAAAACAAAATTGAGAAATACCAAAAAATTGCTCAAAAGATGGATATCTGAATATCTTATGATAATGAATATTATCAATTCATAAAGGACTTTAGAAGAAAAAGATGTTGTTGTTCTAACTAATCCGAGAGCAGTGAGATCTATCCTGGTGCTGCAGAGCAGATCTAAAAAGAGGTAAAGGTTAAAATATAAATACAAATACCAGATCATAATTGTTTTAATGTTTATAATTTACTTTTCGGACCGAAAGTAATTTTTCATAATGAAAATAAAACAAAGGAAATGTAATGAATGAATAGGAGAGAAAATACGACAGATAAATGAAGGGTTGTAACGAATGCATTGGGAAATTAGGATTTGAAGTTGTCAATATTATTAGATCATTATGATACAATGTGGTACAATAATTGGTAAAGAGAAAGAAAGAAAAAAGATGTTATTGAAAACATCGGGTTCATAGGAGTGTCAAATGTGTTATATTTCAATAGATCCTGGGGGTAAAGGAAAAAACATAAAGAAAACAGTGAATATTATGACGGCTAATGAGTTTCTGATGTTGTCTCGAATGAGCTTTCTAGTAGAAAATATTTAAAGTTGTAAGGATTTTAAAATAAAAAGTTTCAGACCTGGTTCCAGCAGCTACAGGGAATTATTGGCTAATGGTTGCTATTTTCAAATCACTTTTTAATATAAGTTTGTTTAAATACACACACACACACACACACACACACACACCACACACACACATATATATATATATATATATATATATATATATATATATATATATATATATATATATGTCATGTGTATCCATTTTTGATCATCTTTCTTTTGTTCTTTTGTTCAGCCAAACATGAATTTTGAGAAAATAGATCTGAGCCAGTAAAGTAAAATTCAAAATCTGAGAAGGAGGTGAGCTGATGAGTAATCTATTTGCCTGTTTTGAACTACTATGTGATTCAGGGCCTCTGTAACACGATTTTTTCGCAATAACTTTTTATCTATGCACTTCATAAATGTAACGCTCATTCAGAATAGACATTATATCTACACATAAATTTTGACTGTATTCTGCATTACGTAGGTTGAATAAATTTGGTACTTATAATGTAAAAGTGACTTTTTTTGAAGATGGGCCAACTTACTCAGAGAAAAGGTTTTGAACACACTCGTTATGTAACTTATGACAGCATTTCTTCCCTCTTTGTCGATGGATGATTGGCTATACGTAATGAAGGATATACCTCTGGCAACAATGACATACAAATTTAAATACAAGCAAAGCAGCACACTTTTATGAACTCTGAAACCTCTCCACTGATAATTGTCATAATGAACAAACCAACGAAATATGTTAATAAATACAAAAAACTTTGATTATTAGTCTAACTCTCAAAATAAGTTTCCTAAGAAATTACAGTCTACTTTATAGGTAACAATCAGATTGACAAGATTTAGGGAATAGTTGGTAATTTTCAAAAACATAGTAGACAAGCTTGATTTGATAACTGCTATATCCAATGTCAAGCAATTTTTATTTATTGGCTATCTACCTATTTACTGAAAAAAAAAAAAATAGCCGGTACAGTATTTTGGCTTTAAACCTTCACCAATAATGATCGTCAGAATGATGACTTCATGAGGCTCCACCCACTTTGGCCTCGTTATAATTGAGGATCACTGAAGGCTATCATGGGCATTGTAGGATTAGAAAATTTAACTTCTAGCTATAAAAACTAATTTTTCGAGTAGTTGTAAGAAGTGCTAAATGCTCCTCAAGGATCCCAGCAGTTGGCCTAAACATTTAATTCATGTATATTACTGCTATAATGTTGCGGCACTACTGCTACAGTAGTATTACTACGCTAGCACAGATAACCCACCCACATCTATGTATCATTCCGCCATTCATAAAGTCTTTGGGTTTCAGAGCCGATGGAACAAGGTGAATGAGTTTCTGCCTGGTGGATGGGCGGGGCAACATTTCGTCAAAAGATGTTTACGTTGCTTACATAATAAATGTTTTTCGACTCTTGGCTCGTAATCATTGGCCAAGGCGTCGGCTAGATAATTTTTACTCTATAAAAATTAAAACCATTGGGTTTAGGTTGTTGATAACGCTGACAAAATTTGTGTGTGGTTGTAAAATATTCATGTCAACTTTCAGCTACATCCGATGCTTTGATAAGGAGCAAAGTCCAAAAAACTGTGTTACAGAGGCCCTGAGTCTCACAGTAGTTGAGAATTCCCTTTCTGCTTTGGGGTTGGATAAGGGATCCCTTGAGAGTATTTTGACTTAGCAGTTTTCTGCCCTTTGTATTGCTATAATGAATGAAGATGAAATTGCTTTTGATGGCTTTTCCCTGGGATTAGTTTCTGATAATAAATGAGCTGTCTTACCCTGTTGGTGGGCTGCTGAACAATGTCAAGAACCCCATGATAAGGTTACATCTGAGGGACTTATACCCCTTTTCTCTTGTAATGTGGTCCCAGTTTAATTTGTTAACCAGCTATTAAAGGAAGAACTTTCTGCCAAGCTCTGACATTTCACAGGTCTCATGGGAGGGGCCATCTCTGGTTTATCTCTAACTTTCTACCTGACCTCATCTCCTTTTTAGCTGACCCAGTCCTTAGCATTGTGGTCACACCTTTGAGCTCCCAACTCTGCCTCCCTGCACCTCTCTCAAAACACTTGCACTTGTATTATTCTCTCTGTTTCGTACTTCCCTGCCATCGTTCAAATGTCTCTTTAGATTACGGTAGGCGATTAGCTCCGAAGATGAAGGAGCCGACATGAATTGTTTCTCAGCAGAGTTGGACTTGGATTTTGAGAACAACAATATCCAGTAAGGGCAGGATGCCACTGATTAAAATATTTGGGTATAAATGAGGCTTGCTGTGGCTCATCAAATCGCATTTCCCTGTGACTAGTAAGGCACAACTTACTACGTGGCAATTGACTCTGCTCTTCGACTTCAGCTCTGTTGCTACATTATACCTGGAAGCTGTCTAGCATTTGATGACTCTGCCTACAAATCTCCTTGAAACATTGTCTTGATGCCAAAAAGGCTAGTATGATCAAGAACTGTGTTGAGACGCTGCCAACGAGTCTGACTGATGATCGCCCCTGGCTTGGGCGTGATTGATGAAGAATTGTTTCTTACTCTTTGGTGTTACTTTTACTTGCGCAATTACCAGTATTTCACACAGAAATATTCTAGAGATTCGTGTAGACTGCCCCATAGTGTGCCTGCCCCTTTAGATTAACAGTTCCATTCACTCAACTCTGTCATTGCCTGTATTGGGGTATCATATCCCTGTATGCCAACGACTCTCAAGCTCGCTTACAGTGCTCCACTGCATATTGTTATGGTGCTTTGTTAATTATAATTCATGATCCTTATTCTTATGTTTATATTTTTACAGTGTCCTTTGGAAAGCTTAGTGCTTTGTTGACTGGTGAGAGTGCCAGTAGTTGAAGGAGGTAGTTTGGTCCTTGCAATACTATTGAAAAGCTTAGTGCTTTATTGACTGGTGAGAGGGCCTGTCATTGTTTGTCGCAGTGTCTTGCATCTGCATCTCCGCCCACTGAACCAACTCTCTCAAGCTCAGTTAGCACCTCTTTGTAATCTTTCCTCCATATCCTTCTCTGTCGGTATTTCAGTGACCATTTCAGGTACCTGCAATGATTAGCAGCAGAGGTCAAAGGACTGAAGGAGCTTGCCACAGGTTTTGACAGATGTCAGATAGATGGGACATTTCCAGTGACTCTCAAAACTGGGTATAAATATGGGCTGGTATGGCCCATAAAAGAGCTGCCCTAGCCAGGTATCACGGCAGCATGCCCAACGAATCGGTAACACACCCGAGTCTCCGACGACGTGGCAACTCGCTCCAGTATTCTGAAGTCATGGTAATGATCTACGGCTAGTTCCTCAACTACTCTACTGTCTGGAATCTGGACTCTGTCTTGACGTCCAACCCTGACATCCCACTAGGAAACTGTCACCCTTGAAGTACATGGGCCCTCCCTGATGAGGAGCGTTCTTTCATTTGTTTCCTGGTGAAGACCTGCAAACGGCGAAGTCCTTCCACTGATGCCTGGCTAAAATCTACTCATGTCTCATTCACCAACAACGGTAACTGAATTGGAAGTTGATTTGTCGGCCTTCACTTTATATTCCTTGTACTCATTCCTTATTCCAAACTGTTCTCCTAGTCCCATGATCCTATCATCCTGTCTCCTACAGAGACTCGTGATTTTAGACTGTGCAGTTGTGATGTTTGTGAATTCATTGTGGAAGTGTTATTAGATGTGTGTTGATAATGCTAACAGTAATTTTGTTGTACTAACTTTTCATTTAATATTTGATATATCTCGTATTTTGCCTAGTTTTCCTTTAGTATTGATCAGTCACATAAGTTTATCCTCTGTTAGTAACTGTGTTACAGCATTAGCTGCTTTGCAAATTTGCATAGACTCCTCAAGTTGTGTGCCCTTTTCTGTAGTTCAGCAGTGCCACTCAACATTTACTGCTAGTGCCAATCTTAGGATAGTATTCTTGAGAGTTCGACCCCTGCATCCATGCACCATGTTTAATCAGTAGGTCCAGTGTTTTTGCTTGCAACCCAGTTGTACATTTGTTCTTGATATTGTACATAATATTCCATAGTGATGCAGTACTACGGAGCCAGTGAGAATTCCAATAAAGTTCATTCTTCTGATTACCTTACAGAATTATACTTGTAAGTGGACAAATTACGTTCACATTCGATCCTTTTTTTAAAGTAATTTTTGGAGATTCATTTTAGGTACTTACTTTTCATTTTTCTGATCACTAGTGGCGAGCCACCCTCAGTCAGTTGTTTCCAAAAAGTATTTTTATTGTAGTCCTCGTTCCACCTAGATTTTCCTAAAGTAAAGCCATACATCCCTGCCCACCAATTGTCCCACTCAAATAATAGAGGCATGTTTGGTACTTGAGCACCCATCACCTTCATGCTGAAAGGATAATTCAAAAGAAATGCTATCAGTTGACTCCCTGATGGGTCGGGGAATTGGCCAAATTTCCTGGTATGTCATGCTGTAATCTGCCCCGGAAAATGCTCAGGTACAGATGTGCTTGGGTTACGGATTCTTTCACGACGTGTGGGTCAATTAGTAGTACCGTGGATTTTCATTTCACAGACTGAGCTGTGATCCCGATGTGATTCAGAAACTGGTTTCTGTAAAAGCACGGCCCTATGTGTTGATTAGGTTTATATATATATATATATATATATATATATATATATATATATATATATATATATATATATATATATATATATCATACAACTTATGATAAGTAGAGACAGAGAATTTCTTCTCCAGCAACTAATACTGAAACATGAAAATTTAATAAACTGAAATAATGTTCTACTATAATATTTTTACGATGCCCAGCGATCGCAAAATTCATTTTTTGCTGTAATTTACGAATTAAATTCTTTCTTGGAGACTGCAATTATTTATTACAGTTTATTTGGATTAACATCTTGATACGTTTGTTCTGTTCAGTGCTAAGGCTTCCTTTACTAACTTAATAACTAGCCAGGCTCTATGTAACTTACTACTATGAAATGAAAGTTTTGCTACGTTTTCGTTGATATGTTCGATGGTTGATTTAAGAACAAAGAAATTATATTAAGGTTATTAAATTAAAACCCTATTTCCATGAAATGTTTAGTAGAGACTAAGAAATGACAGTTTCAGAAGTCTATCCGTATTTTAAAAGAATCAGTGTTTTATCAATTTCAAAAAAACACATTTGAAAAGCAGAGTGGGAATTTAGGATTTAATATAATCTTATATTTGTAATTCTTTATAATTAAGAACTATGCTATTATTGAGATGGGAGACATTTCATAACCTTATAGAAGATAAGAAAGTCATCAAAGAATTTTTATAGCACCCATCTATGGGCGAGAGTCTGTATATTTTTTATGTAGCCATGGAGTTACATATAAATGTAAATATATATATATATATATATATATATATATATATATATATATATATGTGTGTGTGTGTGTGTGTGTGTGTGTGTGTGTGTGTATGTGTCTGTGTCTGTGTGTGTGTGTGTGTGTGTGTGCATGTGTAAACTACAGTAGATACACGTAAACTTCATCTTTACTAAGACTCGAAAGCGCTTGGATTTCTGCCTGTCATTTTCATGTGTAATTCGCTTATATATATATATATATATATATATATATATATATATATATATATATATATATATATATATATATATATATATATATATATATATATATGTGTGTGTGTGTGTGTGTGTGTGTGTGTGTGTGTATGTGTAACTGAATCACGAAAACTTGGAACTTAATGAATATATGAATAAAGACACAAGCCAAGAAGGAAAATGAAGCTATGGAGTATCTCTGCAAGGCCTTTCGACTCTCATCCTTTACTAAACAGACTAGAGATAGAGATTATGAATCCAGCACATCTGAAGAATAATTAAAACTACCCAAAACAGTGGCACAATTTAGAAGGTTTACAAAACATTTTGGCCAACTACTCAGAAGCAAGGACAAGACAGCTAAAAGATTATTCACGGCGGTGACTGACCACACAAACGAAAGAATATGTTATGAGGTTGCAATTTAATAAATCTTATTTTGGTAAGGAATAGTTTTTTTTGGCAAAGTAAACATTTTCACACAAAAAATATACAAAACATACAGATACAAAGAAAATATCTATAAAGTATCTAACTTGCAATTAAGTCAGTGTTTTTTATCTTTGAGGACATTCTTAAACATTATATTTATAAAAGGGTCCATATACAATCCAGAGCTAAAGTTAAAATTACAATTGGAAGTAAGTTGTATAAATGGCGGATTCTAAAAAAATTTCGTGGAAAGACATCTTTTGATCGTGCAATTACTGAGCTGCCGTTTCAATTTACCCTAGGGGAGTTTTCACTTAAATGAATGAATAGGGCACTGGATGTTTGCCCAGTCTTGACAGAATACTTATACTGTTTAATTCTTACTGCTAAATCCTTGCTAGGTTGGTGTAAATAATATACTCTCTAATGTGAATAACAGGTACCATCAATTAAGTTTACTTTAGAACTTGAAAAAGACCATTGCCTCCCTTTTTTTAGATGTTTTAATAAATAGCGTGCCATTTCGATGTAAATTCAGTATAAAAAGGATACCAACCAATTACTTAACTTGTGTCCATTTTTATTCAGGCCAGTATTAAAATATAAATTTTTTCTTGTTTTTAGAAACATTTCACATTGTCAGTCCCCAATATTTGGATCAAGATATCTACTACATAAGAAAAATAGTGACAGATTTATATTATCTTTCACATATATCAAATATTTGTTTTAATACAAAGTTTTATAGTGATTGCAACTTGGAGAAAGAAACTATTAAGAACATTCTTTGCTAGCCTTATTTTAGCAGATTTTAAACCATAAAATTATTATGAAATTCTTTTAAGGTCAACCTTGTTTTTTCTTATAATAACACACTAAAAGGAATGCTATTAAAAATGGCCTTAAGGAAAGCAACATTATATTTGAAATTTAATATTTAGACTGCCCCCCTTTTTATATTGGCCAATCTAGCAAGTAAGAATTAAACTGCATAAGTATATTGTCAAAACTGGGCAAACATCAAATGAAATATTCATTCATTTAGGTGAAACCTTCCCTATGATAAATTGGACCAGCAATTCAGTAATTGCAAGATTAAAAGATGTCTTTTCATGAAACCTTTTAGAATCCGTCATTATACAACTTACTACCAGATGTAATTTTAACCTTAGCACTGTATTATTTTGACCATTGTATAAGTAAAATGTTTAGGAATGAACTTCAAGACAGAATTACTGACTTAATTACAAATTAGCTACCTTACAGATATTTTCTCTGCATCTGAATGTTTAATAAATTTTTTTAAATGTTTACTTTCCCCAAAAATTTTTATTGTTTACCAGAAGGAGATTTACTGAATTGGACTTTTAGAACATATTTTTTTCTATGGTCAGTCACCATCCTGTATAATCTTTTAATTGCCTTATCCCAGCTTCTGAGCTGTTGGACTTAATCTTTTTTAAACCTCTTAAATTGCACCAATGTTTTGGATAGGTCTGCTAATTCTTCAGGTGTTTTGGATTCCAGGTACATATTCTAATTCATAACCCTTATTTGTCATCTATATGAGCTTTCTTTGTAAACTTACTTTCATATTTAGAAAAGTCTACTTAGTAAAGGACGCTGAAGTTGAAAAGGCCTTTCACTTTCCTGTGGGTGGCCTATGAACTGTATCTAGATATATTATAATTATATAGTATATATATATATATAGAGACTGATAGAATACTTATATATTATATATAGATTATATATATATATAATAGACTATAGATATATATATAGTAATATAGTTAGAGAGATAATATAGAATAATTTTAATAGTAGATCTAATATATATATATGATATATCTATATTTATATATAGAGGTATAATATATATAGTATATATATAATTTTTTATTCTGATTTATTTTTTATATATAGATGATATATTTTATATTTATATTATAGAGAGAGATATATATTATGATAGTCTAGATAGAGATATTAATGATCTCTTAGATAATGAAGATTTATATATATTAGGAGATATTATATTAGTAATTATTAAGATACGAGAGAGTCGAGGTTTTTAGTATATATAGATATCTATATATCATATTATATATTATATAATATATAGATATAGATATTATATATATACATATATATATATATAGCTGATATATATATATATATATATAACTTATATACTATTTATATATAGGAATATATATATCATATATATATATATATATATATATATATATATATATATATAAATCTATATATATATATCTATACTTATCATATCATATATTACATATATCTATATATATATATATCCCTATTATATATATTATATATATATATATATATATATATATATTGTAAAGGAATATTGATTTTATTGAATGTAAAATTGCAGAAAAGGTTGAAAAATTGATATTTGCATAGAAAAAATGTGTGTACACTAGACAACAGATGGCAGTAGCGCTTGGCGTAGGCGGTAGTCGCCAAGGATAATGTACCGAAACAATGATATTTGGTCCATGGATGTCTAGCGTGAGTCTGGTATATAAAGGCCCAAAACGACGATTTTCGTAGGAGCTGAAACAAACAAGTGATTATAATAGTGTATCAAGTTTGAGGAATATATGGTAATGTATTGTTTATCCATTGGACGTTTTCTTGTGTGATGTAACGTTGGTTGCCACTAACTTTTTGATGTTACAGTGAATTATATGTTGTGTTGATGTAAAGCTTTGTGACTTGGGTATTATACTGTAAAATGCAGTGATTAGTAGTCTTGATGAAGTGCTGTGTAGCGAGTCTTTGCTTTTGTGTAAAGCGTCCGTAATTTGTTTAATGTTCTGTTTGTGACTTTAATTTCCTTACTAGTTGTTATTAAAGTACATTTTAAGTTAAAGTGAGTGTCACTGTTTCCTGATATATTCTCCTCGTAAATCCTTACCGTAGAGAGAGATTTTTTTTTTTATGTTACATGGGGCCTGTCGAACGAAACCCGAACGTATCCCCTACTCATTCTTTGCTTATCCTGTCGAACGAAACCCGAACGTATCCCATACTCAGTTTTTGCTCATTCTATCGAACGAAACTCGAACATATCCATACTCAGTGTTTACTCATTCTATCGAACGAAACCCAACGAACGTATCCTTATTAATTGTTGCTTTATTCATGTCGAGCGTATTCGACCATAACTTGACGTATCCCTGACTGTTAATTGCTTTTCAGTACTTCCATGTACTTTAGAGAGGGGGGAGAGTTGTGATAGTGTTAGTGCTATAATATTTGTCTTGCTGCGTTATTTTGAGCAGGTTATTAAAGATGTTTGATTTGAAAGATTTCATACGTAGTCCTAGTGGTGAAAAGTTAGAAGGTATAACTAAAATAGACTGGATTGTTCTAGCTAGGTACTATAATGTAGAAGTATCAGAATCTGCAAGGAAGCAAGAAATCTCAAATAAAGTAAGTGAGGCGCTGTGACTTTAGGCATTTTGTCTGATAAGGAAGGGTTGTTACTAATGAGTTGGGAAGGCAAGAAACTGATAGCCAGCAAAGCGCTAGTGAGAATAATACTGAGAGGGTAGTGCAAGTGAAGAGGAAGGTGCCAAAGCCGTACGTGAAAAAAACAAAGTCATGCAAGGTTAAACCAAAAAAGTCCAAATTTGTTTATGAAGGGATGAGTGTTGAGCAGATGCAGATTCATTTGCAAATAGTTAGATTGGAGAATGAGAGAGCTGAAAAGGAGAGTGAGAAAGCTGTTGAACTAAAGAAGTTAGAAAATGAGAGAGCTGAAAAGGTTAGGAAGGTAGAAGCTGAAGTTGAGCAAAAGAAGGACGTAGAAGCTGAAGTTGAGCAAAAGAATAGGCTAGAAGCTGAAGTGATTGAGCAAAAGAAGGTAGAAGCTGAAGTTGAGCAAAAGAAGGTAGAAGCTGAAGTTGAGCAAAAGAGGATAGAGCTAGAGATGAAGAAACTTGAAGTAGAAGAAAAGTCCAGAGAAATACCAAAATCTTTTAGAATAGACAATGCAGTAAAAAGTGTACCAATTTTTGTTGAAAATGAAGTGGATGCATTTTTTACAATTTGAGAAAGTAGCAGAACAGCGTGAATGGCCGAGAACGTCATGGAGCACGTTGGTTCAAACCTCCTTTCGAGGAAAGGCTAGGGAAGTATTTGCTGCCTTATCTTTAGATGATTCTAAGGATTATGAGAGAGTTAAATCCGAAGTTTTGAAAGCTTATGAATGGGTGCCAGAGAGGTATAGAGAGAAGTTCAGAAGCTGGATAAAAAGAGACAGTCCGTACTCATATGGAGTATGCACGGGAACAACGCCTGTGGTATGATAGGTGGATGAATGCCCGAGAAGTTAATGGTGATTTCGGTAAACTTCAGGAACTTATCTTGCTTGAGCAGTTCAAGGATGGTATTAATCCACTTATTAAAACATATTTGGATGAACGTGATGTAGATAATGTCGATGAAGCCACTAGATTATCTGATAATTATGCATTGACCCATAAGCTATATAATACTGACGTCACTCCTAAAATTGGAAGGAGCAGAGTTTGGGAAGGCAGCAAAATTACAAGGCACAAGGTAAGACTACGAGTTCACAGGTATCATCTCGTGGAGTCTATAATAAATCCTTTAATAGAGGTGGTAGAGGGCAAGTCAATATAATTCTGTCCTAGTGTTAGTGCTGGAAAAGCAGGATACAGTGTAAATGATCAGTTTACACCTAGTTACCAAAATATAGGCGAAAATTTTAGAGTTTTTGTATGTTTCAGTTGTGGCAAACCAGGACACATCAGTAGGAGTTGTCCACATCGCACAATAAACCGTCCAATTCAAGTGGTAAATAAAGTTAAAGATAAACCTGTACATTTTAAGGATGATCATAAACCTGAAAATACCATTGCATTGTTGAATCAACCACAAGCATGTGGTGACAGAGGTCCTTGTTTGTTTGCTTCTCCCCTTGGGCCAGGTAAGAGGTATTGTAACGATAGCATCGACAGTAATAATATATGTGATGTTGATGAGAATATAGGTTACAAAATAGGTAACAATGATGTTCAAAATGTTAGTAATGTTAGTTGTATTGAGGATATTGTAAAAGGAAATGGAGTGAGACTACCTGAAGAGAAGTCCACATCCAAAGGTACTGAATTGTATGACCCTTTTATGGGAGATGGTTGGTTACACTTTTCCCTTTTGTTGAAAAAAGGAAGTAAGGTGGTAAGAGATACCGGAGCGGTACAGTCTGTAATGATAAGAAATATGTATGACCAAAGGAAGTGGATACTGGAGAGTATGTACTTCTGCGTGGGTTTGGACCTGAGTTTTCAGCTCCATTAGTAGAAGTAAGGTTAGAAACTCCATTAATTTCGGGATATGTTAAAATTGCTTTGGTGAGAGAAATCCCAGTGTCAGGAGTAGAGTTAATTGCTTGGAAATGATGTATGTGGAGACAAAGTTTTGGTAGCAGTAATCCATTTTGACAGAAAAACCCTTTAATTCTTCATTTATTACAGAAGTTGAATGTACATTTCCAAACTTATTTCCTGCTTGTGCAGTTACAACAAGAAGTAAGAGTGCCGAAGGAAAAATAATGATGACGACGGTTTGGATTTACAAAACTTGTTTAAAGATAGTCCGGAAACACTACAAGTAAGTAAAGTCAGTACTCCTTTGCGAATGCTGAAAGTTAATAAGGAAGAATTTGTTAAATCTCAAATTGAAGATGGATAATTGAAGGTAATAAGAGATAATGCCCTTGTTGATATAAATGATATCGAGAAGGAAGGCAAGTGTTACTTTTTAAAGGATGGAATCCTAATGAGGAAGTTCAAGAGTAGAAAGTTAATGATGATGTAGAACAAGTGGTCATTCCAAAGTAGCTATAGGAATTTTGTTCTAGGTTTTGCTCATGAATGTAGTTATTCTGGTCATTTAGGTATAAACAAAACTTATGAGAAATTATTAAGGTATTTTTTTTGGCCTAAGATGCAGAAAGATTGTAGTGAATATTGTAAAAATTGTGATTTATGTCAAAAAGTATTGAGAAACTGGTTTTGGATTGTGTAGGACCTCTGCCTAGGTCTAGCAAAGGTAACGAGTATTTGCTGACAATTATGTGTAGTGCTACCAGATTTCCAGAGGCTATTCCTTTAAGAACTGTGAGTGCTGATAAGATAATTGAAGCGCTTAACAAGTTCTTCTCGCTGGTAGGTTTGCCAAAAGAAGTTCAAACCGACCAAGGACCAACTTTACGTCTAGAAAGTTTACCTCATTTTAGACCTGTCAGAATATTAAGCATTGCTTATCGTCTCCTTATCACCCACAGAGCCAAGGAGTGGTCGAACGATTTCATCGAACCTTCAAAACCATGCTTCGCACGTACTGTTGTGAAAATGAAAAGGAATGGGATGTCTACATACCAATGTTGCTATTTGCCGTTCGTGATAGCGTACAGTCATCGTTGGGTTATTCTCCTTTTCAGTTAGTATATGTCCATCAGGTAAGGTCACCCATGGAGGTGATAAAGAATCAGTTGATTTCAGATGAGAAGGATTCTAGCACGTTACAAGAAATGAAGGAAAAAAATAAAGAAAATATGGAAAGTAGCACATGAGAATCAAAGTAGTACAAGAAGAGATGAAAAGAAACTACGACAAAAAGGCTGCAAAACGTGAACTCGACATAGGAGATAAGTTCTAGTGTATCTCCCTACAGCTGGTAAGGTTTTTAACCAAGTAATATAATAGGACCTTGCACGGTGAAGGAAAAAGTAAGTGATGTTAATTATCGAATTCAATTTCCTACAGGACGGAGGAAAGTTAAAACTTTCCAAGAATCACCGTCACTAGGAATGAGCACCGTCTGATCGAGAGACACGGATACGGAGGAACAATCATTACTTGACCGTTATAATAACGGCGAAAGTTGTTCGATGGTTTCCAGGAGGGCTGGCACCAAAATACTTAATTAAATTTTTCTTCCTAAGAAAAACAAGTATTTTCATTCAGCTGGTTGACGAGGACCGTTTTGCATACGGTTGGAACCTCCCTGTTTTTTAAACTATTTTGTATTTTGAAAAATAGTCTCATATGCGTTAATTGAAAGTTCAGATAGTAGGTTAAAACAAAAAATTAAATAAATAAATTAGTAAAATACAAAGCTAAAAAATATTTGGGGAGCACTGGGGGTCGACCTACTATGGTAAGAGATAACAAAAACTAAACATAGGCTTAAGATAGATACAAGGGGGTGATGGTGGTCTGGTTGTTCAACTGCGGAACAAGTTGTTTAATAAAAAGGCTCTCGAGGATCAATAGTTCATTTGGGCTGGAGGTTTGACCGACAATAATCAAATCATCATATTCAATGTCAACTTTACATTTTTTACTATGTTCACGTTTACTGGACTGTTCGGGATTTGATAGTGAACATCCAGTACGGAAACTAACTCCCTTGTGGCAGCCTATGCGAACCCTCATCATCCTCTGACGCCTCAGTGGCGTGGTTGGTATGGTGTTGGCGTCCCACCTCGGTGGTCGCTGGTTCGATTCTCGGCCATTCCATTGAGGAGTGAGAGATGTGTATTTCTGGTGATAGAAGTTCACTCTCGACGTGGTTCGGAAGTCACGTGAAGCCGTTGGTCCCGTCGCTGAATAACCACTGGTTTGCCATGCAAACGTCAAAAAAAAAAAAAAAAAAAAGCGCACCATACTCATCATCCTCTGAAAAAAAAAAAAAAAAAACCAGTTACACTAAAATGCCAGATATAAGAATTTCGTTGGTGTTTGGATTTTTTTGTCATTGTGTATGCATGTTTCTATTCGTATGTTTCGAAATATGAACCATTTGTGAATATATAAATCTGCGATCACTCAAAAACACAATGAACTCAACTACTGTCCAGAATATATTGCATGACCTTAGGATTACTACTGATTGTGTCGACATCCTGTTGAATGGCTGATGAGTGGGTTAATCGTCTGGTTGAATTCAAGTTCATATCATATCATGGGGTGAATAGACAGTCAAACTTGGATCATTATTGTTTATAATATGTAGCTTCCAGATTGCACAGGGAAAATTTATAATAATTATATCATTGTCACTATAATGAATCGATTGGGAAGATAGGGAGGGAGAGAGAGAGTAGAGAGAGAGAGAGAGAGAGAGATTTCTTCATCTCGTAGCTTTGTCATGGAGGGCACTGCTCAAGTACTTCTAAAATTTAAGTTTAGCAAAAATATCAAAATAACTGCAGTGTAAAGTGTAACTATTATGTGTATTTGATACAAGAACTGAATTAAGCTCATTCTTCATAAAGTTTCAAACTTGGATACTGCAGGAGGGTTTTGGTGGAAGAGCTCTCGAACAGCCTCTTCATCTTCCAAGAGTTGAGTTTTCAGTGGTAATATCTCTCAACATAAAGTGATCGTTCACGAATGGCGTAGGATTAAATACAGTACTTTGTGTTAGCATTAAACCTTGAATTCTAAGCACGACTATAATATTTCATGAAACCTTATTTCTTCCAAGGAAGTTTACAATGTTCAACACCTGTTTCTGAACTTTTTCTCAAATCAGGTTATGATAATTCAGTGTAGGAAGTTCTTGCTTTTTGGTACTTTGTTAGAAAACGTTAGAATGTTTGAAAATAAATTTTAGATGATTTTATAGGAATTATTCTGATTATTATAAAGCTTGATTTTAAGCTCATTTATAAAAATACGTTAAAGTGTTTGAAAATAAATTTTAGATCATTTTATAGGAATTATTCTGATTATTATAAAATTTGATTTTAAGCTCATTTATAAAAACACAATTTCATGTTTTAAACACCGTTGTTTTATAACCTATTTGGTTTATACGTAGTATACATCTAGGTCCGAATTGATGTTTAAATAAGGAGTCTAAACCGATTCATACAAAAAATTTCTCGATGGCTTTGTCTTGGAGTTATTTCCTGTATTAACAGATAAGAAAACCTTCACAATATCAAAGTGATTTTCTATAAATCTGCTTGAAATCGACGTCGAATATCTATTTCACTATTCAGCTATAACTGGTGAATTTAAATATTAACTTTTCAAAAATAAGAATGGTGTTCTTGTTCGTTCGCAAGCATAATTCTATCAACATTATTTTACAATTTTGGTTTTCTGTAAAAGAAAACTATTGTGGCAGCTTTGTTTGTCCGTCCGCCCTCAGACTTCAAAATGCTACTGAGGCTAGAGGGCCCCAAATTGTTGTGTTGATCACCAAGCTCCAATTATAAAACAGACCAAATTGCAGCCCTCTAGCCTCAGTAGTTTGTATTCTTATTTCAGCTTAAAGTTAGCCATAATCATACTTCTGGAAGCGTTATAGTTACCAACAACATAGGACACCACCGGAACGTGGGTGAGTTTCATGGGCCACGGCTATTAAAGGCTGTGGCTGAGGTCACCACCGGACAGAAAAGTCGATTGCACATTTTTATGGAGTTTACTTTCTTGATGTAACAGAGATATAATTTTTTCTGAACAAAAAGAATCTACATTTTATACTACAAGTCTATATAAAAGTACAATTTCGTTTTATGCGTATATGTAAAAGTGATTGTGAAATTTGCCTTTGAAAAGCACTTTTTTTTTTTTTTATCTTAAGTCTCAGAATATTCTTTTCTTTACACGAAATTCAGTCAAAACAAAAGGATGCAGTAGTAGAGCTCAAGAGTTATTTTGATCCTAAAATTCCCATGAGCTACGCTCTCGTGTACCTAGTTAATCATTCACATTTATCTTCATTATTCACACAAGCTTATAATACACATGAAATATCACGGACGTGAGCAAGTTCATACAATTACTCTCGAATTAATGTAACAAATGCATGTAAATTATTACCTGCTTTGTCAGGATGCACATTTAATTAATCTTGAGCCCGTAATCATTACAAGTACTTCGCATAATTCAGCGTGATTTTGCTTTGATTAATTTGACAACATTCACGAGAGAAATGTTACATTTGAATTGCGAGGTTAAACCATGAATTGTCTATTTGGATCATCATTTTTCACTGTGATCATAATTTCCTATGCAACCCTAGGCCAGTCTGAAAGGATCACGTTCATTGGAGTCACATCTCTATAAGGCTTATTTATCTTAGGATTTCTTATTTTACAATATCAGAGGTATTGCTTTTATTATGATTTGTGGAAATTACCACATAATACGCGCGAAATACTAATATATTCTCATTATAATGGCATGAGTTTTCTTAGATAAATTTACAAGGCCATGAAGATAATTATTGTTAAGCTACCATTGAAGGCAGTACCCTTAAGCATAGCTAAAGAAAAATAAAGATTATAGATTATCAACAAAAACCGAATGATTTAGAATCCCATGCTAATAAGTAAAGAGTAATAGAATATGTGAATAGATAATCAAATAAGTAAAACATTTACTTTGTAGATGCGCTAATATGCAAAAACAGGAAAATGAATGACACTCTAGACCTTTGTCCTTCCGTTAGGCTATGGCACAGAGGCTATGGCCTCCCTATCAACTACCCTATTGCAGTCAGAGGGCGGATTCGATCCCTCGGTTTGCCCACCTAGCTGTTATTATTCTTATTATTAAACACGGCAGCCGGAATGTTTAGGAATAAACGCGTATATAATATTAAACAGACTAATAAGAAACAACAAATGGACGGCGTAATTGAATCCAACAACAAAGATTTTTAACGCAAGTTTATACTTGGGGCGATCGAAATGGTCATGCTTGCAAAATCTTGGCGTGCGGTACAAAAAATTTAACTTGTGGTGTCATTTTAATCACACCATGAAAGAATCTGCATTCAATGGCTTTTATCGTCGACTGACCGGAGACATAAATCATGACCATCAACCAACATTAGTACTCACATAGATTCAAAAGCAGCCAAGGCATCAAATTGAAAAGTCAAAAAAGTTTAGTGGGAACTACCTTGAATTGATGGTCACTAACCAAAGTCAACCTCGAGACTGAGCTTTTTGTAAAGTGATGACAGTTCCTATCATGTTTATTGTCTTCCACGGTTCCGCTCGACTTGTAAATTGTAGATTTATCTTTCAATTCCAACATAACATCCAAAGAGGTCCTGTCCTGCCTAACCTTCAGTAGGTGCCATGACCTTAGCGAAGTCTCCCGGTATTTGCTGTTAAATGAATTTGAAGTAATGACGAACCTCGTCATCAAACTTACTTTTCATCTTTCAACAGATTATGCAACCTTGGCTATCGCCATTGGTCTGAACAGTTTGGCGCACATCACAAGTCGGCTACATCGTAATATAAAATGTATTTCTCTTTCAGTCAAAATATAGTTTTTGAAACCTGGCGATAAGTAAGGGTAAAGGTACTACTACAACTAGCCAGTACAAGGGGATGATGTCAAGTTTACCTAGCCAACCTTGCATAGCCTGAAATAATTGGAAAAGTGCAAATTTTATAAAATAAGCGACGGATTCAAAACTATGGCAGCTCAAACCTAAACCTCCAGACACTACTTATGGTTTAGGCTAGAGTAACTATACGAAGTTTGGAAGATGACCAATGGCTACTGTTGAATATTTGTTAATTTTGGGGCCTCCAAAAAGCCTTTTTTGTGAAACACCGACAGACCTAGAAAACCTACCATCTGTATATTCCATAAAACCATCAATGCGTTATTAGGTACTACCAGGCTTGGAGTGTAACTCTCACCAATCAGGCCTCTGGATTTATCAAGTGCTCAAACAGAACGAGCTTTCACTTACTCGGGAAGACGTACAACACTCCAACTAACTTCACAGGTTGTAGCAGTGTGAGGTATTTGTCTATGGGACGGCTCTCTTTTCGCAGTTTTAGTTTGTCTTTGATCGCGTATATAAGTCTATTTTCAGTGTGATGTAATATGATATAATATGGGAACTTGATCAGTTCCTTTGTGTATCCCATAGAAAAAAAAAGAAGAATATTAGCCATGATAAGCTATTTGGATATAAGGTAAGTTGGAGGGTTAATGGTGAATTTACATATTAGAGACATTTTCTCTCTCTCTCTCTCTCTCTCTCTCTCTCTCTCTCTCTCTCTCTCTCTCTCTCTCTCTCTCTCTATTTCATACGGTTGTACTTTCATACGAAAAACATCCCGGTCTGAGCCAATGAAACCAATCGAGGCACCGCAAGTCGCCGAACAGCTGGCTCTGCTTAAGCATGATATTTTCTTTCTACAAAGAGTAAAACTGTACGAGAGAGAGAGAGAGAGAGAGAGAGAGAGAGAGAGAGAGAGAGAGAGAGAGATTATATCAAACAAATGGAATATGGGCAGTTCCAAGAATCATAAATCTCCAGAGAGTAAGTTCACTTATAACGGGTCCATAACCTTCATAGCATCTGAAATCGGTTATTTTAGTCACTGTGCATAAAGGAAAAGTGAATTGCTGATCATTATGTATAATTTCACAAAATAAAAAACTTTCGTCAATGTTCAACACAGTTAGGAAACACTTGATTTAGTAATGCTCGGTAACGTGATATTGCCAAGTTTTTCTTGCCCTCAATTGGATGACCTTTCGTTATGTATGTACCATCATTCCCTTTCAGTACTACCACTTCATCTCTGTTGCCACCAAAGTCAACGAATAGTCTTCAGCAATTGCTACCTCCTTTATAAAAACCTTGCTATGACTGCCTGTGGTCATTGCATAAATTTTTTGTCTCCAGATACCACCTTCAAATTTTCTGCTCATTGCGGGGTACACACTCATTCATCTCGACTAGACTCCATTCTTCGAAGTTAATCATATGAAATATTCATGGCTCCATTTATACTAATTTTTCTACAACTATCGGCGACCTTTCAGTTTGCTTAATCACTAAGTCTTCCTCTCAGTGACACCAATCTCTGAAGATAACCAAATGATTCTCGCTGAAACAACATTTCTAACCGGTTTCCTATCGCTGCCAGTCACCATTTCATGAACTGACAGCAGATGATTTAATCAGAGGCGAGCTGCCTGTGAGGCGTTCATCAACAACACTCTACCACCGGTTATTAATTGCTTATCTTAGCAGGCGCTCGACTTAGGGAATCCTCCATACCTCAGCCGTGAATGAAGACTTGAACTTAAGAAGGAAGATGTGACCATGAAGCCAGTTTACAAACAGGGAGAAAATCTGATATTGAAATAGTTTCAGAAATGAGTAGTCTTATTAATTAAATTGCTTGTATTGTTGGAAATTAAATGAATTTTCAGCAATGACAGATTGCAATGTGGCGAAATAAGTTGAAGTGTATCATTATAACAAACAGAGATTTGACATAATCATAAGTTTCCAGAAACTGAACGAAATGTTTGTCATCGGTATTGACAATTTCGTTGTGCTGAAATCAGTTTCTTTCAACATGTTTATAGGCTAATTTCACCTGTTTTGATTTTACGAGGCAAGAACGTTGTGATCTTGGAATATGTTCGATTGGGTTGGCTGGAGTTTGTGGGTGAACAGGGTGGGGTTGATTAAGATTTGCCTGTGCATCCCTTGCCCGTGTGACTGATTTGAAAGCCCGCTCCAGGTAAGGGGACAACGTTTGAAGTTAACCTTACTTCTTCTCTGTCTGTCTGTCTGAACCTCAGCTAGCGGCTGTTCATTTATAACATTTCTTCTCGTACTAATGGATAAAAACTACATTTTCCCTTGAGTGTGCATAGGTTTTCGCTGGAACTGAAGCACATCAAGAAAGTGCAGGAGATGTCGGCCTAATGTTTAGTCTATACTATCTATATTTATTCATTCTCGTTCAGAAATCTTACCACGATTTTGTTGGTAATGATAAAAGGTGCCACGCTCTCTTGAAGGTGCTTGAGAGACGCTTGGAGAATTTGTTTGTAGCTAATACATCGATATGTGAGGGATGGTTTCCACAGAGCGAGCCGTGTGCTAACTCGCAGTTGACACTACACTCTTCAAAGACACTTTGGGGAACCAGATTGTTATTGACAAGTAGTAAGCTGGTCTTCATATTGTTATAGTAGATTATAAGGTTGATCTTATCTCATTCTACAGGGGAAGTACAGGAATTATGGACCAAAGGCCAAACATTCACCAGAATTTTCCAAAGTTAGATTTTTTTTATAATTAGGTAAACCATTTAATAAAATAATGAAATCAATGCACAGCCGTTTCGTGTTGAGAAGTTATATTACTTTAAGTTACTATATGATAATTCATAACGATTTTTTACACAATGTATTTTTCAGTAGGCATACACACGGATAGAAAACAAAGTAAATTCCTAATTGATTTTCAAAGGGAAGAACATCACAGCGATGATAGCTGTAGTAGGAATGGAATGTGCTTTCATTCGAAC
>NC_087219.1:63078673-63086173 GCF_015104395.2 Macrobrachium nipponense
CTCGAAACATTAAATATTAAACAACGAGTTCCTTCTCTGAACTGCCAAACAACCGCTGTTCCCTTTGTATCTTTCTTAACTCTTGCCTCTCTCAAAAATTTTTGTATGTTTTGTTCTTAGTGCGTCTTTATCCTCTGTAATGGTAGGTTAACCTACAGTATTTTATTAATTTATTATTAGCATTTTTTTTTTTTTTTTTTTTTAAGTGTGTCTGTATTTAAGTAGGTGTTTTGAATTTTACTATTTTGTTTCTAAGTGCGTCTTTGTTCACGTATGTTTTCTGCTCTTAACAATTTTACTTTTTATTTACTTTTTATTTCGTTTTTATCAGTTTCCTTCGTCCGCTTTTAAAATTAAAGTTTTGTATATAGCTCTTTTAATTTTATATTATATTGATATATTGTATTTTATTGTTGTAGATATCCCTGATGATGTGATTATGAATCACGAAAGCTTGGAATAAATGGATACTGTGTCTTCTGCTTCTGAATTCCTGCCCTAATCTGGATGAGAATGTGATGTGCGATGAGTTCGCCCTTACCCCCTGATTGATATATATATATATTATAGATATATATATATATATATATATATATATATTATATATATAGTATAGATATATATATATATATATATATATATATATATGAGTATATATATATATATATATATAGCTATATCTAGATATATATATATATATATATATATATCTATATATATATATATATATATATATATATATATATCTATATATATATATATAGATATATATATATATATATATATATATATATATATATATATATAATATATATATATATTAGTCGTTTCGCTTTGCGAAAGACTTTGTTTTTCCTTACGACTGTCATTCGTAAGTATTTCTGGTTCCTTCTTTCTCCTATGTGATATCTTAGTAGAGTGGTTCTTCTTAAAGTAAAGGAGATGATTCAAACGGATAAGTTGAAAATAGTACAACAAACTTTATTCTGTAACTCCATAACAAGAGAGACAGTTCGGTCGTGAGACCGTTCCGTTTTGACGCTAGAAATGAACTGAAATATTAGAGCATCACGTCGATAGCGAAACATTAGCTATCGCAGCGATTCACATAAAAACATACGTAGTCCGCCGGCTCGGAAGTTACAAGTTTCCGGCGTAGGTTAAAACTGGGGGGGGGTCAACCGCTTTCCCATGGAAGGTGTTTGTGAAAGGTTGACAATATACAACATGATGACATTTCAAAACAAACTTAAACAGGCTACTGCAGACATCGCATAGCGTGATCTAGATTTGCCTTGGTCACGTAGGACCCTCCTAATACGCCAATGACCTCAGGTCATGGTTTTATTTACAGATTATGTAATTCTAGAATGTATTTATTACATTAGGCTCGGACAGCTACCATTCAAGCCATTGAATAACAAAAAGTTACTTTAACATGGTTTCTTAGGAGCGTGCTCGTAACATGATGTTTAGGATAAACATAACAAGTGATAAATGCATAAAAAGGTTCTGTTACATACCCTTTTGACATATTCATAAACAAAGATAAATGCATGGAAAATCTAGATCCATGTTTGATAATAATAATGATTAGGTACCCAAAAAAAATCAAAAGGTAAAATCAAAGGTTAACATGTATACATGATTATTAGGATAATAGGTACCGGATTAAGAACAGCGGTTCTGGTAAATTAGGTAATAGGTAACCTGATTAAGTATAAGCGGTTACTGATAGATTACAAACATGATCTATAATTGTTTAAAGAGTACTTGTCACTCTTTGTAATAGGTAAATATAATGGTACAATTGTATAATAGTATAATGTGCACAGATTAATATATAGGGCTGGTATATTTTATTAGGGTGCCCGAAAAATACCTTTAAGAATATATTAATATATATATATTGGGCTATATATTTTATTAGGTGCCATGGAGATACTTTAACTGTTCAAATGCAAAGGCGTGTCTTTCTTGTCCTACATTTGCCAGCATACAGACCGCTTTTCACACACAACACAATTCCAGACAATTTTCCTAGGCACCAAATGAAATGGCCAGTTTCAAGCGGCCCTGAACGCAAACGCCTTGAGCGTAACGGGTACGTCATCTGGACGGGACAATACGTTTCCTTGGAGATCCTTCTGTGTACGCCTCAGCCTACGCCAAGCAAAGATGTTGACGGCGATAACCAATATGGCCGTCACGCTGAACACGGCCAGCAGAACGTAGTAACGAAGATTTTCTCCACCTGCATAAGTCGGTTGACGCGTGGTTCATCTCAGCCAGTTGCGTTAAACGATGAGCCACCTCGCCGTTGTATGGAGAGGTAGTGATGGGCTAATTGTAGACGCCCAGGTATAGTTCGCAAATAAGCCTTTCTCACCTATTATCGTGTTGACCCCTCTGACGGTGTAAGTTTGTAGATGTCCCCGTAAAACAAACCATCAGCTGCTACAAGATTGGGGAGTGGGTGGTGGTCCCGTCCAGGGCATACGACTTTAAAACCGTCTTTGTCATATCGGATCCAAAGAAGCCATTATCATTCTGTAATTGAACTTATTACTGTAAAAGGGGATAAAAGTTTCTTCAGACAACCTTCGCGTGTATGAGAGAGAGAGCTTTAGCACTATGCCTAACTCACATGGAATCCGTTGATATAGGATAGAATTCAAAGAGTCAGCTGTACAAACTTTATTATTCATGGCTTCTGAAACAGTGAGTAGTTTATCTAAGTCTTTAATGACTGTAAATGATTTCCTATCAGAAGAAATCAGAACATGCCCCGTCAAATTGGATATTACTGGACTTGAGTTATTCGTCATGAAAGTAGGAAACGGTGCTATTTTGTATGATTGCCAAGCATCGGAGAAGAATCAAAAAAGGTATGGTGATCATAACCTATAATTTTTCAACGCTGACTGATATTAGGCTATAATATAACTCTACTTTATGGGCGTCTAATAAAGGAATATAACTAGTTTCTCCCGTCCGTTTCTCCAAGTTAACGTCAGATCTTTAATAGGCATGAGGTGTAGAGATAACAACACCCTTTGTCGCTAACGTAATAGCTTCTACATAGTCTTTTTGATTTCTCAATAAAATGTGATATTTTGACACGGATATGATCTATTTCGAACTATAGTAAGCTAACGTAGCCAGCAAATGTTGAACTTCCATAATTCTGATCGATATTATTTGAATGTTCGTTTACCAAACTCATTATTTGATTGATTGAGGATAACTGGCTGCGAAGTTCAGACAAAGCTAATTCGGTTTTGTGTTGCAAAAACTCAACTTCTTTTATTTTTGATTATTTATCTTAAGGCGATTTGAAATTCCTAAGCCTAGACTCGCAACAGATCCCAAGATGTTTAGTCCAGCCAGAATAAGCGGGTTGCGGCGTTTCGAGATTATTGTGCCGCACAGACCACATCAGCAAGTCACGAGCAAGTTTCTCTGCCTCAGCGGTTTTATTTTGTATGTCCATAAGACAACATTTCCGCGACGCTTAGGGTTTGAGCTAGCGAAATCTCTGAGTTAGCATGAAAATTACGTTGGTGCATTTCCTTAAGCGAATGGCAAACCTCATCAGGTCATTCTTTAAGTTAAGGACGTCATCTTCAGGCAAAAATATGGCCTGCATATCCACTTCTATGACTATATTACTCGACACCATAAAAACTAAAAAAGTCTTTGTTCTCTCGATAATCGAGCCATGATTAAATTCTATTTCTTTCGTCTTAGCGCTCTTTCCATACAAAAACAAAGATGTCTGAACACAACAATATCACTCCTAACAATAACAGATTCATTTTGAAAACCTGCAAATGAGTAAAATATATGTAATAACTCGTGTAAAAGAATATGTTTACATACAAATATGATTGATATATATATATATATATATATATATATATATATATATATATATATATATATATATATATATATATATAATTATTATACAAGTTTCATAAATACAACCATTTTTTCCCTCACTCCATCTACCTTTCTTTAGATTCTGATATGTGCCAATGGAACTATTCTCATATCAGTGGGTTTGGATACATTTTGAACCCTAAATCTATTGGCCGTTAATGTTTCTAAAATGTTAAACGGGCCTTCAAACTTAGGTGTCAGTTTATATAATTTAAACCTTTACGTACGTATACTTGTATTTGTATACCTGATCGCCCACGGCATATGTTCTAGTTGGCTTAGCTATTTATCATGATTTCTTTTCATTATAATTTGTGCTTCTTCTAGATTCTTACGAAGTATATTATACGACTTATGCTTGCATCCATAACATCCTTTAGAGGATTTGATAAATTAATTGTAGGCGTTAATACATGGAAAGGTGTTCTAGTCTGGGATACCGTACAGTGCCTTGTGCGGTGTCATTTTAATAGACACATGATATGAGTGATTAAGTGTGCTTAGTACCGCAGGTATGGCAATGTCCCAGTTGGGGGTCTGCCCCCCCTAAGGTGACCCTTAAAATGTTTAAAACCTTACGATTTGCCCTTTCCACTAGCCCATTAGACTCTGGGTGATAGATCATGGTATTGATTTTCTTTATGCAAAGGAATTCGCACAAGGAGTTTAGGAAATGATTATTGAACTCCCCGCCCGAGTCTGATATAATGGTGTGTGGAATTCCATGTTACAAATGTAGCACTCGTAAAACTTTCTAGCGCACTCGACTGCGGGTTTTTGTTTTAAGCGCTATCAGTTCTGTATATCGAGTCAAAGCATCTATGATTACTAGGAGGTGCTTATTTCCTCTGTCTGACTCGTAAAATCCTGTTAATAAATCTAAGTGTACTCTTTCAAAAGGGTTGATTTGGCACGGGGTAAGCCCTAGGCTGACAGGTGTCTTCGTGTGCCCTTTGTATCTTGACAAGTGCGACAATTTTCTGCTATGTGCTTTTTTATATCTGTAAGCATCGTATGCCAATAAAATAAAGATTTGGCTTTCTGTGACATTAGGGAATAACCCGGGTGTCCATGCAGTGGATTTTCATGCAACCATTTTAAGGCAGTGGGTATGAGTGAGATAGGTACCACCACCTGGTTATTATTCAACTGTGGTGTGTTGCGGGTTTTCCTCGTCACGGATTTACACAGGATATTATCTTTGATTATATAATTCTGCTGCTTATACTTTATATCTTCCTTTTCCTTCGGATTTCCGTTTAACGCAATTATGATTTTTCTATTTGCGGATCTTTTCTTTGTTCCGTCTGTAATAGTTCAGCACTCCAGCCCAGATCTTCCTGTTCAGATATAGTTTTAAACAATCGGCGTGGAGGTTGAGATATCTATTAATTCAGCTAATGGCTCGGTACAAGATGAAGAGGGGTTTGCGTGATAATGCGTCAGCAATGATATTTGCTTTCCCAGGTAAATACCCGATCCTCGCGCCAAAGTCCTGGATGATCATGTGCCACCGAGTTCGCTTAGGGCTGTGACTAAAGCCTTTAAAGAAGTCGGTTAGGGGCTTATGATCAGTGAGAACCTTGACGGGATACCGTATATTATAAATTTAAAATGCACGAGTGAATTAACAATAGCGAGCCTTCCTTGTCTATTACTGCATATTTACTTTCGGAAGGTCTCAGTTTTCGTGAATAAAAAGCTATAAGGAAAAACTGTTTATCATATTGTTGAAGCAATACCCCACCTACTCCTAGGTCTGAGGCGTCTGTTGCTATAAAGAATTCCTTACCGTAAGTCAGGAAATTTCAAGATAGGAGAACTACACAGTTCATCTTTCAATTTATCGAACGCCTGTTGATGATTTTCAGACCATATGAAATCTACGCCCTTTTTTATAAGATCGGTTAGGGGAGCGGCTATGATGGAGTAGTTCCTAATGAACCTCCGATAATATCCGCTACAGCCTAAAAATTGCTGTATTCCCTTGACGTTAGTAGGTATCGAAAGTTACGGATAGCCGATACCTTATCATGGACTACTTTAAGACCTTCACTAGACACCGTGAAACCTAAATAGACTAGTTCTGTTTTAAAAAATTCACACTTACTTATCTTTACCCTTAGGTTATGCTGCCTTAGTCTTTGTAGCACTACTCTAATTTACGTAGATGTTCTTCTAAGGTATTAGAAAAGATTACTAGGTCGTCCATGTAGGCATGTAGGATATCTCTAACAAGTCTCCAAACACAATGTTTATCATTCTAGTAAAAGTTATAGGAGCACAACGTAACCGAAAGGCATACGCAAACATTCATAATGTCCCCTGGCTGTGCTGAAGGCAGTGTATGGGATACTCTCTTCCAACAAGGAATCTGATGGAAGCCCTTTAGTAGGTCCAAGCTGGTAAAATATTTGTTCTGACTAGTAGAGATAGAATATCGTCAGTACATGGTACTGGGAATAGGTCAGGGATTGTTTCCTCATTTAAGCGACGAAAATCGCGCATATCCGCCAAGTTCGATCTTTTTCGATACTACTATTAACGGAAAATTATAAGGCTGTTTTGATTTCCTAATGACTCCTCTTTTAGCATTTTACCATACTCCTCAGTTATCTCATAATGAAATTTCATAGGAATCGGTACGAAGGTACATAGATTACTTTCTGTTGTCCTTTAGCCCTTATTGATGCTCGATGACATCCGTTTTTCCTAAGGTTCCATCCGTAGTGGAAAAAACATCATGATATTCAGTTTAAAAGATTCAAAAATTTCTGCTGAATTTCTTCTTCTTGAATGTCCTTATTGATTTTGTTCTTTATAGATTGCAAAAGGGATTCATCCGCAACTGATTGAGCGTGATTGATCTCAGCTACGGTAAGAATGCGATGTTTATAACTTCCGCATCCAAGATATGTGATTTTTGTGGATTACTAAAGTGGTATTCAAATGATTACAGACTTCGATGTTACATTGTGTTGTGAGCCGACTGTATAAACGGCTTGTGTGACGGATAATCCGTGTGTTTTCAGAGTGTCGGAAAGGATTAAACATTTCAGATCCCGGCAAGGTTTTCTTTACACGCACTAATATGTTCGAAGTTTAGTTCGGCTCGAGAGTTGGTGCAAGCTGATATTACGGGCGAGCGAGAATTCTGTTGGGTCGCATGTATTATTTCTTTGTTCATGAGACAAGTGATTGGTTCTTCGATATAAGTGACTACTCTGTCTGTCTCCTTATTATCTAAACTGATTTTAGGGTATTAGAAGACTTATAGAATTTTCCTTTGATATACACGCCGTGTTTTGCAGGCGCTAAGGTAATATTTTGAGTGCCCATAGACGGTATCCGATAATTACTGCGGGATACATATTAATGTTGTACAACGATAAAGGTATCGGAAAACGTGCGCTTACCGACCTTGTACTGAACATGAGTACGCCTACCACATTTAATTCATTATTTCCTATGCCCGAGAGTCTTATTCCGGACTTCTCTATAGGGAAGTTTTGAAAAGAGTAAATGATGAGTCCAGAATCAAAGAAACAAAGTAAA
>NC_087219.1:63101173-63104603 GCF_015104395.2 Macrobrachium nipponense
ATATATATATATATATATATATATATATATATATATATAAATTTATATATGCGTGTATATATATATATATATATATATATATATATATATATATATATATATATAATATTATATATATAATATATACATACACACACACACACATGTATATATACATATGTGTTTGTGCGCGCACGTGTGTGTGAGTATGTATCTCAAGTTCCTGTTGTCCCAGTTGTAACGAAAGTGACAGTGAAGATATATGTTGTTTCCCTGCTTACATTCATGAGCAGCTGTACCAGAGAAACTAGTTTTAACCTGCTTTGCATATCCTTTTCATCTCCCTTATTCAAGGTCCCAGCCTTCATGAATATTGCATAAACGTATACATAAGGCTATTGCAATGTCCATCTATATTCCTGATATTACTTCGTAGACCTTTAAACCTCTCTTTCACTAGGTACAGAAATTGTCTTCCTACTGACAGACGGTTAGCTTCTGTCCCCAGGAGAGCAAAGCAGAATTTTCGCTGTTAAATAATAAATCATAAATGTTGTTTATAAGATGCCCAAAAGGAAAAGCCCGTGCTAGCATAAGGTTAGCTGAAATAGAAGATGGAATATGACCTTGCTGTTTTCTTCTTCATTGTTTCGGTAAATATTTTTATGTGTATTTTTCCTTCAAATTCGATTTAATATTTTCGTTTACTCTTTTTTCTAAAAAAAACTAAATGTGGTAAACTGGCATTTGTAATAATCCGTTTGACTGTTTAGATGAATTATGTTTGTCGTTAGCGAATAGTTGTTTTCTTTCTCCTGCTTGTGTTTATTATTTTATTTATGACTTTTCAAGTGTTACACTATTCTGTTGATTTCTGTAACTCTCTGTGGCAGGACCTTAGCTGAATAAAGCCTTGAATATGCATTGAGGTTTTTATTACAGTTTTTTTTCAGTTAAGACAACTTCCATATTCGCTTGTAGAATGGAAAGCGTACTTCGGCCAGAACGTTTCGATATCCTACCTACGTCCCCAGATGCTGCTTGAATATTTAGTCTAAGGCTGTTCATGTTTTCACGATACAAAAATACGACTGAAGGAACTAACGACGCTGATTTTGGTATGCTTGCTAATGCATTATTGCCTGAGAACTTTCAGTTTATATGTGATTGCTCTACTTATGTAGATACCATCGCAAAACTGAATAAGTTTTTTTATGCAGTAAGTCAACTACTTCGTATCTCGACATCGTCTTGCCGCTCGTCGGCAGATGCCAGGAGAACCCATTGATGAGCATTGACGTGCTCTACACAACCGTAGAATTGACTGCAATTTAAAGGACGTTTCCTCATAGGTACACTATAAAGATGACAGTATTCGTGACGCTTTTATTGCTGGGATTTTCTCTCGACATATTCACACGAGTTTACTTGAAAAAAAAAACACGCTTATCTGCTGCTGCTGATCAAGCTAGAACAATGGAACTCTCCTTCAAGGATTCACCGTCTTATAGACTCCTTTCCGGCGAATACATTCCTGCAGCCGCCTTTAAATCTGTACAGGAACATGATAATTATAACCTTGGCAGTGAGAAAGCTGAGAAGTCCGATGTTGAATGATGATTAAATTGTATTGGCTATATAAAAGAAATGTTTGTTTCTTTTGTGGAAACAAGGGTCATCCTAGAAAAAAAAAATGTCCGGGAAAAGAAGGTACTTATCGAAAATGCAATAAATTTGGGTACTTTGCTAAGTATGCTTATGCAAATCAAAAACTACTACTGCCATCTTTTCGTTCACCTCTGCTCTTGCTGCTATTCCACCAACACTGAATTATTCCGTTTTCCCTGTTAGTGAAACTAAAGTAAATACCCTTATTGACACTGGAAATTCAGAAAATCTAATTAGTGGTACCGTGTAAAGATTGCCATAAGTGCTATTATGGGGAATCAGGCAGGGGATTAGGTATAAGATTAGAGGAGCATAAGCGATCATGTAGGATGGGATCGAAATATAGTTCAGTTGCCAGACACACGTTAGAGTTAGGGCATGTAATAGACTGGGAAGGAGCGAAAGTAATTTACAAAGATAATAACGTAAGTAGACTCAGAGTAGTTGAAGGGGCTCTTATTATTATTTTAAACGTGTTTGACTTTAACAAATCATTTACCCAAAAGGATACATTTTAAAATTATTTGGTTCTTAAAACTGTAAATATTAGTACAGACGTTGTTTGCACCACTCCTACTGCCCAGGTTGTCTCTCTCTCTCTCCTGCCCAGGCATTGGAAGGAAGAACCCCCATTGTAAGTGCCGATACAGAAGATTTGGGCGAGGGAACAGCCGAACACACAGAGGAGGTAGTTCAGCCACGAAGATCGGCTCGTCTTTTGGCCACACATTTGAACGAGGGAATAACATGATTGAGATAGTTTTTTTTTGGTGTTATCTCCCTTGGAGACGGTTCCCAGAGTCCTGCCTGTCCTTCGTAACTTTTTTTATATATTTTTTGAAAAGGAAAAATCAGTACGGCTGATGAGGTCTACTGATCAAGTAAACGAAAGCTCCCGTCTTTTATGAATTTTTAATACACATTTTTACATAAGTGTGGACTATTATTATTCATATATATATATATATATATATATATATATCATATATATATATATATACTATTATATATATATATATATACATATATATAATATATATCTATATATATATATATATATATATATATATATATATCTATATATATATATATATATATATATATATATATATATCTATATATATATATATATATATAATATATATATATATGATATATATATATATATAATATATATATATATATATATATATATATATATAATATATATATAGATATATATATATATATATATATATATATATATATATATTATATATATATATCTATATATATATATATATATATATATATATATATAATATATATATATATATATATATATATATATATATATATATATATATATATAATATATTATATATATATATATATATATATATATATATATATATATATTTATTATAAGTAACACAAACAGCATCTTTCAGAAATAGAATTATAGTACTATATCACTAGTTTCATTAAACATAAGAATATTAATTGTAGTCAGACGATCTACAGGACGATGCATGTCTTGTGAATGTCTAGGGACAACTGACAAATTATCATCATTATTAGAAGTTGTAGGATTTGTTTTCGTTGATTGAATGTTCCATATCCTGCGTTTGAGAAGTACCGTTTTTACTGACAGTTTCATATATAAAATACATATATATATATATAATATACATATATATATATATATATATATATATATATATATATATATATATATATATATCATGGAGAATAACAATTTACCACATTTACTGGGTAATGTGGTAAGTTTAGCATTTGTCGT
>NC_087219.1:63105103-63127584 GCF_015104395.2 Macrobrachium nipponense
ATTTCTTGTGCTAAAACTGTATCAAGTGTAATTTTATAATTTCATCAATCTATTTAATGAATTAAAATAGTGGAAAGAGAGACCGGGTTTCATATTCCAGTGTGAACATAAAAGCTCACCTTAATTTTGACAATGCATCAACGGTATTCTGCATTATTATCGAAACTAGACAGCAAATCATAAACCAAATTATGTGTTTTGTATGATGTTTGGTTTGAACGAAAATCAGTTTAAGAGCCAATACTCTACGAGACTTAGAGTTCGATTACTTTGTTATTTGACGTACAATGAATTTTAATATCTTAAAAAGAGAAGCATAATATTTCACAATTGTTGAAACAGAAGTTTCGATGAGACTGTACTGCTCTTCATTTATTTCTGAATAATATATGGATAGTAGAAATTAAACGATCAACATTTTTTTCTTGCAGGAAAATGTAAGTTGCTACCTATGTGAGTAGTTCTAAATGAAATAAGAGTTTATGAAACCACTGCTGTACAATATACTATGGGGAACACAGAGATCAACGAGGAAATATGGAAATCTGGAAAAACGTGTTTTTTTTTATATATAATATCACAGCAGTATCAGTGTTTTCCTGTGTATGTTGCGGAATTCAAACGTTGTATACTTTAAGGTATACTTCAGATGAGCACGGTGCCAATGGGCAGCAGTTTTAGACAGAAAATCCTAAATATCTACAACAACTTCTAGATTTTTGGGGGGTGTCAATTTCCAAGTAAGTATTATATTTTTGAGAAAAATACAGTTTCCAATTTTCACAATCGTTCACCCATTTCTGTTGTATCAAGTAATTTTGAATTTAATTTTCGAGAATAAATAACTCATTTTAGTAAACTACAGCCTTCTGAAATGGCCAGAGAGATAATTCTGGTTGTCTAAATGGCAAGATCTGTAATTTTGTGAAAAAAAAAGGCATGGAATGTATATAATTTAATATTACTTTATCAAGGTAAAAGTTGTGAGCAGTTTTGACCAAACTTGACAGAATTATGTTTTAAAAAGGTCTTTAGACATACAAGTATAAATTACAGTATTCGGGATTATACATATTCGAGAGGATTTCTGGGAAGCTCCTTAGACAGTATAATTTCTAATTAAATAATATTAATAACCTTATGTTTAACTCTAGTTTTTAAGTAGCTTTCGATAAATAACGAAAGTACTCTGCACTAAACATTCTTAGTATATATATATATATATATATATATATATATATATATATATATATCTATATATATATATATATATATATATATATTTTGTTGTGTATGTATATATATTTATATATAGATTATATATATATCTATATATATATATATATATATATATATATATATATATATATATCTATATATATATATATATATGCAATATAAAAACACTGTATCGTGCGTTCCAAGAAATCAATAGAGGGATCCACAGTAATATCCTTGTTTATCTAGATATAATATGTTTATACAAAGCTTAAAGCTTTCGTCCATCCTCCTGTGGACTTGATCAAGTCCACAGGAGATGGACGAAAGCTTAAGCTTTGTATAAACATATTATATCTAGATAAACAAGGATATTACTGTGGATCCCTCTATTGATATATATATATATCTATATATATATATATATATATATATATATATATATATATATATATATATATATATATATATATATATATAACCTCAAGTATGTAGTATACTTTGGTTCCAACACCTTTTATGGCCTTTTTGGATCCGAATTGCTGATGCCCTGGACTCATCACGGGACCAAGCCACGGTTGGTCCCGTGATGAGTTGGAAAATTTAATTCTGTGAAACACGTTTCCATGTGTTAATTTCCAAATGCTATATATATATATATATATATATATATATATATATATATATATATATATATATATATATATATATATATATATATATATATATATATATATATATAATATATATATATATATATGTGTGTGTGTGTGTGTGTGTGTGTGTGTGTGTGTGTGCGTGTATGTAGGAAGTGTTGCATTATTTTAGATCATAATAACATAACTTCACCCATATCTGATTTCGTCTCTTCTTCTTACATAGTACATATACCACCCTCGGCCAAAATGAATCACAGGGAATTTTGTGCTGATCTGAAAGAAAGTTTGTTTCAAAAGAATTATAAAAGTGATAATATTTATGGCGAGACCATTTGGAAATTACAGAAATCCGCCATGTCTAAACAATTCATTTTCCTAAGCACTTTTCTACTTAAACGTTACTTTTTTTCTCCAGCCAAATTGAAGTGACTTGTTGCAGGTCACAAGTGCCACCTTTAGGATTTTTTGTTGAAGAAATTATTCGTAACTTTTAGCAAAACTCATGTTAACGAAAAGAGAAAACAAACAAAGCAGAATTGAAATACCTATAGCCTTATCAAAAAAAATATCTTTTAAATCATATACGAAATATAGACTGTTGTTCACAAAATGACCATAAAAATACTTTGATTTACCTTCCTTATTACCAAATATTTCAGTGGCAGCTTGCACCTTATTATCATAGATAATTAAGAAAAAATCTGCAAGTCGAACTTAATAAGAAAACTCGAAAGGGCGAAGAACACTAGAATTTTAGCCAGCGGCTTTTAATGGAAATCTAAGCGCACAAGTTCACAGTATATTGATCTAATGTGGCCTTGCATTGTATTTACTTAACCCAGATATCATGTTTTACTTCAAAGTTATAACATATCTTCACTCCTGTCTTCATGGAATTTCACTTACAATGAAAACTTACAACACTTACCATTTCAGCTCATATTAATAGGTTTCAAAGGCCTTGAAACAATTAAAAACGTAATGTTGATTTCTTACGGTATAAGCTCGACTTATCTTAGAAAGAGGTTTGCAGTGCATCTTGACGTTAGAAAATTTCTGCCTATAGAGAAATGGACGTGGGTTGTCACTCTCGATTCCATTGTCCAAGAATTATTCTGCTACATTAAGAAACTGCTGTAGTAAATAGTCTTACTACGGTCCTTCTTCCACTGATTGGTTAAAAAAATCATGCAGTCATTCAAGAGCATGCACACAAAATACTTTAGTAAAACAGAAACTCATAAAGCCGAATTGCTGGAAATAACAACATTGACTGGTAGTTTCATTCAAACTAACATTTAAACAGAACACTGGCATTGAAACCTAATCCATTAAAAAAAAAGAAACGCAGTATAACTTTGAAGCACAAATAAGCCTTAACTTAAAATGAGGTTATCATCCATCACTAAAATATTTCCTCAGTTGTTTAATTTTACCATTATAGCGACAGTGCTAAACTTTATCTGCTTTTCACACACGTTTTCTAAAGCTATGAAAACAATGGCGTCCCTTATATATATATATATATATATATATATATATATATATATATATATATATATATATATATATATATATATTATTTCGGATTAAATGAAAGCCATCAAAGTATATATATGTATATATATATATATATATATATATATATATATATATATATATATATATATATAAATGTGTGTGTGTGTGTGTGTGTGTATATATATATATCTGTATATATATATATATATATATATATATATAGATATATATATATATATATATATATATATCTAATAAAAGGAGCCCATAAAAACACCAAAATGTAGAGAGAAAAGTACTATATTCAGAGACTGCTGTCTCTCTCTTCAGGTATATGAATGAGAAAGTTACAGAAAAGGTGGTATTTATACCAAGAGATTCGTCCACAAGTAAGCCAAATTTAGGTCACCCCCGCTGATAATCTTCCTTTAATCTTCTTAAGCGTTGGTTGAATGAACACTGCGTCGCCGCCTGTCCGATGTCCAATTCCCTTTTGAGATGTTCATTACTGCTTCTCTTTTATTAAGGCCGATTCCATCATTTGACTCTTGTACCGGCAGTGCTGCTATAAATTACACGTGACATATTCCAGTTTATTCTATGGTTATGTTCATTTATATGATTGAAAATAGCCGAGTTCTGTTGTCCATACCATAACTGACCGTTTGTGTTGTATTAATCTCTGGGGAAGTGATTTACCTGTAAATCCGATGTAAGATTGGTCACAGTCCTGCATGGGATTTCATATACCCAGAGTCTTTGGGCGGTGTCTTTTGTTGGACGTTAAATCAGGGATTTGGCTAAGGTATTTGGGTAGGTAAATGCAAAGGGTTGGATTTCCCAAGGGTGTGAGTTACTCTCTTAATCGTCTCCAGGTGGGGAATTTTAATTTTATTGTTGGGTGTGTCTCTGGTCTTGTCTTTAGGGGGTCGGTAGAAAATTACGTTTGCTTTTTGAATTGCTTTCTCAATTATATGGTCAGGATATTTAAAGATGAAAGTTGCTTGCGAATTAGTTCAAATTCTTTTTCCAGGAAATCTGGGGAACAAATTCGTAAGGCTCTTAAGAATAGGTTGCTAGCTAGACCTATCTTGATAGTATTGTCATGATAGCTAAAGTAGTGAATATATTGGAAAGTGAGAACGTTGGTTTTCTGTATAGGAAAAATTTGTATTCTGTCGTGTCTCTGATTATTAAAACATCAAGGAGGAATTTGTTGTCTGTTTCCCATTCAACTTTAAATTTGATGCTGGGCACTAATGCGTTAATTTTGAGAGGAATTCATTAAAATTACCCCAACTTATTATACCCCAAATGTTAGTATGTCATCCACGTATCTCATCCAGCAGCTGTTTTTGGGTTTTATTGCATTTATTACTGTAGTTTCAAGTATTCCATGTACAGATTGGCTAAAATAGGACTTAAAGGACTACCCATAACTACACCCGAATTTTTGCTTGTAGAATGATTCCCCGAATGAAAATACGTTTTATAGATGCACATAATTCAACTAACTTATTATTTTTTGTCAAGTGCCAAGGGAAATGATCTGAATAGGGGGATAATTTTTCCCTTAAAAACTGAAGAACGTCCTGTACTGGTACTTTTGTGAATAGGGAGTCTACGTCAAGGCTTAAAAGTTTTATGTTGGTGAAGTGGTATATGTGCTTCTCTGATTTGTGACAAAAGTCTTCCGAATGTTTGATGTGACTGGGAGAAAAAGTGCCTAAAAAAGGAGAAAGGAGGCCAGCTAACCATTTAGAATTTTGTAATTGAAAGCTCCGGCGGCGCATGAAACGATGGGTCTGAATGGAAGATTGTCTTTGTGAGTTTTGGGAAGACCATAAAAGTAGGGTAATTTAGGATTAATTACTTTAAATTTCTCTAGTAGTTCAATACTCTTTTTGTCTTGGCCAATTAATCTTACTTTCCGAAAAAAATTCTGTGGGAACGTTCTGGATGGGATTTTTCGTCAGTTTTTCGTAAGTATTTGTGTCGCTAAGGAGCTGGTTGATTTTGTTCGAGGTAGAAGTCTTTGTCCATTATTACAATTTTGCCGTCTTTGTCGGATCTACTTATTATAAACATCTAACTTTTTAGCGAGTGGATGGCTATCATGAATCTGCGGGGAACAGGATATTTCTTATGAAGGTATTCAGTTAAAAGCATTTAGTAAACACTCCTTTTAAACATATCTCTTCACGGCTGTAGTTTTGTCAGATATGAATTTATCAAAAGCCACTATGAATTCTAGGTTGTTTTTGCGTCTGGCATTTAGGGCAAAGGATAAGCCTAAATTTAAAACTAAATGTTGATTTACAGTAAGGGGGGTGTTGGATAAGTTTAAAACTTTGTCTTGTTGTTCAAGATTATTCCATGCGCTATTATCTATTAGGTTGTTTAACTTGCGTAAAAGTCTGTTGGAATGAGTCACGCTATTATAGGCAGCAATGTCGGAACAGAATGAAATCAGATACCTGTATACGTGGTCCGTAGTGAGGAGGCGAAGATTAGATTGAGTTCCATATATCACTCTGCGTAGCACGAAGATGTCGTTTCTCGTATTGGTGATTCTTTCTTCCAGGAAAATCTTGTGTGTTAGAGGGAAGGGGTTTGATTGCAGAGTCCATCTCCCGAATCCGTACATTTTTGGATGTACTTGTTCTTGAGGCATTCTTCCAAAACGTGTTTTTGGTTTTTCAGCCGGTGTAGTCTTTCAGTTCTTTTTCAAACTTGCGGAAAAACTGGCTTGACTTCTGGAAGTGAGTGAAGAATCGTGGAAAGGCGGTTGAATTCCATAATGGGCTGACAATGACTGGTAAAAGGTTGTTCTGTAACAACAGAATTCCATCTAATAAAAGGAGCCCATAAAAACACCAAAATGTAGAGAGAAAAGTACTATATTTCAGAGACTGCTGTCTCTCTCTTCAGGTATATGAATGAGAAAAGTTTACAGAAAAGGTGGTATTATACAAGAGATTCGTCCACAAGTAAGCCAATTTAGGTCACCCCCGCTGATAATCTTCCTTTAATCTTCTTAAGCGTTGGTTGAATGAACACTGCGTCGACGATGTCCGATGTCCAATTCCCTTTTGAGATGTTCATTACCTGCTTGATAAGAAATATCCTGTTCCCCGCAGATTCCATGATAGCCATCCACTCGCTAAAAAAAGTTAGATGTTATAATAAGTAGATCCGACAAAGACGCAAAAATTGTAATAATGGACAAAGACTTCTACCTCGACAAAATCAACCAGCTCCTTAGCGACACAAATACTTACGAAAAACTGACGAAAAATCCCATCCAGAACGTTCCCACAGAATTTTTTCGGAAAGTAAGATTAATTGGCCAAGACCCAAAAAGAGTATTGAACTATTAGAGAAATTTAAAGTAATTAATCCTAAATTACGCTACTTTTATGGTCTTCCCAAAACTCACAAAGACAATCTTCCATTCAGACCCATCGTTTCATGCGCCGGAGCTTTCAATTACAAAATTTCTAAATGGTTAGCTGGCCTCCTTTCTCCTTTTTAGGCACTTTTTTTCTCCCAGTCACATCAAACATCGGAAGACTTTTGTCACAAATTCAGAGAAGCACATATACCACTTCACAACATAAAACTTTAAGCCTTGACGTAGACTCCCTATTCACAAAAGTACCAGTACAGGACGTTCTTCAGTTTTTTAAGGGAAAAATTATCCCCCTATTCAGATCATTTCCCTTTGGCACTTGACAAAATAATAAAGTTAGTGAATTATGTGCATCTAATAACGTATTTTCATTCGGGGAATCATTCTACAAGCAAAAATTCGGGTGTAGTATGGGTAGTCCTTTAAGTCCTATTTTAGCCAATCTGTACATGGAATACTTTGAAACTACAGTAATAAATGCAATAAAACCCAAAAACATGCTGTGGATGAGATACGTGGATGACATACTAACATTTTGGGATAATAAGTGGGGTAATTTTAATGAATTCCTCTCAAATTAAACGCATTAGTGCCCAGCATCAAATTTAAAGTTGAATGGGAAAACAGACAACAAAATTCCTTTTCTTGAGTTTTAATAATCAGAGACACGACAGAATACAAATTTACCATATACAGAAAACCAACGTTCTCACTTTCTATATTCACTACTTTAGCTATCATGACATACTATCAAGATAGGTCTAGCTAGCAACCTATTCTTAAGGAGCCTTACGAATTTGTTCCCCAGATTTCCTGGAAAAGAATTTGAACTAATTCGCAAGCAACTTTCATCTTTAAAGTATCCTGACCATATAATTGAAAAGAAAGCAATTCAAAAAAGCAAACGTAATTTTCTACCGACCCCCTAAAGACAAGACCAGAGACACACCCAACAATAAAATAAAAATTCCCCACCTGGAGACGATTAAGAGAGTAACTCACACCCTTGGTAAATCCAACCCTTTTGCATTTACCTACCCAATACCTTAGCCAAATCCCTGATTAACGTCCAACAAAAGACACCGCCCAAAGACTCTGGGGTATATGAGATCCCATGCCAGGACTGTGACCAATCTTACATCGGATTTACAGGTAAATCACTTCCCCAGAGATTAATACAACACAAACGGTCAGTTAGGTATGGACAACAGAACTCGCTATTTTCAATCATATAAATGAACATAACCATAGAATAAACTGGAATATGTCACGTGTAATTTATAGTAGCAACTGCCGGTACAAGAGTCAAATGATGGAATCGGCCTTAATACAAGAGAAAGCAGGTAATGAACATCTCAAAAGGGAATTGGACATCGGACATCGTCGACGCACGTGTTCATTCAACCAACGCTTAAGAAGATTAAATTGAAGATTATCAGCGGGGGTAAGGACCATAAATTGGTTCTTACTGTGGACGAATCTCCTTGGTATAAATACCACCTTTCTGTAAACTTTTCTCATTCATATACCTGAAGAGAGAGACAGCAGTCTCTGAAATATAGTACTTTTCTCTCTACATTTTGGTGTTTTTTATGGGCTCCTTTTATTAGATGGAATTTCTGTTGTTACAGAACACTTTTACCAGTCATATATATATATATATATATATATATATATATATAATATATATATATATATATATATATATATATATATATATATATATATATATATATATATATATATATATATAATATATATATATATATATATATATATGTATACTTCGATAGCTCTTCATTTATTCAGAAATAATTATTACCCTTATAACATTACAAATGTAAGCTATTTCGACAACTTTCTTAATTTAATATGTGGAAGAGTAAGTTATGTAAATAATTGCAGGAGAAAGTTGCAAGATGGTGATACTAAGCAACAAATTAGTGAGAGTAGTAGTATGCCACTGAGTCTTTGAATTATCAGTCACAAATGAAGTAAATGAAGTGATGCAGACACACACTTGACGTATTTGCCATAATTGTAGCATAAATTAAGACATCACTGATAGCAATAGCTACTTTGCACGAATATCAGTTTCGCAAATGAAGAGTTATTATAAAATAGGCATTGTTTCCATAACTTGTGGAAATAAATATGAACTACAGACGACATTTATCATTGTTGCCAATAAACAAAAAATAACGTTTTCAAGAAATGTCATAATGATAGTAATCAGAAAATAATCTCTTAATCGATTAAAATAAAAAATATAAGAAACGTGAATGTTTCATTCGTAATTAAAGAAAAGAGAAATTTGTAGAAGTTTCTATTTCAATAACAGAATAGTTTCTTCTTGATAGAAATACAGTGCCATTTGTATTCCATGTTAACAGCTATCAGGTAAGCAAAAAGAATTAGAGTTGAATCAATTATTTTTTCACCAGTCTAAAAGTATACATTTCTCACGCAAGCTAACAGCTTATCGTCAGTTCCTCTAAATGCGTTTTTGCTTGGGAAGAGAGCGAAACTCCTGAGTATTTAGCTTTATATAAAAGATTCTAACTAAAATTTTGCGTTTCCAAGTCGAGACTCTTATTACAGAATATAAGAAACTTAAGACTCCAGAAGAATCACATCATAGCTATTGGTATATAAAGAAAATTATAGCATTCTAAATGTAAGATTTTACACATCCCTTGTAATTTTTTTCAGTAAAATGGAAACTTGCATGAATGTGTACTCTCTCAATAATGAATTAAATAAACTTGGAAGAATATCGTGCAATCTTCCCCGCCCCATGGGAAATGCAATCATAAAGATTATAAAAACAAAATACTACAAATTAATATCTGTGGAAGGAGCAATATAAACAGATCTCCTTCCCAGAAATTATCAATAGTGATGTTTCCTATTTTTATGCTTTGCTGTATGTAAATAAATTGTTATTAAACATTTGTAGGAAAAATATTGAACTTAATTAAAACTCTTCTGAATTATGTGTTCAAGCTCATTTTGTTAGTAGGATTATAAGAATGCAAGAATTTTGTTATGAACTACAATTTCCTTGCATAAAAGGCTTCATCATGAAAATAGCTACGAATATGTGATAGTCACTGATTTAGCGCACTGTGACAAGAGTCCTTCTGACACTTGTTTTGACTTTTATTTTTCTTTTTAATAACATGAAATAAAAGATCGAAAGTAAACGGAGAAATTGATCATTAAAAATAGCTGAGTTAGAACAGAAACGTTGAGTAAAACACAAAGTGTTGTTTTGACTTTTAAGATGTTTTGACTCACCGTCTGCCCATTTTACCTTAACGATTCTCGAGTAGGAAAACACGACCGGGCCATCAGCCACCAGCAAAATGTCATTTAAAGTTCTGCCATTTTTTTATTTATTGCCTGTCAGTCACCAGTCACGGCCATCACCGCTCCAGATTCCAATTAAGATCACCGGCCTTAAGCCGATTAAGGCTTGCCTCTTCGAGAAAGATGGAAGGCCTAGAACCGTGTCCCCTTGGAACCATTGTTCAAATCCCCAGTCAAAGCTCAAGAAAGTCATTTGGAGGGATCAGGCCCCTAAAACTCCTCACACCTACATCCTTGTTGTTGTGGTGCCTAGCACCTGCATCTTCCACATGAGCATAAATCCTCTAGAACTAATTAGCACTCTTTGTATACTCTTTCATATAACCTTCTCTGCCTCCTTTTCATTGACTTTTGTTCAGGTACCCTACAGTGTTTAGCGGCGAGACCAAATAAATGAGAGATGTTGCCACTTATTTTTGACAGACGTCAACAGCACAAGTTCTGGTAAAACACCCAAACGGGGTATAAAATATGTGGGTTGGCACGCCTCGCAAATTGCATTTCCCCCTACCCTTATAATGAGCAATCCACCCTAGAATACTGCTGTCTTGGCGAATACCTTACTGGATGGTTTATACTCTTACTATACCATCTGGAACCAGAACTCTGCTTGACGAGGATTGGTACACTCTTGAAGCTGTCACCATGAAATTACGTGAGTGTTGCGAGTGGTGGAATCCAGAGCACTTCCTTATCTTACTCCTTGGTGAGGAACTGAAAGTGACAAAGCCTTCCTAAGGAGTTCAGGCTCAACTCTACTTAAGTTTCATCCTTGAACTCAGGTAATATGAATTTGAAGTTGGTTGTTGGCCGTCACCCAAACTATTCCTTGGTCCACTTGTTCTCCTATTCCAGTGACCCTATAATCCTGTCTCCTGCAGAAACCCCAGTGATTTTTAACTTTGCATATGTGATATCTTTTAGTTTATTGTGAAAGTATTCTTAAAATCTTTGATGGTCATGCTCACAGTAATTGAGTAATTTACCAATCATTCAATACGTTAATACCTGTTGTATCTTTCATTTTTCCATTTAAGCATTGATCAGTTACAGACTCCACTTATATGTAATAAGAGGACTTCATTCTGGAGACTGAGTCACCACTCAAAACGAATCAAAATTTGGCTGGCCGCCCCTACCTAGGCCAAGAACACCCAGAAACAGGGACCCCCTAGGGCCTACCACTACCAAGCCTGGCTTGATGAATCAATAAAAGAATCCATTCCAGTTTTAGAGTGACTACAACCACATTCTTAAAACTGGCCAGCCCGGGAGCAACATAACTTACAAGTAAGGAAAGAACTGATCACTCACACCATAGAAACTCCCTTTTCCTGACAGTAACCAACTATGCCCCTCAGAGTAATCACGAAAGGTGGACAGACTTACATTCCCTTACCCCAGAGTACCCTTACTATGTGCCCACATCTCGGGCACAACAACTTAAACAGGAAGAAGTGGCATGGAAAAACAGTCCTGGTCCCCCATTACTGCCAGTCAATGGAAATTCAGGTGATTTCATCGTTTGAATATCCCTTTGTATCCTAGACTAGTTTAACTTTGCATTTCTGCACTGTTATCAGTGCCAGACCTTGTGTCAGTGATAGCGCAAGTGGGATATTATGAAAGAAATACCAGGTGACAGCATTAACCACGGAAAATAAGACATTTGGGAAAGGATTTGTACGTAAAAATTGAGTTATGTTGAGTAATATACACAGACACATCTGCTTTATTGGTAAAGTTAAATTTGCAGTTGAATGAAGTTTATTTGAATATTGCATTATGTGCCTGAATTGTCAAATACGAAATTTGCTGCAAACATGATTTAGTAATAAAAAGTTTATGTGCTATATTAGGGGAGAGAGAGAGAGAATTATGTTGTAATTTGTTGAAAGTTTGTAGACATTCGCGACCATTAAGACCATGTAAAGTCTTGCCTGATTAGGGAAGTGTGACAAGCATCCTTCTGACGCTTGTCTTCACGTTTTTCTTCTAAAAAACATGAAATAAAACATGTAAGGAATGGAGAAATTGTTTTTGGAAAGTTGCCTGAGTTAGAGCAGAAAAGTAGATTAAAGGAAAATATTTTGTTTTGACTCCTGAGATGTTTCTGAGTCAGCTCCTGTCCCTTTTGCCCTAAAGATTTCTCAAGTAGGAAAACATGACCATCAGCCACCTGCAAAAATGTCATTCTAATGTCGTCATTTTTTTTATTTATTGCTTATCAAACACCATTCAAGGCTATCACCGTTCCCGAATCCAATTAAGACATCGGCCTTAAGCCGATAACAACTTGCCTCTTCAAGAGAAATGGAAGACATTCTGGGATCATGATCCTTTAGAACCATTGTTTCTTATGGAAGGTCTTCATGAATACTACAAGCATGTAGCTTTTTAAAAACACGCATAGACATTATTTTCATATGAATGTGTAAAAAGACATTTATATTTATTTCTTTTGCCATTCAGGATAATCATGATAATATTAAAGCAAAACTCAAGTGCTGGTATAAAAAGTAAGAGATCAGACTCCAAGTCACTGTCTTTGTCATTGGTCAAAGGTATGTACACAGAACAGCAATGACCTGCTAAAGAAAGAGGATTATGATCCTTGCAGTGGCAAATGGTGAATCACTGAACTATGAATGATAACACTATGGTTAAACAATGAGAAATCTGCAAGAGGTATGAAGCTGACGTGAATGAGATGTTCCAGAACATCAGAGGAGGGGATTGAGAGGATTAAGAACACAGCCCACTATTGCTACTGTGTGGCAGAAAGGAAAACGTGATTTTTTAGATATTAAGTAAACGGTGATAAAAGTGGAAATTAAATGAACAGGTCATAATATTTCAATGTAGGAACATGAGTGATCTCGAGAGACTACAGGGCGCTTGGAGGCACAGAAGTTAATTTGCAGAATTCAGGAAAAAAATTTGAGTGATGCTTTAGAGCATTTGAAAAACCTCCCTCAGTATTGTTTCTTGAAAAGAAGGCAAGTGATTCTTACCGAATTCAACATGAATAACTTGTGAGAGAGCATCTTTTGTGACAGAGCGGAGCCGATAATGAAAACGATAAAAACGGTGACTTTCATTTCTGTAGACTGGATAAGGCGTGAATGCTCTTCGAAGTTTCCCGTTCTCGCCTCCATGGGTCAAACAAAAGGTTGGTCTATCACGTGTAAGATAGACTTAGTACTGAAACGCTCACTGCCTGCGAGACAGAGCTCTCTGAATGAATGCTGTAATGCGGACGATCATACCTTAGCGTTCAGAGTATGGTAAAAGTCCCGAATGCCAGAAACTTTGTTTTTTTCTTGAAGAACGAACAGTTACCAGCCATTGTAATGAATCTTCAACAGTTAATAGGTCTATTATTCTAGTTGACTTCTTTTATTTTAATACCAAATATATCTCGATCAGTCTGAATCTATCAAGTTATTTCAATACAGTACTTAATCAGTGAAATACTATTTTAATTACTGAACAAAAATACGTTCTAAAATACAGCAAAATACAGTATATTCAAAGGAATAGATTTATACCTACTTAGAATGAAGACCAAAGACCACATCACTAAGTTCCTCGCCCTTATCCTGAGGTAAGAAATTATTCTCCCCATCAGCTCTTGCACATAGTTTTAGTCCACCATGAAAGTTTAAGATATACATTGCCAAAGTAGCAGGCTTTTTGTTTCTTCAGTCATTTATCATCCAACTATCCAAGGTAAATGACAGAGAAGTACAAACATGGACAGACATAATGCATTAAGTATGGGATGTTTGAGTCAATTTTCAACGACATAACAAGGGTAATTTTTTAGGTTTTTTCTCACTCTTTCCTTCTTCGAAGTTTGTTATAAAAGGCTCCCCACTCTCTCTTTATCTCTCACAGACAGACATACAGACACACACTTAAGAATCTGCTTTATTCTGTATGCCTTTTGAGAGCAGAGTGGCAAACACCTATTCTTAGATGACTGAACATTCTGAATGAACCTTCGTGGAAGGCTGACCCTTGCCTATGATAAGTGAAGCCTTTAAATATCAGGACACAAAGTACATATTCTGCATTTTTAAATGAACAGATGTCATGCGCGGACAAAAACGGGGTCCGATATCGAAAACAAAAGTCTTAAAGCTACTTGTTATTTACATATAAATAAGTTATGGATAAAGTATGTAGAAATATCTCTCTCTCTCTCTCTCTCTCTCTCTCTCTTCTCTCTCTCCTCTCTCTCTCTTAATTAGAGGGATGACAGACATTATAAAGTATAATTTGAAAGTAAGGTAAATATGATGGTAAAAAAGGGAAATTATAAAATCACTGTTCACAGAAAGAATAATGGGGATTGATGGAGTGTTGAAAGTCTAAAAAGTTTGTCAGAAAAGTAGTTTGAAGAGGTATGTCATTTTGAAATTTGAAAAAAAAAACTGCCCATCAGAAAATCCTAAGTTATAACGATTTTTTCCAGTAATGAAGGAATTTGGAAGAAAATGATGCCGGTGCTTCAACTTAATCGAAGGGTAGTGAGATATCTACAGGCGTCGCAAAGAGACAAAGGATGAAATGCCAAATCATACTCCTCCTTATAATGGTGAGTTATAGAATACAAGTAATTTTTCCCAATAAAAATGAAACAAAAGAAATATGATGAACTAACTGAAAGAGATAATGGCTAGATTATAATGATGTTATTAGGAAAAATGTGTTTTAGAATTTGCTGATGTAACTAAGTCATCTTGCTAAAATAAAACACTAACTGATAACAAGGAAGAAAGAAAGATAGGTTATTGAAAACATTGAGTTAATGGAAGTAGCAAACGAGGTATTTTCAATGGATCGTAAGAGTAAAGAAACTCATGAATAAAACAAAAGATACTACGACGGGTAATGAGCTTCCGATGCGATCTCGAATAAACTTTCATGGAGCGGTGTATTTAAAGCAGGGAGGATTTTAAAACTGAAGTTTTAGAATTGGTTCCAGCAGCTGTAAGAAATTATTGGTAAATGCTTGCTCCCTAAAGTCGCTTTTTAATACAAGTGCGTACAGAATGTATAATATATATATATATATATATATATATATATATATATATATATATATATATATATATATGTATATACATATATAGCGTTTCGAAATTAGAGGCCCCCTCCACAGAACAAATGGAAAGTTATGAAGTTTTCTGATATAGCCTATCTTCAAGTACATTATCTTAAGTTTCTATTAAGCTATTTTTCATTTTACATTTCTTGAATTTTCAGACTGAGTGACGGAGTTAGATACAGCCATGGCTAACGACTCGGAGGAAATCAGATGGACTGACCAAATCCGGGCTATAACCTTAAGAAAGGCAGGGATGCTGGCGCATCCTTCATTTCACGTTCCTGGATAGCTGAATACATTAAAAGAGATGAATCCATTGTAAAACAAAAACTCTAACAAAAAATCCATATGACTGTCATCGCGAAAAGAGTGAGAATCTTGGAAGGTCTGAAATCCTTTCTCAGGAGTCAAAAGACATCATAGCTGAGGCAGTGGGTAGACCAAGAAAGTCTTTGCATAAATTGGCGCTTGAACTAGAAACAAAAAGGGGAATGAGCAGAAGTTATAGTGCTGTATATCGTGAATGGAAAAAATCTGGTATCAAGCCATTTCATGTTATCAGCAAGCCCAACATCCGGTCTGAGAATCATGATCTTGATGTCAGAAATGGCGATTGCCGAAGTGCAGTGGAAAAATTTTTTCTAATTAACCTATTCATTTTATGCTTAATCATTTTTTCTATTTCTGATAATTGTGGTTTCTTTTTACACATGAAATGAATTCTCCGACTGACACTTCATTTTTAGGTTTTAGGGTAAATAGAAATAGTGATTGAACTGATGTGTCTATATATAGGAGGGTAGTGTGTGCCATTTTTGAGATGATCATTATAGGGAGAGATTGTATTTCATGTTTTTGGGATTTCCAATTTTCCTTGTTTTTCATGTTAGTTCTTTTGGGGGAAATAAACGAAATAAAGACTATATTTTTGTACCTCAGAATTTTAACCAAGATCTATTACTTGATTTTACTGCGGAGAGCCCAGTTTGTGGTGGACTCTTCGAAGTAGGCTAGTAATTTCTCTATTTCATATTAAAGAGGGTTAATTAGATCTTTGTAAACACACACACACGCACTTACACACACACACACACACATATATATATATATATATATATATATATATATATATATATATATATATATATATATATATATAAATATATAAGTCTATCACATTACCGTGATTTCATATACATATATCGAACTACAAATGTCCTTTAATATCTAATTCGCTCTACCTCGGAATTAATATATTTTCATATATGCTTAACCGAGGGGAATTTATTAAGCGATAATAGAATTGGCGATCGACAGGCGCGAACCAGCGACCTCCCAATTCTAGGACTGGCAGTGAAGCCTTAAACTACCCCGAACAATGAGGTAGAGCGAATTAGATATTAAAGGACATTTGTAGTTCGATTATATATATATATATATATATATATATATATATATATATATATATATATATATGTGTGTGTGTGTGTGTGTGTGTGTGTGTGTGTGTGTGTGTGTGCGTGTAAAGGGGTAAAATAAAAGTCCCCTTATATATCACAAGGGTAGTGTCGCCGACCTGAAATCACACAAGATACCTACAAAATTTAATTAGGCACAAATATTAAACTTTGGACTACATAAATAGACTTTATTCCAAAGGAAAATCAAGCGTCTTGCTATGAGAAAAATTAGATTAATTTGACTAAATGAAAACAAGATTTCCTAATCGAACTCGATGCACGAAAAACGAATTGTTTAAAACAAGACCTGGTTAACTGAAGTAAACCCACAAATGAAACAGAGAATAAATCACCTCTCTTCGAACCCAGGCATGTTCCTTCCACAAGTTAAAAAGTCGCACAGTAGAAATTAGTCTCTTCATTTCGTAATACACAACAAGGGCTCATCAGAACTGATAATTATTCGGCTTACAAAGGGCGACAGAGTTCCTGTCAAAAAAGAAATGCAACCCTCATTAACATACATCATGACTGAAATAGTAATACATTTTGCAAATGATTACTTATAATACAATGAATTCATACACTAGAGGAAAAGGTTCACTATAACTGTACGACATTATGAAACACTCGAAGTACTGAAAAAGAAAGGTATTAGTGAAAGTTTTCAATGACTCTCACCTCTATGTCCATTTTGCACAGTTCCGCTCCAAATTTCCGGGATTGACCCTAAAATCGCAGTGTCTTAAATTTCCATCAATATCTTTTACGGAAGGAGATAACACAACGTAAATACGTATGTACAAACTTTCCTCACAAGACACTCCCTTTTATGTGACGTCACTGACACGTAGCCATTCGTTCAATACGCAGGAAGAGTTCATGACGTCACTCATCGCTTATTTCATAACTCAGTATCTTCAAAATAACAGGTTTTCTACATTCTACATTTTTTCCTTCTATGCATAAATTAATCTGTCTAAAAAGATAAAATCTATCCTTCGGAACCCACTTACACACGAACACTCCATTTGAGGAAATTTCCATAGCAAATCCAGCTCTTGTTCCAGGTGACTTTTGACTCACTAATGAGGACATTCCTCTTTCGTCTGACGTCACAAATGGATGCACCAACACACTGGCTTTTCCAATCATGTTCATAGGAAGTAATACAGTATAATGCATTAAGTGCTAAGTATCTCTGAACACCTATTTATATATATATATATATAATATATATATATATATATATATATATATATATATATATATATATAATCCTTTAATTGTCACGTCCCTGTGTCTGAGCAGTTGGACTTAATCTTTTTGTAAACCTCTTAAATTGTTCGTTTGGGAAGGTTACTGATTCTCCAGGTGTGTTGGATTCTAGGTACTTATCTCCTTATAATCCTTATCTGTCACTTATACGACCCTTCCTTATCCTCCCAGTTCCTCATATTTGTCAGTCAGTCTGCTAAATAAAGGACGTTGAGTCGAAAGATCTTGAAGATATTCCAGTGTTTACACGTTCCTTTGTGGCTTATCTCCTTATAATCCTTACCTTTTCACTTATACGACCCTTCCTTGTCCTCTCAGTTCCTCATATTTGTCAGTCAGTCTGCTAAGTAAAGGACGTTGAGTCGAAAGATCTTGAATATATTCCAGTGTTTCACTTTCCTTTGTGGCTTATACCTTTAGTAATGCATTTATCATGCTCGACACTATTTATTTAAAATATTATAAACATCAGTCGAATAGTCATTTAAAGAAACATTATTATGATAAAAACCTTAGATATATTCCTTTGATATCTATAATATAATCATTGGAAGCGGAATTCACAAATTATATGTAAATTCAGTTAGGCAAGTGTATTCCTGGCAAAATTTATCAAAACCGGCAGTAGATAATTCAAGAGGTGAAAAAGAGGTATTTTTTTATATTTGTTTTAAGTGAGAAGAAATACGAGACCTAAATAAAAATCGTAAAAATAAATTTTTAATACTATGTTTTGATACTAAAAGGAAACAAAACATTAAAGTTTTATAGGAAGTGAAGTATTTGTAGAGAACTAAACGAGAATTTAGCAATACTTATCCAAACTAAGTGCAGTAAACTATTCCAGTTTCCCCAAAAAGAATTTCACCACAAATTACCGATGTGAGTATATTTATCATTAGATTAGCTGAATGAGCTATGTATACGCACACACACACATACAAAGACGCACACACACACACACACACACACATACACACACACAACACACACACACACACACACATATATATATATATATATATATATATATATATATATATATATGTACATATATATATATATATATATATATATATATATATATATATATATATATATATATATATATATATATATATATATATATAACGCAATCACGAAAGTTTGGAACATGATAAATGCATTAATAAAGGTACATATAAGCCACGAAGGAAAGTGAGACACTGGAACATCTTCAAGATCTTTCGACTCAACGTCCTTTACTTACCAGACTGACTGACAAATATAGGAACTGAGAGGACAAGGAAGGGTCGTATAAGTGACAGATAAGGATTATATATATACTATATATATATATATATATATGTGTGTGTGTGTGTGTGTGTGTGTGTCGGTGATTTGTGGTGAAATTCATTTTCGGGGAAACTAAAATAATTTACTGCGCTTATTTTGGATTAGTAATGCTAAATTCTCGTTTAGGTCTCTACACATACTTTACTTCCTATAAAACTTTAATGTTTTGTTTTCTTTTAGTATCAAAACATAGTATTCAAAAAAATTTTACGACTTTCATTTAGGTCTCGTATTTCTTCTCACTTAAAACAAATATAAAAAAATACCTCTTTTTCACCTCTTGAATTATCTACTGCCGGTTTTGATAAATTTTGCCAGGAATACACTTGCCTAACTGAATTTACATATAATTTGTGAATTCCGCTTCCAATGATTATATTAAAGTCATCAAATGAATATATCTAAGGTTATCATAATAATGTTTCTTTAAAAGGACTATTCGACTGATGTTTATAATATTTCAATAAATAGTTGCAATTCCTTTGAATATGAACACCACACTGCTTTTTCTGAAAATATACTGGGACTTCAATGCATAACACATTTTACTAAATAAATTGGCGGCATTTTCTTGTACAATATGCAACAAGGATGTATCTAAAAATTCCATGCTATATTAGTATGTTGTATTCCAAAATTATTTCATTCACTCTTAGCTCGTGTGTTAAAACTATGTATGTTTTTCTAGTATTTCTTAGTTCTCCCCTCTGGATCTTTTACCTGAAGATGTAATTCACCATATTTATATGTAAGTAGTTACGTTCATCATATGTTAACACTTATTGCCAATTTGCATGTAGTACAATAAGCAGATACTATTGCAAGGTATTAATAATCTGTAAGTTTTATTTGTGTTATATACGCACATTTGCAATGATATCTGAATAATATGGCAACATTTCCATAAAAACTTTTTTTTTAATATTATATGCTAAAGTTTCTGAAGAGATCAGGTTTCATCACTCACTAACGAAGGGGAATTTTTTAGGTGATAATAATATCATCTGCTCCCGGGCACGAACCTAGGAACCAAGAGATCGGACGTACTGTGTGGTTAAAGGCGCTTCACTGTACGTCCTGATTTTTTGGTTCTTAGGTTCGCGCCCAGGAGCCGACGAAATTATTAACAACTGAAAATTTCCATTCAGCTTACATATATGAAAACATATTAATTCCGAGGCAGAGTGAATTAGATATTAAAGGGAATACTATGTAGCTTAATGTATATATGTATAATCTTTATCATATATATATATATATATATAATATATATATATATATATTACATATATATATTGCTAAATCGAAAGTAATTTTTAAAAAGAGCAATTGAATTTTAAATAACAACTTACTTTTTATTTCTATATAAATGCATTATTCAACTCCGAAAACTAGTACACTAATAATAGGGGTGGTATATATATATATATATAATATATATATATATATATATATTATATATATATATATATATATATGTGTGTGTGTGTGTGTGTGTGTGTGTGTTCTGTCTGTCAAACTCCTACAGACCCAGTTGTACCAACAATGAACTACTAAGTCCGGGATTATTTTACTTTGTCTTTTCCGCTTACATTGACGAGTAGCTCTGCCAGAGAAACTGCTTTGAAGCCTGTTCCCCATATCGTTTTTTATCTCCCTCCCTCGAGAAGCCAGCCTTCATGAATATTGCATAAAATATATAGAAGGCTGTTGTAATGTTTCCATTCCTAACGTTACCTCTTAGGGCTTTACACCTCTCCTTCACAAGCTAAAGAAATAAGGTTTTCCTACTGACAAAGTCAGCCGCTGTCGTAGAGAGCAAAGCAAGAATTATCTCTGTTAAATAATAAATCATAAATACTGTTTATAGGATGCTCAAAAGAAAAGGTCTGTGCTAGCATAAGACCAGCTTGAAGTAGAAGATGGAATATGACCTCGCTGTTTTCTTCTTTATTGTTTCGTTAATTACATAATGGTTATTTCTCCTTCAAATCCGTTTTAATACATTCTTTAACTCTTTTCTAAAGAAAATTATATAACATAAATGACTTCATTTTTATGTATATAATTACTGTCATGGTTCGTTATAGCTCAGCCAATTCACTTGGATTCAGTGTGGTTCCTGAGTTCAGCCTCTGTTCATACTTGATAGATTCCACTGAGAACACGACTTGGCCTATCTGCAGTCTCAGGGCACCTTTTAAAAGTTCTTAGGTTTACCCACTGAATCTCAGCAACTAGCGCCTGTTTCAAGCTTGGGGTGGGGGGATGGTGTCCTTGGACCCTCTTCTTATGTGTATGTTTGGTCTTTATGATACAGTGTGCAGCGCAAAGAACTGCACATTCCTTTGCCTCTAAGCACGACCTCCCGCTAGGATCTGATTGGCTTTATTGTCTTTCTTTTACTTTGTTGATGAATAAGTGTCACATTTTGGCTTTTTGAATAAATGACATCATTGCCAACAGAGGTATTCAGACAATTAAATGTAGCTTTAGGTTTTGTTATTGAATGTTTACCTAGGATGTGTAACCAAACACAGTAATATGATAATTGATACAGTTTACTCTGTCAGAACTGGCATATTTGTTTATTGGTACTGAAGTAACTTCACCCACTTAAGAGTTAATCTAGCCGTTTTATGATGTTGGCTGCAATAATTCCATTTAAAATACTTTGCCCGTAACCGGGCTAATGCAATGATTAAACTGGACTTAGCACACTATTTTGCTTATTCTTTTAAAGAAATAGGGAACTTTTGGTTAATTGCTAATCTTTAATATGCACGTTTAATGAAATCTCTGTTGTTATTCGCGTATAAATTCAGTTAGTTGTTGCAATATTTACGTATAGTAACTCTACAGATTATTCGTCTTTATTCTTCCTTTTCCTTAAATGGCATGGAACCAGCGTTATATTTGAAAACACAAAACAGGGTTTTTTTCATACTCATTCTTCGTCACTATTTACATATTTACATATTTTGCATATTTACATATGCAAAATATTTCTCTCTCCAAACCCTTGGATTCTTTGTTATTCTCGGTGTCTCTTTGAAGTCATTGTCTCTCTAAAGGTTGTAATGAAAACAACTGTCTTGGATGACTGAGTA
>NC_087219.1:63128084-63130584 GCF_015104395.2 Macrobrachium nipponense
AGCATTTGTCGTAATAACCTGTTCGAATGTTTAGCTGCACTGTGTTTGTCGTTAGCGAGTGGTTGCCTTCTTTCTATTGTTTATATTGTATTTGTTTACTTTTGACGTTCCCAGCGTACCCTATTTTCTTGATTGCTGTAACTCTGTGGCTGGATCTTAGCTCAACAAAGCCTTGCATATGCATTGAGTTTTTTTTTATTTATTGTACTATGTGGATAACTTGATTAATTCTTTGATTACTTTTTCACATGAATTCTCTCATGGATAGAGATAATTCAGCAAATTCACATGGATTTTAGTGTGGATCTGAGTTCAATCTCTGTTCATAATTGATATATTTCACCTGCAACATGACTTTACCTTCTCTGTGATCTCGGGGCAGCATTTTAAAAGTTTTTTTCTACCCTGTGACCCATCAGTAGCCACTGCCGAGTTCTCTCTGTTCTTAGCTGGGGTGAGGTGGAAAAATTGGGGGCCCTCTTCTTAAGCTTATCTTTGGTCTCTTAAGATATTGTGTGACAGCAAAAATTACTCTCCGTTTCCTTCGCCCTTTAAGCACCACCTCTAATCCTTTAATGACCTGTAAGATCTGATTTGCTTTGTTGTCTACTTTTAACTTTGCTAATGAATATTTGCCACGTTTTGGCCTAACCAAAAAGTGGCATCATTACCGATAGAGGTATTCAGATGATAAAATGTAATAATATATAAATAATATATTCTGCTTTGTCAGCAATCGTATGTTTGTTTACTGGTACTGAAGTAAATTTTCCCTTTTATACTCAATCTCCTGTTTCATTGCGTTGTCTACGAAAATCTTATTTATGATATTTGGTCTCTAACTGGGTCATTACAACCAGTTAACTGAGCTTTGCCTCTCTACTATTTTGCTTATTTTTTTTTATAAGTAATATTGAAGTTTTGGGTAAAATACTGATCTGTAACATACACTTTGCTAATGTCCACATTTATACAAATCTTTAAGTAAGCTAATAGCCTTAGGCGTTTGACTAAAGGCACTCTGATTAGAATCATTGCCCAGTATGACATTTTACATACAGTGATTGCCAGTGGAAATCGGTTCCTTGATGTCTAAAGCAGTGGGACAAATTCTTCGAGTGCACAGTCATTCAGTTTCACCTTAATCGCTCACCTTTCATTACATCTTGAAATCTACGTTCCTTTAGATGTTTCTCATCAGAGTGTCTCATCAGTCGAGGAACAGAGCAAAACCGTTCGTCGAGTCTAAGCTAAAATGTGCTCACTCAGCTGGAACTTCGCTGAGAGGGGACAAGACCAGCAATTTTGAGTCAACTTCCAGTGAACCGCTTCCACCAGCAATTTCTTTCCACTTTCAGGTGATTGTTTTGGTTATCTGCGAAAACGTTTAATGATTTCTCTGTTGCTGTCTAGGCTGAGGTTCAGGTAGTTGTTTTAGCATTTAGGTATAGTGATTCTAGAGATTATTCGTATTTATTCTTCCTTTTCCTGAGATCGGATGGAACAAGCGTTATGATATTTTTTGAAAACAAAGACAGAATATATATTTTTTTTCACACATTCTCCGTCACTGTGTACATATGCACAGTGTTTCTGACTAAGCCCTTGGATCCTTTTGTTAGTCTTGGTGTCTCTCGGCAGTCATTGTCTCTTAAAAGGTGGCAATGAAAACGCCTGTCTCGGATGACTGAGTATTTTGCATAGGTTCTCATGGTTGGCTGACTCTAGAATTTACTCTTTTGAACCTCTGACTTTCAGGAATAAATAATCAATACCGTGATATTTTTCTCTTCCGGTGCCTTGGAGTACTGAGTAATCTAGGAAAAAAATATGGTATCTATTAACGGAATTGAATTTTTCATACTCAAGAAAACATCCTTTAATTTATAATAAATAAAGCATCATAGTGTTGAGGCGATATTCAAAGAAAAAAAACTGTCGTCAACTTTCTCCCATCCATGAAATTGAATAAGCATTAAACTTTTCCAAGCCATAAATATATTGCATGAAAATTTTTTTCACAAATAAAATCTCAAGTTCTCTTTTGGAATGTGACTTAGAATATCTGTAACACACTTTTCTGCACAAACAATAGACACAAGGTCTACGTTCAGGCTTGTTGCAGATGTTAATAGTTCATGATTTCACATCTTGTATTTTTTCTACTTAAGAATACATAAACATTATTAATATCTCCTTTCAGTCAGTTTATATTCTTGACATTTGAAGAAGATTCTATCAACTAGGATAAAGAATTTCAACTACCTTCTCTCCTTTCATGATATCACCTATTCTTGAAGGTAGTGGGATTCTCTGATAAGAGAATTCAACGAAAGTCAGTTCAAATCAGAAGAACAAGTCAGTGTTAGCACGGGTTTTCCGGGGGTTAGGTGGAAGGGGGAGAGGCGGCAGGGCGGGAGAGTCTCAGATCCTAACAAATTTGCCACAGCCAGATTTAATATCCATGTAAATAACCTTGGTGTCCTGTGAGACTGAATAC
>NC_087219.1:63135584-63138084 GCF_015104395.2 Macrobrachium nipponense
GACTATGGTGTTCTTTGTAAAATCAGTATGCCTCAGTAAAGGGTCTGAATAGGACCGAAAGTACTCAGCCAACTCGTTTTTTCATTTTTTCCTTCGTGGCAAAAAAAAACCTTTATTTATATATATGTATATATATATATATATATATATATATATATATATATATATATATATATATATATATATATATAAATGTATAATGACATAGTTTTAATATACAACATTAACTGGGTGTAATTTTTTTTACTTGTGATAACATTCGAGTTTGAAATGTGAGTGCAGAAGTCCGTGGAGTTGCTGTGAGTTTTGGATTGTGTGTGCTGATGTGTGAATTTGGGAACTGAGTTAGAGAACTTGATTTTTTTTTTTCCTTGCGAGTTGTGATAATGACTTGTGATTTGGTGGTCATATTAAGTGGAGTTAATTGGGAGACATTCAGTTAGTATTTCTGAATTTTTGAGTCATTGTTTGATAGAAGTAGTATGTCTGGGGTTAATTCTTTTTTGATTTACCGATGACTTGACTGACATACTAACGCACCAAAAAAGTCGTTCCCCGACGCTAGCAAGACGTCCACTAGCCGTGCAGAGAGATTGCTGTCGTTTATCCAGGGTGATTACGAGAGTTTCTATGAGTCTACAGAGTTCTACAGCGGTTTTTCGTCTACAAGGAGGGAGGCATTCCATCTTCCTACAGTATGCTTCAGTCTGTTCTGGAAGTTGCAGACAAAGAGGGTTATTCAAGAATCCAAAATGAGAGAAAATTCTAGTGTTATTGAAGATGAAGCGTGATAAGACTTTACTTTATAATGCCAGAGACGTGCAGCTATTATTATTTATGTTCTGAGCCGGCCAATGTTTTCTTATATTATATGAGCTCTTTTGTTTGACTATTTGCTAGGCGGGAGATAGCAATTTAGCGTGACTGAGCTCTTTGAGTCCTAGGGTTATAATCAATAATATATTTGATATGTTCGGTGTGACCTTTTTGGAATGTGGAGAACAGAGCCGAAGCAACGACCCGAGAAAAGCTGATAAATGATTTCTGGGTGGCGTGATATGAAAAGTGCATAGTTAAACGGGTCAACGTTCGTCCTGTAGTTATGTGAGTTCATGGGCTCTTGTTCAAAGTGCTTTTGAGAAACTGGTTGTATCCAGTAATATGAGGTGTTGTTGAAGTGTGCATTCGTATGTGCGTGTGCGCCTCTTCTATTCTTAATGGCATCCTAAGTCTATGGGGAGACTTTGAGAGACGTCCGTCAAAGAAGGGCAGAATGCTGGGGATAGCTCTTCGAAAGTTTATTTATTTCTGTGCGTAATATTCTGAGCTGGCAATGGGTGAGTGTTGAATTACTTTAGCCAAAGGGATGGCTTGTTACACATTGTAAGAATGTTTAATCATTAACTTTGTCTTTAAACTTATGTGTGCTAACGAGTGTGTTTCTCGTGTCTTTGAGGGAGTTATGTGTTCTGGCAAGGGGGGGCCGAGGGTCCCGTATGGGAGAATAGACAATTGGTATGACAAATTACTGTTTTAGACATTTTAATGTTGGGGGTTTAACTGAGTTAAGTTAGTCTGTGAGACTTGGATTATTATCTTTCCATTGTTGTGAATAAACTTTATTTATATAACTTTGACTCTCATTTTGATTACCTGTCAGAATGGAGAGAGAGGTGGAGAGAGAGAGAGATTGCGAGGTGGAGAGAGAGAGAGAGGTTACGGGTCGGTTGTCGAGAGAGCGAGGGGTCGCTTGGAGAGAGAGAGAGAGAGAGAGATGAGATGGGGTGTATCAGTTTACTTGATGCTCGGGTTCCACGTTTACCACCAAAATAAAAACGAGATTAATATCACGTTAACATATATATATATATATATATATATATATTATATATATATATATATATATCCTCTTATACTAACAAATCATAGTATTTAAATACCTACATGAATCATCTACCTTAAATCTTAACGTAATCTTTATTATTATTCATTGTACCATTTTCCTAATCTCTACTTACGATTATAATCTTACTGTTACTTTCAACATTTCCCATTTAAAAATAGTTTTAAAATCTTGTAGTATTCTTTGCAACGACCACCTCAACACTGCGTCCTCTACAAAAATCACTCTATAAGTTATGAATTGGCCAGAAAAGCATAAGTCATCCTGATTTTCAGGTAGCTAATTTAAACCCTTATTAGTATATTTCAAGGTATAAAAAGCTTATAGACACAATCAACTATTCATGCTTAAAGTTAAACATTATCATCACACACTGTATTACATATTCATCAATTCATTCATAATTGTCTTTGTAGTTCCATAAAATAAATCCAGTAACACATTTTTCTACATTCAATTTTTATTGAGTGGTTTTCTCAGAAGTATTTGATCTCCTTTCCATTCGTATATATATATATATATATATATATATATATATATATATATATATATATATATATATATATATATATATATATATATATATATATATATATA
>NC_087219.1:63143084-63156506 GCF_015104395.2 Macrobrachium nipponense
TATGTTTATATTATAATTTTATACTATTTAGTGATATTACGAGGAAGAACATTGGGATCTTGCTAGGAAATTCCATGGGGCTGGCTGGAGATTGGTTGGGAGGGGGGGGAGGGGGTTTCCCGTTGCGACCCAAGGGGGAGGGACATCCCTCCGTGATGTGGCTGGTATGACAGCCCACTCAAGGGAAGGTGATGGCGTTTGAAGTTACCCTTGGTTCTCTTTCTCTTCTCCCTATCTCTCTCTTATCGGTGTCTGGTGCCAGGTAGGTGCCGTTTGATTTATTATGCTTCTCCTTTTAATAGTGAGGAGAGATTCGGTGTCTGTTACCGTGTTGATGGTAGGATTTTTGCAGGATATTAAGAAGTACCTCGGCGGTCTAGCGCTTCATATTCCTTCTTGTTCAGGTAATATATTATGGCTTTCTTGGTAATGACGAAAGACGGCCTGTTCTCTTGAAGGTGGCAGAAGAGACTCTTTGAAAGTTTGGTAGCAGCCTACCCGATATGTGAAAGATGATGCCTTTCCCGCGGATATGTAAACTCGCAGATGACACAACTTCTCTCCAGAAACGTCTCGGGGGAGCCAGGTTGTTCTTGACAAGTAGCAGGCTGGTCTCCATATTGTTAGAGTAAATTATAAGGATGATCTTATACCCTTCTACAGGAGAAGTACAGGGGTTATGGACTAAAGACTTGACCTGAATTTTCCAAAATTGGATTTGTTCATCAGGGAAACCATTTATTACAATAGTGAAGAAATATTTTACACTGCACGATTCAAGATGTAGTACCATCTGTTGAGTTTGGAACGTAGATTACCTTTAGTTACTGTATCATATTTACTAACGAAAATATACTCCCTGTTTCCTTCATCAGGTTCACAAAAAGAGAAACAACAAAGTATATTCGTAATGAATTTGCAAGTGGCCAAACATCAAAATAATCATCATTGCAATAGTGAGATGGCCAATACACTTCTTGGAACAAATATGGGTTCTGTGTGACTTCCCATCCTCGGGAACACTTCCGATACTCGTATTGATAATTGAATGTCTAAAGGAGGCTAATAAAGGAAATTAGGAAATGAAATTAGAAATGTACCTTTCAACTAAATGATCGTGACGAGGGTGGGAAGATGATGCGAATGGGGAATGAGTGATGGGGAAAAGGAAATGAAAGTTACCGTGGCGTAACATTCCGAAAAAGGACGTTAACATAAGCAGATATTATTATTGACTGGAAAAGGGTTCGCAGGGAATACGGATACTGGTTTGACTCAATTTGAAAATTGAAAATGACTATTCTAGCAATTTAGTCAATGGAAATTATAGTACAATGATTATTCGCTGAAATGATAGCATACAGTACCGAATCTGGATAATTATCCCTGGATCCATAGAAGCTATTATACATCTAGAACCAGTGATTTGGAATTAAGCTTTTTAATATCTCTGAAAGAATAACCATGTCCAATAGATATGAGATTGCTTAGCTATGTACACTATACATACTCGCCTAAATTCAGTCTCTTTGAGAGTAACTATCAATTTATGCATAAAAATATTCACACACACGCACACACATACACACACACACGAGATATATAATATATATATATATATATATATATAGGCATAGTATATATATATATATATATATATATATATATATATTATATATATATATAGATATTCTATATATATATATATATATAGTAAATAAAATATATATATATATATATATATATTAATATATATATATATATATATATATATATATATACATATTATATACCTATATATATATATATATATAGATATATATATATATTTATATATATATATATACTATGCTATATATATATATATATATATATATATATATTATATATATATATATATATGATATATATATATATATATATAACTATTAAAATAAATGGGGTTGATAACCATAGCACTTGCTGGTTATACACAGGTGCAAATAAGTGGATTCCTCAAAATGATGATATGAGATACAAATCGAAAACACGCGGTCGCAGGATGACGAGATGTGAGCACATTCAGAGATATGAGGTAAACCAACAAGGAAAGATTACTTCAGGTTACTTCAGGTCACCGAGTGCGTGCATTCGATAAATGATTGTCTACGTGGGAAAATGAACTAGCGTGCAGATGTTTGTGTGTTCAGTAGCATAATTGTATCCTCGCGTCTGTTAGTTAGTGTACAGCGAGGTGATTAAAACACATTACTTGATATTGATTGTGTGTGGAAACACGCCGTAGAGGAGGACGTTCTGGAGATCCATTGGAAAGGTAAAGTGAAAAAGACTTTGAAAGTTTATACCTTTAATGTAGTGACATTGAGTTTAGTTTCTAAAGAAAGGGAAGTGCGATGCAAACACTCATTTATTGACGAACTTTAACATTTCATTGTTGATAATTATATATATTCTCATTTTCAGATGGATTCGAAGTCGCCATTTAAAAAATGGATTCTCGAGACTTGTGTTGACTTTTATTGATAAAGACTATAAATAGTCGGACAGAAATAGATAAGACGGGGTACTTACTTAAATATGATTTCGAGGAGAGTAATGTTAGTTTAAGTTTATGATTTTTTGGAAGTTCCTTTCAGCTCATTTTATTCCATTTACATGTTAGCTATTTTGGGAAATAAAGATTATATTTTTGTAATAGCGGGAGTTTGAATTCGCCTAGAATATTAATAATTGATTTTCAGGTAGCTACAGGTGTGGTATCCGAAGAGACGATGACACTCAGGGGTCAGTTCATTCCAAGTTACATTAGGAGTTCTCTCCAACTATTTAAACAAAGTTCATTTTGACTCTCGTTTTTTATATATAAATATATCTATATATATATATATATATATATATATATATATATATATATATATATATATACATATATATATAGATATATATATATATGTATATATATATATATATATATATATATATATATATATATATATATATATATATATATATATATATATAATAATAATAATAAAAGGCGGAATTCTGGCCAAGCGGTTTCGTCCTTTATGAGACATTCTTGAGACACAAGTGAGATGCTATTTAAAAGAAAGTTACAAGGTAAACAAATAGATCAAGAATACCAGATGGTTAACTGTCAAAAGGGTGATAATCAAAGAGATAATCCAGGATAATCGGAGATCACACGGTCACGAACTAAAACATACTTAACCATAGAACAAACGGAAACTTAGCCATATAAAGTCCAAAAATTTTTATACAAACTGAATATATTGATTTTGTTGATTATATGATCTACAACTTTATTTTTGAATTATGATGGCGTTAAGTTTATACATACCAAGACTTATGTTTAGAACATTTCCATTATTTGATTTGATGAAACAAGATTCAATGATATTCCTTTTGATTCTGTATCTACACGGCATAATGTATTCGATATTTGATCAGCTCTCGCTGAATATTGTTGCTGTTTGATTCGTTGTGAAAATAATTCCAATTGTTTTTATTACTAAACTCTATCATTAGTATTATTGAAATTAACATTTATTTAGAAAAGCTTTAAAATTCTAGGAAATTCTAAAAACTTTCATCTTACTGTAGTTTTGAGGATATTACGTTTACTAAATTCAAGTTTTGTCACTAGTCAATAAAATATTTTTCTCAGCTCTTTCGCATACTACATCTACAAAAGTCCTTTGATACTTAAGTTTCAAGGCAATATTTTCCTGTGGTATTTGCTTATATCATGAAGTCACGTGCATCTACTGTGATTTTTTAAGCATATATATATATATATATATATAATATATATATATATATATATATATATATATATATAATATATACATATAAAGTGTGCGTGTGATTGTGTATTAAAGAATTTAACGAATCCATCCCAATAACTCAAGCATTAAAAGATTTTACAAAGGTACAATGTTAATAGAGAAAAGTACTGTGAATGCAAATGCTATTTCATCAACACTATGACTTACATGTCTCACTAATCAAAGTTCAGCGCCTTCTCATTAACTGTCGCTCTCAATGTCTTCTTCAAAAGCATATTCGGAATACTTTCCTTGTCATATAATAATATAATATCATGGTTCCGAAGTATGAACCACTATCAAACAATCACTTCAGGAAAATATGAAATGATATTCGGCTTACAAACGCAATCGCATATTTCGTACAATGCAAAAATTCGATCCTTATCGTTAAATATTTAACAAGCCTCCAAAACGAACTCTTTATATCTGATAAATAATCACAAGAGAGGGGAACATTTCAGGCAATCACAGCTGAGCTCTCGTATTCACATTCTTCCTAAATGTCCACGAGAGAGTTCCCGAGTTGATATCTTAGAAGATAGATCGTTTCGTTTTGTTCTCTTATGAAGTCGAGGCTCCTTCTCGTTCTTGTTAATTTGGGACTTTATGTCGTCGATATTAATTCTGCCTCATTCACTTGGATACAGTAAAAGCCTTTTCAATTATATGTAGATTTAAATTACTAGTTGGATAATGGACGAGAGGGAGAGAGAGAGATAAAATGTCATTGAAAATGAAGAGACCATTTGCATAAATCCTAATGCGCCAGGAATCCGGTAAATGGTGTAAAATAATGAATAAGGTGATGCATATTACAAAAAATGCCCAAACTGAAAATAGATGTGTTTTCTAATTTAACAATAGAAAATCATAATTTTTCCATTTAAAACATTTAAATCGAGAAATGCTTAATTTTGACTAAATTTGATATCATCTTTTGTATGGTGCCGAGTACTGTGATAAAAAGAGGAGGAACAAATGCATGACAACAGGAAATAGATAATGTAAAAAGTAATAAATGAAAGTACCTCGTTTCTTAAACATATGTCTGATACCTTTTACTATGTAATGCTACTTTAATGACAAGGATCGAATTTTAGCATTGTGTGAACTACGGGATTGAGTTGGTAAACCGAATATTGTTTCGTATTTTGCTGAGGTAATTTTTGGATAGCGGCTCATACATCGGAACCGTTGATATTACGTTGATATATTACGAGGAGAGTATTTTGAATCTATTTGAATGAGCAATTGAGATTGACAGAAATGTTGAGGTTCGGAACTTTCATTACAGACATGATAGCATTTACAATATTAGTCTCTATTACAGACTTTTAGCTTTTGCGAAAAAAACGACTTTTACGTGACTTGTAAAATCATTTAATTCTGAAGTCTTTGATAAAGTTTTGTTAATTTCTAGAATATATAATATATATAATATATATATATATATATATATATATATATATATATATATATATATAATATATATATATTGTTTCAAATATTGATCCCCTTGTCTTCCCAGCAGTATATAATGATGACGAGATTTGAGCACATTTCAGAGTTATGAGGTAAAGCCAAACCAAAGGAAAATGGTTACCTTCAGGTTTACTTTTTAGGTCACTGAAGTGCGTGCATTCGATAAATGATTGTGTACGTGGGAAAAATGGGACTAGCCTGCGTACGTTGTGTGTTCAGTAGCATTTGTGTATCCATGCGTCTGTTAGTCAGTGTACAGCGAGGTGATTAAGACACATTACTTGATATTGATTGTATGTGGAAACACGCCGTAGAGGAAGGCGTTTGGAGTTCCATTGGTAAAGGTAAAGTGAAAAAGACTTTGAAAAGTTATACCTTTAATGTAGTGACATTGAGTTCAATTTCTAGAGAAAGGGAAGACCGATGTAACACTCATTTATTGAGGAACTTTAACATTTCATTGTTTGATCATTATATTCTCATTTTCAGATGCATTCGAAGTCGCCATTGAAAAAATGAATTCTCGAGACTTGTGTTGACTTTTTTTGAGAGAGACTATGAATAGTCGGACAGAAATAGATAAGAGGGGGTACTTACTTAAATATGATTTCGAGAAGAGTAATGGTAGTTTAACGATTTTTTGGAAGTTCTTTAGCTCATTTTATTCCATTTACATGTTAAATATTTTGGGAAATAAAGATTATATTTTTGTAATAGCGGGAGATTGAATTCGCCTTGAATATTAATAATTGTTTTTCAGCTAGCTACAGGGGCGGCATCCGAAGAGACGATGACACTCAGGGGTCAGGTTCATTCCCAGTTACATTAGGAGTTCTCTCCAACTATTTAAACAAAGGTCATTTTGACTCTCGTATATATATATATATATATATATATATATATATATATATATATATATATATATAATATATATGAGTAAATTGATCACGAAGTATATAAAACGTGATGCTATGTATAAATAGTAAAGGTTTTTTTTGCCACGGAGGAAAAAAGGAAAAAGCGAGATAGCCGAGTACTTTCGGTCCTATTCGGACCCTTTACTGAGGCAAAGGGTCCGAAAGTACTCGGCTATCTCGCTTTTCATTTTTTCCTTCGTGGCAAAAAACCTTTATTTATATATATATATATATATAGTATATATATATATATATATATATATATATATATATATAGATAAGCGAATACCACAGGAAAATATAAGGCGGAAATTCTGGCCATGCGGTTTCGTTCTTTAATGAGACATTGTCCAGACACAAATGAGATACAATTGAAAAGAAAGTTACAAGGTAAGCAAATATATCAAGAATACCAGATGGTTAACTGTCAAAAAGGTGAAAATCAAAGAGATAATCCAGGATAATCGGAGATCACACGGTCACGAACTAAAACATACTTAACCATAGAAGAAACGGAAACTTAGCCATATAAAGTCCAAAAACTTTTATACAACTGAAATATATTGATTTTATTTCTTATATCTACAACTTTTTTTTTTTATTATGATGGCGTCAAGTTTATACATACCAAGACTTAAATTTTAGAATATTTCCATTATTTGATTTGATGAAACAAGATTCAATGATATTCCTTTTAATTCTGTACCTACACGGCATAATGCATTCGATATTTGATCAGTTCTCGAGGAATATTGTTGCTGTTTGATTCGTTGTGAACTAATTTTCCAGTTTATCCGTAATATATTTTATCACAGTTTTTAAAAGGAATTTCAAGAAGCATCTTTAGGAGAATTTTTTTATTACTAAACTCTTATCATTAGTATTATTGAAATTAACATTTATTTGGAAAAGCTTTAAAATTCTAGGAAATTCTAAAAAACTTTCATCTTACGGTAGTTTGAGGATGTTACGTTTACTAAATTCAAGTTTTGTCGCCAGTCAAATACAATATTTTTCTAGCTCTTTTCCATACTACATCTACAAAAGTCCTTTGATACTTAAGTTTCAAGGAAATATTTTCCTGTGGTATTTGTTTATATCATGAAGTCTCTTGCATCTACTGAGATTTTTAAAGCATATATATATATATATATATATATATATATATATATATATATATATATATATATATATATATATATATACATATATAGTGTGTGTGTATTGTTGTATTAAAAGATTTAAACGAATCCATCCCAATAACTCAAGCATTAAAAGATTTTACAAAGGTACAATGTTAATAGAGAAAAGTACTGTAAATGCAAATGCTATTTCATCAACACTATGACTTACATCTCTCACTAATCAAAGTTCAGCGCCTTCTCATTAACTGTCGCTCTCAATGTCTTTTTCAAAAACACAATCGGAATAATTTCCTTGTAATATAATGATATAATATCATGGTTCCGAGGTATGACCCACTATCAAACAATCACTTCAGCAAAATATTAAATGATATTCGGCTTACAAACGCAAATTTGCAATTATTTCGTTACAATTGCAAAAATTTCGATCCTTATGCGTTCAAATATTCCAACAATCCTCCAACCAAAACGAACTCTTTATATCTTGATAAATAATCACAAGAGAGGGGAACATTTCAGGCAATCACTGCTGAGCTCTCGTATTCACATTCTTCCTAATTGTCCACGAGAGAGTTTCCGAGTTGATATCTCAGAAGATAGATCGTCTCGTTTTGTTCTCTTATGAAGTCGAGGCTCCTTCTCTTTCTTGTTAATTTGGGACTTTATGTCGTCGATATTAATTCTACCTCATTCACTTGGATACAGTAAAAGCCTTTTCAATGATATGTTGAGATAAATTACTAGTTGGATAATGGACGAGAGAGAGAGAGAGATAAACTGTCATTGAAAATGAAGAGACCATTTGCATATATCCTAATGCGCCAGGAATCCGGTAAATGGTGTAAGATAGTGAATAAGGTGATGCATATTACAAAAAATGTCCAAACTGAAAATAGATGTGTTTTCTATTTTAACAATAGATAATAAAAAAAAAAATTATTTAAAACATTTAAATCGAGAAATGCTTAATTTTGGCTAAATTTGAAACCATCTTCTTTTGTATGGTGCAGAGTACTGTGATAAAAAGAGGAGGAACAAATGCATGACAACAGGAAGTAAATAATGTAAAAAGTAATAAATGAAAGTACCTCGTTTCATAAACATATGTCTGATACTTTTTACTATGTAATGCTACTTTAATGAAAGGGATCGAATTTTAGCATTGTGTGAACTACGGGATTGAGTTGGTAAACCGAATATTGTTTCGTATTTTGCTGAGGTAATTTTTGGATAGCGGCTCATACATCGGAACCGTTGATATTACGTTGATATATTACGAGGAAAGTATTTTGAATCTATTTGAATGAGCAATTGAGATTGACAGAAATGTTAAGGTGTGGAACTTTCATTAGTGAGACTTCAATTAATGTTGCTGATACAGACACGATAGCATTTACAATATTACGTCTCTATTACAGACTTTTAGCTTTTGTGGAAAAGAACGACTTTTGTGTGACTTGTAAAATCTTTTAATGCTGAGGTCTTTGGTAAAGTTTTGTCAATCTTTAGAATATATATATTAGTATATATATATATATATATATATATATATATATATATACATATACATATATAATATATATTATATATATATATATATATATATATATATATATATATATATATATATATATATATATATATAGAGAGAGAGAGAGAGAGAGAGAGAGAATACATAGTTCTATTGATGTCCTTCTTGGTCACTTAGTTTTCTTACTATGGGGCATCAGGACGGTTTTAAGTTTCATGTTACGGTTCTAATATGTACATTTTAATATTAATGATTATTACTGAGTCTTATGTATTGGTTTTAAATGTTGTTACTTTTGTATTTTGCCGTGATGGTGACGCCAAGCTTTAAAACGTTGGCTGGAAAGAAAGTTGAAAGATGCAACACCTCCTTTTCGTTCTCCTATTTGTATTATATTTACTTATGTACAGTATGTATGTGTGTGTTGGAAAAGTCACTTTAAAGCAATTATGCCTTTAAGAAATTAGTATAATTTCAGTACTTAACAGATACTGAAATACGTCTAAACCGTAAGTCGCTGGGTTTAAATGTATATCTAAATAAATATAGTTTTACTCCCATGTTACCTTATTAATATAACCTCATACGATCTGGAGAGAACTATTCGTCCACGGCACCTCAAGATATTATTTCAGTGATTAAACAAAATACTATCATTTCCAAAGACTAAATTGCCGTGAGTTGCAATCTTAAAACGACAAATTTAGTCACACCAATATCTATACTGCACGCGAACCGCTCTCTAGTCAATAGTAATAATATCTGCTTAGGCTGACGACCTTCTTCGGAAGGGAAAGGCGCGGTTGTTTTCATTTCCTTCTCCCCATCATTCATTTCTCATTCATATCATCGTCCAACCCTCGTCGTGATCACTTCCTTACAAGGGACAATTCTAATAGCATTTCCTCTTTTCTTCTATTAATCTCCTTTAGATATTCAATTATAAACAAGAATCTCAGAGACGTTTCCGAGAAGTGGAAGTCGCATAGAACCTAGTTGGAATGATTATTATTGTGACGTTCTGCCTTTTGCAGATAAATTATGAATTTACTTCCTTTTTTATTTTACTTCCTTTTTTTATTCTTCTCTATATGTACATAAACATACAGGTGTATAATTTCCTTATGAAGTATGATATAGTAACTCTATAGACGGTGCATCTTGAATCTTGTAATGTAAAGAATGTCTTCATTGTAATAAATGGTTTCCCTGAATATCAAATGAAACTTTGGAAAATTCTGGTTAAGTGTTTGATTTTAGGAGCTAAGATCACCCTTATACTTTACTCTACCCATATGAAGACCAGTCCTCTATTTATTAAGAACAATAAGGCTCTCAGAGGCGTTTTAGAAGGGAAATTGTGTCATCTGCGTGTTTGCATCCCCAGTGCGAGGATACCATCACTCACTTATCGCGGCGGCTACAACAAAGCTTTCAAAGCTTGTATCATGCTATCTTCAACAGGGAGTGCCATCTTTTATCATTGCCAACAAAAGCATAATAATAGAATTATGAACGAGAAGAAATAAGCATAGAAATTATGCACGAGACACTAGACAGCCAACGCCAGCACTTTCTCAAAGTAACATCCTGCAAAAAGCCAAACATCAGCTCGGTAAAATACGGAGTTTTTCCTCACTATTGTAAAAAGAAATATAATAAATCACTAGATATAATAAATCACTAGGCGCCTACTTGACGTCAAACTCCTATGAGAGAGAGAGCGAGAGAGAGAGAGACGAGAGAGAGAGAGAGAGAGAGAGAGAGAGAAGGGCTGCAATGTCAGTCACACCAGTGACGGATTCACAGGGCCAATCCTCACCCCCACTCCCCGAAAAAAAAAAAAAAAAACAAAAAAAAAAAATAAAAAAAAAATAAAAACTCCAACCACCACTATCGAATAATATGCCAAGCAGATTGGAAAGTTACTCCCTTGTAATATGATCACATATAAAATTAGACTATAATCATCTGGAATGGTGTGTACAGAAGTTGATTTTGGCATAACGAAATTGCCCTCACTGAGGATAAACGTTTCGTTTAGTTTCACGGAGCTATTTCTTATATATATATATTTTATATATATATATATATATAATATATATATTATATATAATATATATATATATCATATAATATAATATATATAACTATATAATATAATATATATATATATTATTATATTTATATATAAATTTTTTTCGGCCATTTGCAGTATCGCTGTTCATGAAAATCCATTTCATTTCTACCTATCCAAATGACTTAAATATTAAGACTACATATTTTGAAACTATTTCAATATTAAACTTTTCCTCCCTTGGTTATATCCCTCCTTCATGATTTCTAGTTTTCATTCACGACCGAGGGAATGAAGGACTTTTTTTTTTTTCTTTTTAAGTCGAGTGTCTATTGAAGAAGCTGTCACTTAAGACAAAGAACTTAATCGGTAATAAATACAGTTGGTAGTGAGCGGCTCAGTGGCAGCTGGTCCTTTATGAAATCATATTTGATAGTGCCAGAGAATGGTGTCATTGAGAATAAAATTAATCATTAAATTCACTGAAAGGTCACTGTAGCTTTAGCAAATTTAGTATAAATAGGGAGACCTATATATATATATATATATATATATATATATATATATATTATATATATATATATATATATATTATATATAGATATATATATAGTTATTCTCATTGAAAAAAATATTAAAGCTTCGTCTCCAATTATATTCTCAAATGCCTCTTGAATGACGTCTATAATAAAAACCTTATGGGCAATTTACTTTCGATTTTTTGCTTTTGAATTCCCACGAGTGACTTTCCAGCATAACAGTGAACAATTTGTGTTGCAAATGGTCCATGGAATTAAATTTGTACCATTTTGTACGAAGTTAATGAACACTGAGTCTTTTTATTCTCTATTTCCAATAAGGACATTCAATGATTCTATATCATATATCTTGAACACTAATTTATCACAAAAAGTAGATATTATTAGATACAATATCATATAACCAAAGTAATATTTCTTAGACCTTTACTTCTATTTCCAGACATTTAATCTTGGGTCTTATATTTTTCTTCATATGTGCTAAAGGAGATACTTTTTAAATCTACTGAAAAACATTGGAAGACACGTATCAGCTGCCTTTTCCCAATATTAAGGTTTCCTTGCGTTTCTACGGGATAAAATCCTTTAAATTCCAGAAACGTGACGTATGAAATGGGGCAACAAATCGAAAAACTTATATCGTTAAAGTTACAGCCAATAACATACCAACTGATTTTCCATCAGAAAATCTTCAGTTTGCGAGACATTATATCTGAGTGAAAACATCATCATGACCTATGTCTAATTCTGAAATGTCATAACAACAAAATGCTATTATTATTACTGGTTTTCTACAGTCCAAAAGGACATAAAATTCTATAATTATCCTAGATTTTCCTAATTTATCTTTAATTCTTTGCAAAGTAATTTTTATTGAAATGTAGGGTTACCTTCAATTTTGTTCTTGAACAAATAATCGTCATGAAATATGAAAGGCAAATAAGTTAGAAATATTGAAAATTAATAACAAAGGGCAAGTGACCATAACATACAGACCTATAAGGTCTATCTCTTATAACTACTTGTTCTACCGGGCATTAGATTTCAAAGGTACGTATGATGAAATAAAAGGATCTGGCTCTCTTTATGTTATATATTCTGAAAATAGATATCACAAGACAACTGAGTTCCAGGTACAGCCTCATAGATCTTTCACTTTTACCTATTAAGTCTCAGAAGGCACCAGCTTGCGACCCTCTCCCAAGGTTATCTACATGAATATTTATTCTGACTGACAAATGTATAGTTCTCTGATGCAAAATATCCCCTTGATGAACTCCTGCTTACAGAAAATTGCTCTAATTTGGACAGTCTTTTCGTTGAATTCCGTTTTCAGAGAAGCCCAGTACAATTAAGAGTAGGCGATATCATGAAAGGAGAGAAGTAAGTTTTAATGCTTTACCCCAGTTTATAGAATTGTCTTTAATGTCAATAATATAAATTTACTGAAAGGAGATATAATAATGCTTATGGTATTCTTGAGCAGAAATAAAACAAAAAAATTGTGTATGTGGATGTTCTAAGTCACTTTCGGAAAAAGACCTTGTTGAATTTTATAAAAAAAAAAAAACGAAAAGAAAAGAAGAAAAGAAAAACTGAAATGCAATGTCATGGATAAGAGAAAGTTCAAGACCAAGTCTTTTTTTAATATTGACTCTACATTATGATGTTTTATATAAATTAATGGATGTTTTCACGAATAAGAAAATTGGACTCAATTGATAGTAACCATATTTTTCCCCAGATTACTCAAAACTCCCCAAAGACACTGGGAGAGGAAAAGAATAAAAGTATTGATTATTTGTTCCTGGAAGTCAAAGACTCAACGAATAAATACAAGAGTCGTCCAACTATGAGAACCTATCCAAAATACTCAGTCA
>NC_087219.1:63157006-63159506 GCF_015104395.2 Macrobrachium nipponense
GATCTGGTAAATTATTAAATTGATTATTTGATACAAAAGATGTTGACATGAATGACCCAACATCATCCTCTCCCCCATTGGAGTTGACTACGTGGTATTTGCTTTGCTTTGCACACTCGGAAAATTCGTCTGACCTTGCGAGAGTTTAGGCTAGACGGCCCGGGAAACAGAGTTACTGAAGCACGATTTGTTTGTTTCTGATGTTGAACAGCATTGCTGTTCGTCTGCTTCTTCTTCTAGTACTGGGGATTCTTCTTCTTGTTTTCATTACCAACAGTTTGCGTGTTTCTAGGATTCTGCTGTTGATTTCGCGAGAAGCAACGATTATATGAATGAGTGGAACTGTTATGAATTGAACAAAAACGCGTCCTACAGTCTGAATTCATGTGTCCTGGCCGCTTGCAATTGTAACAAGTCATCCCTGCAGCTTGATTATTATTAACCAAGTTGTGGCTTATTCTCATTTTTTGCAAAAACTTGAGTAAGCAAGGGATCGAGGTCAGACATGTGCTTTTTGATCTGTTTATACACCTCTAGTTCCGTACTGTCGGGCATTAGCTTTTTGTCAAAACACCGCACTAAAGCTTCAGGCAACATAACTGTCATGCAAGTCAAGTATATTAGCCGTATGAAATCTTTCACGGCGATATTGGCTCTTGTAACCCAAGTGGAGTTACGTAAGTTATCTTGATATTCATTTAGCCGGTCGGCAATTACTGCCGCCCGTTCTACAACATTAAACTGAGTCATAGAGGCTTGATTAAGGATGTTCCTTAAAGCCAAAACTACGTCTAAGGCTTCATCACTGCCATATATAGCATGTAGCCTAACTTTGAAATCGTCCCATGTAACCGCCTTTTGGAAAGAGACTCCTCTAAGATATGCGCTTGCATCTCCTTTAGCAAAGTCTATGAAGCTTTTAGCTTCCTGTAATTGTACAGACTATGTGGAAACTATTACGCTAGCAACCAGGGGTGTTTTATCACCACATCTTTTGCCTATTAAAGATCTTACTTACCTGTAGCGGAAACACATGACTTCCGAGCAGTATGGCTACATGATCATTTTATTCTTGTTATTCCATAAACGCTGAGATAGCTAGTGTTACGCTATCGACGCGATCCTCTTGTAGTTCAGTTCAACTTAGATTTCCCAACTAAGCGGTCCTCCGACCAACCTTTCCTATACTCAAGTGATGGAGCTAAGAAATAAAGTTGTTAAGAATGTAACTCAATACGTTTGAGTCATCTCCCTTATTCTAAAGAAGAACCAAAATCTACTAGATATCACTCAGACGAGAAAGGGAAAAAGAACCACAATGCTTGCGTATAACAGTCGCAAGAAAAGACATACAAACTGTTGCCGTCCTATACTATTGTAAGAGGTGGACAGCAGACAGTAATAATATATATATATATATATATATATATATATATATATATATATATATATATATATATATATATATATTTATATATATATATTCTAAAGATTAACAAAACTTTATCAAAGACTTTAGCATTAAAAGATTTTACAACTCACACAAAAGTCGTTCTTTTCCGCAAAAGCTAAAAGTCTGTAATAGAGACGTAATATTGTAAATGCTATCGTGTCTGTATCAGCAACATTAATTGAAGTCTCACTAATGAAAGTTCCACACCTTAACATTTCTGTCAATCTCAATTGCTCATTCAAATAGATTCAAAATACTTTCCTCGTAATATATCAACGTAATATCAACGGTTCTGATGTATGAGCCGCTATCAAAAAATTACTCCAGTAAAATACGAAACATTAATTCGGTTTACCAACTCAATCCCGTTGTTCACACAATGCTAAAATTCGATCCCTTTCATTAAAGTAGCATTACATAGTAAAAAGTATCAGACATATGTTTATGAAACGAGGTACTTGTCACAGTACTCTGAACCATACAAAAGATGGTATCAATTTAGTCAAATTAAGCATTTCTCGATTTTAATGTTTTAAATACAAAAATTCTCACTATCTATTGTTAAATTAGAAAACATATCTATTTTCAGTTTGGAAATTTTTTGTAATATGCATCACCTTATTCATTATCTTACACGATTTACCGGATTCCTGGCGCATTAGAATATATGCAAATGGTCTCTTCATTTTCAATGACATTTTATCTCTCTCTCTCCCTATCGTCCATTATCCAACTAGTAATTTATCTCTACATATCATTGAAAAGGCTTTTACTGTATCCAAGTGAATGAGACAGAATTAATATCGACGACATAAAGTCCCAATTTAAACAAGAACGAGAAGGAGCCTCTAGTTCATAAGACAAAACGAGACGATCTATCTTCTGAGATATCAACTCGGAAACTCTCACGTGGACAATTAGGAAGAATGTGAATACGAAAGCTCAGCAGTGATTGCCTGAAATGTTCCCCTCTCTTGTGATTATTTATCAGATATAAAGAGATCGTTTTGGAGGTTTGTTGAATATTTGTATTATGTTTACATAAGT
>NC_087219.1:63164506-63169506 GCF_015104395.2 Macrobrachium nipponense
CTGGAAATAAAATAAAAATTAATCGAAAACATAATTCTAAAGCGAAGAACAAAATGTACTAAATCACAGAAAATGATAAAGTTCTGAAATTCCAAAAGTTCTTGCTAAAAATTAAAGATATAAATGGCACAAAGACCTACCTATCAGCTAATAAGAAACTATTACTAATATAGAACTGAATATTTCTTACCCTCAATACTTAAACTAAAAACAACACTGGCAAAAAAAAAAAAACAGAATTATCATATAAATAAACGAACAACCGAACAACCTCGGAAAAAACAAACCAAAGTTAGCACTTGCTTTCACTCTAAATGAACACAAAGAGAAACGAGCAGGGAGAAAGAGGCAGGAAAGACCAAACAAAAATAAACACTTTACATCCTAGACAAGTGTCCGGGATCTTATTATCAGATCCTTTAATATGTTTAATTACTAAGTTGCTCTCTTGCAGCTGCAAGGCCCAACGTAAAATCCTTTGGTTAGACCCTTTCATCCGTTCAATAACACTAACGGATTATGATCCGTCCATACCTCCACTGGAAAAGAAAGATTAGTTAAGTATGGTTTAAAATGAGATATGGTACGGATCAGGGCGAGAGCCTCTTTCTCAATAGTTGAATACTTACGCTCTGCCGTTAACAACTTTTGCTGTAGTAGGATATTGGGTGTACACCTCCTCGTCCTCACCCTTTTGAAAGAGAACGCCTCCAATGCCTACATCGCTAGCGTCAACAGCAATTATAAAAGGGAGCTTGAAAATTCAGAGAAATCAAAATAGGTTTAGGACATAAGAATAGTCTTAATTTTAAATGAATGCTTCTTCACACTCGCTAGTCAATAAATTTTCCTATTTTTAGCAAAAAGATCATTCAAGGGACGAGCAATGTCAGAAAAGTTCCATAACGAACCTCATATAGTATCCCGTCAAATACCTAGCACCCTTCGAACTTCTCGGACATTGCATGGTCTCTTTAGATTAGTTATAGCCTCGACATTAGCCTGTTTCGGGGCTATATGACCCAGACCAACCTCATGACCCAGATACACAACTGTGGCCTTACCAAATTCGCATTTAGCGAGGTTAATGACTAAGCCCGCAGCACGGAGAGCTTCAAAAACTTTACCCAACCCTGAGTAAATGAGTTTTCCAATCATTACTGTGAACAACAAGATCATCTATGTAGATCTCGGTACCTTCTAACCCACAGACCACACGGTTCATTAATCTTTGAAAAGTACAAGCAGCATTCCTCATCCCAAAAGGCATGACCTTGCATTCATACAAGCCGAATGGGGGTGACAAATGCTGAAATTTTTCTCTTGCTCGATCCGACAAAGGAACTTGCAGTAGCCCTTGAGCAAATCCAACTTTGTGTTAATATACTTTGCTGAACCAATGCGCTCTATGCAGTCGTCAATTCTTTTCCTTGGTTGAGAAAGGAATCATTTTTAGTATGGGTATTAACTTTACGATAGTCCACACACATCCGATACTGTCCATCGGATTTCTTCACCAATACTATAGGGGAGCTCCAAGGACTAACAGAAGGTGTATTAACATATAGCTTCAATATATATTCTATTTCCTTATTGACTATATCCTTTTAGTGGGATTTAGTCTATAAGGGCTTTGTTTAATTGGTGAAGCTTCTCCTACTACCACATCATGTTCAATTAAACTGGTCAATCCGGGATGAATCTCTAACCAAATCTGAAAAAGAACGAATTAAGCCTTCCATTTCCCTTCTTTGATTTAGATCAAGATGCTTCAGATGCTCATCTAACCCATCCAAACATTGCACATTCTTGGATAGAGCATCTGAGGTACTTGATTAATTATTTCCTCAAGAACCCATCAGGAAGCACCTCTGCCACCAAAGAAACCGATGCATACCCTGTTTCCAAAGGATCAGATCTACTAGAGACATAAGGTTTCAGTCTGTTAATGTGAAAAATTCGACACTTTCTTGTTTGGTCCCGGGAGCTTCTATTTCATTAATTAAGAGGATCGGATACCTTCCTCAACACCTTCCAAGGCCCCTTATACTTGGTTCAGGAAGTTATCCGAATCAGTACCCAACACCAAAACTAATTCCCCAGGCTCAAAACGACCGTGCTCGAGTTTTCTTGTCATAATTAATCTTCATAGCAGCCTGAGAGGTAGCTAAATTTTTCTCTAGCAAAACTTCCAGGCGATAGAAAGTTTTCCTCTAAGATTATCAACAAATTCACCCACGTTCGTCTCCTTTATTTCATCAGATTCCAAAACTTCATATAAAATTTCTAAAGGGCCCCCGTATTTTATGTCCAAAGACTAATTCAAAAGGAGCCACGCCCGTGGATGAATTTGGATGACTTCTAAGAGCAAAGAGAGCAAAAGGAAGACCCTTATCCCATTCCTCTCCATGCTCATAACAAAAATCTTCTTAAAATTGATTTTAAGAGTTGATGGAATCTTTCCAACCACTCCCTGACTCTCTGGATGGTAATGGAACACTAGTAGTGTGCAGAATGGCCAGATCTGCACCTCACCACTTACTTCGAAATTCCTTACTAGTAAATTAGTTCCACAATCAGTTTGTATCTTACGAGGGATTCCATACCTCGAAAAGAAATTACCAACTGGTCAAATACAGCCTTAGATGTGACTTTCTTCATGGGAATGGCTTCAGGAAATCGTGATGCCCGTTCCATCACAGTCAGTAAATAGATAAAACCAGTTTTAGTTTTAGGCATAGGGCCTACTATATCAACTACCAGCTCATTAAATGGCTCCCCAATAGCTGGTATGGGATATAAAGGTGCTTTTTACGTGTTTGATTAGGTTTACCTACCACTTGGCAAACTGGACATTCTTTCACATATTGGTTTACTGACGATTTCATTCCTGGCCACAAAAACATTTAGCCAACCTACGGAACGTCTTCCAGACACCAAAATGACCAGAGAATGAATCGTCATGAGATAAATTTAATATTTTGTCTTTGAAATTGAGAAGGCACCACTATTTGCTCAATCGGGACATTTGGGGATCATTAGCAACCAGGGGACGACTCACCCTATATAATATGCCCTTTTTACCCAGAAATCGAGGCTTCGTCAAGTCAGAAGTATCACCTAAATCAAAATTAAACTCTCTCTCCTGGGCTTCAATAAAAGCTGCTCGATCCCCAATCGGGAATTACATTATCACTGCTTACTACACTACTTTACTACAGACCCGGGTCTTCCTACATCTACGTCTACCTCTAAACTACTCAAATTTAACTCTCATCATTATTTAAATAAGTCTGCAGCTTTTTGCGGCAGCTCTAGTGGTAACCGCCACTGGTACATTATTGATTGACAAATATTGGGTAATAATTCCTGGCCATCACTATTAATCATATCATTTCCTAAATATGCCATCATACCAGCTATAGGAAGACTCTCGACAACGGCAACTCGGTCTTTCCATAATACCCAGGGCATGACAACATTACCTCTACTAAAGGAGCTGAAACTAAATATTGTGTTCGGGAAACCTCCCAGAACAATAAAGTTCCTGAATACTTCACCAAACCTTTTAAACTGCTTTCCCAGCACTAACGACCGAGCAGACCCTGTATCTCTCAAAAACCTAACATCAATAATGACAGAATTATAAATTACTTTACCAGGCCATATGTATTTATCATATTTAGTCATTCCTGTGGATTATTATTTCCATCTCCGGGCGTACTATTACCCACCACTACCACTATTTATTATCGGTAATTTTACGTCAGGAGATGCACTTGGCATTAAAGCCACAGGATTATTCCTTTGAAGATAATTTGTTCTGGCGTGACACTGAGCTTGGAAATGACCGGGTTTATTACACCAGAAACAAGTCTTCATATTAACTATTTCTCGTCCCGGAACTACCTCCTTTGGAAAATACACGAGTACCAGGTTTACTCGTGAATTTTCCATTCTTACTACTAGAGAAATTATTCTGGCCACGGAATCTTAGATTTATTAATATCACTCCGTATTCCTCTATGGAAATTCTCTGATCTGACTACATTACTATTCATATCCTTGCTGACGAAATTGCCTGAACCTGTTCTATGGGTCAAGACAAATTCGTCAGCCACTTGAGCTGCCTTACCTAAATTAGTGACCTTCAATTCTTCGAGATAAATTCTTAGTTCTTTGGAGCAAGATTTCTTAAACTCCTCCAAAAGCATGAGTTCTCTCAAGGAAGAAAAAGTGACAACTTGACGACTTTTCAACCAGTCGGTCAACTGTTCCTCCTTGCAACCTGGCAAATTCTACATACGATAAGGAAGGATGTTTATTAAAATTCCTAAACTTTAACCTGTATGCCTCAGGGACCAAATCATAGGCTTTTAAAATTAGTGCCTTTACCTTGTGATAATCCCTGGCTATCCCTTCTTCCAAGGCATTATATACCCGGATTGCCTTGCCTACCAGTTTACACTGAATCAGCACTGTCCATATCTCTGGTGCCAAGACAACGAGCTGACACCCTCTCAAAGGCCTTTGAAGAATTCAGGAACATTCCTTTCATCAAAAATGGGACCAATTGTAATGCAGCCCCAATATTAAACATATCAGGCTGACTACCTCGTGGGGTGCTAAATTGGTTAGGAGCCCCCATGTAACCTAGCCAGTTTCCAAATTAAGGTTTGCCATCTCTATCTCATGCCTCTCACCCTCGTTCTCTGCATGCTCCAATTTCAACAACTCTATTTTTTTTACAAATTAAATAATATTCCTGAATTTCCTTTGATTCAGAATTTACAGCATTGTAGCACTGCTGGCCCTAAATTCTCTACAGTCAAGAAAGGGTTTGTAGTTATATTCCCTCTTGGAGGCAAATTGGCCGGACCTTCATAAATGACTCCAGTCTGAGGAGGATCATCAAATAAAGAAAAACCTGCACCACCACTAATTCCATTATCATCTACAACTAACCTATCATCATTTCCTAATTCACTACCTCTATCACT
>NC_087219.1:63174506-63177006 GCF_015104395.2 Macrobrachium nipponense
ACATGCCAGTTCTGATAGAGTAAACTGTATCAATTATCATATAACTTTGTTTGGTTACACTCCTAGGTAGACATTCAATAACAAAACTAAAGCTACATTTTATTGTCTGAATACCTCTGTTGGCAATGATGCCATTTTATTCAAAAAGCCAAAATGTGCCACTTATTCATCAACAATGCAAAAGAAAGACAATAAAAGCCAATCAGATCCTAGCGGGGGAGGTCGTGCTTAGAGGGCAAACGGAATGTGCAGTTCTTTGCCCTGGCACACTGCTGTATCATAAAGACCAAACATACACATAAGAAGAGGGTCCAAGGACACCATCCCCCCCACCCCAAGCTTGAAACAGGCGCTAGTTGCTGAGGATTCAGTGGGTAAAACCTAAGAACTTTTAAAAAGGTTGTCCTGAGACTGCAGATAGGCCAAGTCGTGTTCTCAGTGGAATCTATCAAGTATGAACAGAGGCTGAACTCGGAACCACACTGGAATCCAAGTGAATTGGCTGAGTCTATAACGAACCATGACAGTAATTATATAAAAAAATGAAGTCATTTATTTATATAATTTTCTTTAGAGAAAAGAGTTATAAAGGTATTAAACGGATTTGAAGGAGATAACCATTAAACTAATACCGAAACAATAAAGAAGAAAACAGCGAGGTCATATTCCATCTTCTACTTCAGCTGGTCTTATACTAGCACAGACCTTTTCTTTTGAGGCATCCTATAAACAGTATTATGATTTACTATTTAACAGAGATAATTCTTGCTTTGCTCTCTACGACAGAGGCTGACTGTGTCAGTAGGAATACATTATCTCTTTAGCTAGTGAAGGAAAGGTGTAAAGCCCTAACGAGGTAACGTTAGGAATGGAGACTTACAACCAGCCTTCTATATATCTTTATGCAATATTCACGAAGGCTGGCATCTCGAGGGAGGGAGATAAAAAACGATATGGGAAACCGGCTCAAAGCAGTTTCTCTGGCAGAGCTACTCGTCAATGTAAGCGGAAAAGACAAAATATATCCGGACTAAGTTGTTCATTGTTGGTTCGACTGGGACTGTAGGAGTTTGACAGACAGACAAACACACACACACACACACACACACACACACACACACACACACATATATATATATATATATATATATATATATATATATATATATATATATATATATATATATATATATATATAGATTACCCCGATTATTAGTGTACTAGTTTTTCGGAGTTGAATAATGTATTTATATAGAAATAAAAAGTAATTTATTATTTAAAATTCAATTGCTCTTTTTAAAAATTACTTTCGATTTAGCAATATATATATATATATATATAATATATATATATATATATATTATATATATATATATCATATATATATATATATATATATATATATATATATACATATATACATTAAGCTACATATTCCCTTTAATATCTAATTCACTCTACCTCGGAATTAATATGTTTTCATATATGTAAGCTGAATGGAAATTTTTCAGTTGTTAATAATTTCGTCGGCTCCTCGGCGCGAACCTAAGAACCAAAAAATCAGGACGTACAGTGAAGCGCCTTTAACCACACAGTGCGTCCGATCTCTTGGTTCCTAGGTTCGTGCCCCGGGAGCAGATGATATTATTATCACCTAAAAAATTCCCTTCGGTTAACATATATGGGAACAATATATCATTAGTGAGTGATGAAACCTGATCTCTTCAGAAACTTTAGCATATAATATTAAGAAAAAAGTTTTTATGGAAATGTTGCCATATTATTCAGATATCATCGCAAATGTGCGTATATAACACAAATAAAACTTACAGATTATTATACCTTGCAATAGTATCTGCTTATTGTACTACATGCAAATTGGCAATAAGTGTTAACATATGATGAACGTAACTACTTAACATATAAATATGGTGAATTACATCTTCAGGTAAAAGATCCAGAGGGAAAACTAAGAAATACTAGAAAAAATATATAGTTTTAACACACGAGCTAAGAGTGAATGAAATATGAATTTTGGAATACAACATACTAATAATTAGGATGGAATTTCTAGTACATCCTTGTTGCATATTGTACAAGCAAATGCCAATTTATTTAGTAAAATGTGTTATGCATTGAAGTCCCAATATATTTTCAGAAAAAGCAGTGTGGTGTCATATTCAAAGAATTGCAACTATTTATTGAAATATTATAAAACATTAGTCGAATAGTGCTTTAAAGAAAACATTATTATAATAACCTTAGAAACATTTCATTTGATTGCCTATTATAATCATTGGAAGCGAAATTCACAAATTATATGTAAATTCAGTTAGGTAAGTGATTCATGACTAAAATTTATCAAAAACGGCAGTAGATAATTCAAGAGGTGAAAAAAGGTATTTTTTATATGTTTGTTTTAAGTGAGAAGAAATAGGAGACCTAAATGAAAAATTGTTAAATTTTTTAAAAACTATGTTTTGATACTAAAAGAAAACAA
>NC_087219.1:63179506-63192006 GCF_015104395.2 Macrobrachium nipponense
CTTGATATTGATTGTGTGTGGAAACACACCGTAGAGGAGGACGTTCTGGAGATCCATTGGAAAAGGTAAAGTGAAAAAGACTTTGAAAAGTTATACCTTTAATGTAGTGACATTGAGTTCAGTTTCTAAACAAAGGGAAGTGCGATGCAACACTCATTTATGGTTCGACGAACTTTAACATTTCATTGTTTGATAATTATATTCTCATTTTCAGATGGATTCAAAGTCGCCATTTAAAAAATGGATTTTCGAGACTTGTATTGACTTTTATTGATAAAGACTATAAATAGTCGGACAGAAATAGATAAGACGGGGTACTTACTTAAATATGATTTCGAGGAGAGTAATGTTAGTTTAATGATTTTTTGGAAGTTCTTTAGCTCATTTTATTCCATTTACATGTTAGCTATTTTGGGAAATAAAGATTATATTTTTGTAATAGCGGGAGTTTGAATTCGCCTAGAATATTAATAATTGATTTTCAGGTAGCTACAGGTGTGGTATCCGAAGAGACGATGGACTCAGGGTCAGTCATTCAGTTACATTAGGAGTTCTCTCCAACTATCTAAACAAAGGTCATTTTGACTCTCGTTTTTTATATGATATATACTATATATATATATATATATATATATATATATATATATATATACATATATATATATATATATATATATATATATATACTATTATATATATATATATATATATATATATATATATATATATATATATGATGTATGTATGTATGTATGTATGTATGTATGTATGTATGTATATATATATATATATATATATATATATATATATATATATATATATATATATATATATATATATATATATATATATATATATATATATATATATATATATATATATATATATATATATATATATATATATATATATATACCACAGGACAATAAAATGCGGAAATTCTGGCCGAGCGGTTTCGTCTTTAATGAGACATTGTCGAGACACAAATGAGATATAATTGAAAAGAAAGTTACAAGGTAAACAAATATATCAAGAATACCAGATGGTTAATTGTTAAAAGGGTGAAAAATCAAAAAGATATCCAGGATAATCGGAGAATCACACGGTCACAAAATAAAACATAGTTAATAATAGAAGAAACGGAAACTTAGCCATATAAAGTCCAAAAACTTTTATACACTGATATATTGAATTTGTTGATTTTATTATCTACAACTTTTTTTTTTAATTATGATAGCGTCAAGTTTATACATACCAAGACTTAAATTTAGAACATTTCCATTATTTGATTTGATGAAACAAGATTCAATGATATTCCTTTTAATTCTGTATCTACACGGCATAATGCATTCGATATTTGATCAGTTTCTCGTGGAATATTGTTGCTGTTTGATTCGTTGTGAAAGTAATAAAATTTTCCAGTTTTTTTTATTAGCTAAACTCATATTATTAGTATTATTGAAATTAACATTTATTTGGAAAAGCTTTAAATTCTAGGAAATTCTAAAAACTTTCATCTTACGGTAGTTTGAGGAGATGTTACGTTTTACTAACATTCAAGTTTTTGTCACTAGTCAAAAAAATATTTTTCTTCTGCTCTTTTCCATACTACATCTACAAAAGTCCTTTGATACTTAAGTTTCAAGGCAAATTTTATTTTCCTGTGGTATTTGCTTATATCATGAAGTCTCGTGTATCTACTGTGATTTTTAAGCATATATATATATATCTATATATATATATATATAATATATATATATATATATATGTTACATATATATATATCTATATATATATATATATATATATATTATATATCATATATATATATATATATATAATATATATATATATATATATATATGTATATATATAACATGGGGGGATATCCCTATGCAAATTGCTTGTGATAATACAAAACACTGGCCGACTTAAAATAAAATATAAGAAAACTGCACGTCTCTGGCATTATAAAAATAAATAAAGTCTTATCACGCTTTAATCTCCCAATAACACAAGACGCATTTCCTCATCATATTTTCTGCATTAGGATTCTTGAATATCCCTCTTCGCTTGTCTGCAAGTAGCTGAACAGACAACAACAGGCTATAGCAGGCTGTAGCAACTGTAGGAAGACGGAATGCCTCCCTCAATCGTAGAAGACTCTCGCGGCTTCTTGTAGATCCCCAAAAAACACGCTGTAGGATTCCTCTCGATCACCCATCATGGAAATATCTTGTAATCACCCTGGACAACATGGCAGCAACCTCTCTTCACGGCTGGTGGAAGCGTCTTGCTGGCGTCGGGGAACGACTTGTTTTTGTGTGTTAGTATGTCAGTCAAGTCTTTGGTCAATCTAAGAAAAAAATTAACCCAAACATACTACCTCTATCAAACAATGATCTCAAAGGGCAGAAATACCAACTGAACGTCTCCACAATTAACTCCCTTAATATGACTACTAAATCATAAGTCATCATCACAACTCTCTAAGAAAAAAAAAAACATCAAGTTCTCCAACCGAATTCTCCAAACTCTCCACATGAGCACACACACAACTCAGAAAACTACAGCACTCCACGGACTTCTGCACTCACATTTCGAACTCGAATGTGCTCAAAAAAAAAAAAGAAGAAAAAATTTGTAACGAACCCACCCAAGAAAGAAAAGAATCACGTAACACCCAGACCCAAAAATGTTCTCGCAAGTTCTGACATTTTAAACAACCCACAAAACTCAGCAAAAATCTCCAACTTTTAACAGCCAAAAAAACCCCAAACCCCTTTACTGCTCAATAATTAATCACAATGAGACTTAATGTCAAACTCCCATTACTTAAGTAACAACCCTCGAAATTAACATCTCCCGGTAAAATCAAATCTCCCCGTCCAAAAAAGAAATGCTACTTTAGCTCAATTCCCAAATTATATCTCTCGTAGGAGGAAAGAAGAAAAAACAATAAAAAAAAAGGATAATCACAAGTAGATTTGCCCCAATCACAAAAATACATATATGTTATAATGCATAACTCCCGCGTTTTTCCCAAGAAACGCTCCATGTAAAGTCCCTGATTTGCCAGAAAGCAAACTCTCACACATGCGTTCGTGAAATGCTATAGCCAACATTTCCAGAATATTGCAAAAATTCTGATCTATCACCATCAGAGGAAAAGAATCAGCACCACGCTCAGCACATCGCTTGTCAGCAGAAAAATCGACTGCGGACGTATGCTCTAACATCAGCATAAGAATTGTCTAGTCAGACACATAAGTTTGGAAACTCATGATTCTCAAGAAAAAAGGTCTAACTGACACATTTCACAGAATTAACTCCAGGATATGACTAATGTGTTCAAAAAATTTGTCTCGAAGACTTATTCTCTCAACATGACTTTTCCCCAAATTATATTTCTCCAAAAATAACACACTTGTGAACATAACAAATGCACACACATCTCCATATGACTCGTAATGCAGTATTACCACTTCTCTCTAATAGCACGAAATCAAAAAGAGAACCACAGAAATCTTCTCTTGGCTCAAGAAAAACGAAAAATCCCATCCACAAAAAAAAAGGGTCACCCGCCCAAGATTAATTCCAAACTCCATTATGAGACACCATATTAATAATAACACCACTCCGGTTATAAAAATATTTCTCCATTTGGTTAATAACCAACCCCCTTATATTATTCTCTTATTTCTCTAATAGCCACATGTCAGTAAAAAAAAAAGGCACCACTCCAGGAATAGAGAATAATCACCTCTATTTCGGGAAATACAAAATATTTACCTCTATTCCCCAATAACTCCATGTGGAACAAAACAAGGCTCCAAAAAAATATATACTCCAAAAAATGTGCACTCAAGGCAACTAACTCACACTCACAAATATTGCCCCATAATCTCCAAAAAATGTGTCTCCATTTGCAACAAAGATGGCTGCAAAATAATTGAACTAAACATAGCTCATACCACTATTGGCAAATATCAAAAATGGCCAAAATCTATATCTCCCATATATTATATCTCAAATATAACTCCAAAACAATATATTCCTCCAATTATCTCTCCAAATATATCTCAATTATATCTCAATTCTAACTCCAATTCTCCAGAGAATAACGCAATGTTATAGTAAAAAACTATAAAAACTCTCTCCATTTAGCATAACTGCTAAAAAAGGGCAAAAACTCGGCAAATAAAACTGTCTAGAAAATTCTAGAAAAAATCATCATGTGCCACAACTCATTATAACAGAATTCCCAATTCACGTGCTCTTAGCCAAGACTTCTCCATATGCACTACGACATAAGCCATTAGAAAACTTAGCCAAGTTTCCTATCTCTCACAAATTTGTCACAAATGCAACCAAGGTATTGTGCAAGAAACTCACAATTTCTGGAACACAAATATCCAGAGAAAAAATGTAGTGCCACTACGTATGCATTCAAAACGTGCAAAAAAATTCTCCCATATATTTCTCTATAGCATCAAATAGCCAAAACACGAACACTTTCCCGAACAATGACTCTAAGTCATGAACTGAGTAATATTCACACTAACTGGGGAGAAAAAATAAACTCAAATTCACCCTTGTAAAAAAAAACTTGTGTCAGCTATGGCTAACTTTCCAAAAAAGAGAAAAGAAAAATCAACGGCACCATTAACTATCTCCCGTAACTCACTAGATGTCAAGCAATTATCTGCTGAACTCATAAAAAAAAGGAAAACAAGAAAAAAAAAAAAAGGAAAAAAAAAAAAACTAAAATAATGTATTGTTAGTTCCTCCCATATTCAAAAAAAGATTTCACCTCCTTGATAGCATTACGGCACCCACGTATTAGTATATAAAAAAAATCAGTATCAGAAATATCATTATCACAAAATCACCAAAAAAATTGCTATCATCAAAATCATCAGTATCAGTACAAAAAATATCACCAATGTTAATGCTTATCCATTCTCCAAAGATTCAGCAAAAGTTCAGCAAGATTCAACACAATTCACCAAAATTCAGTCAGATTCATCAAGATTCAGCAAAACTCATCCCCGTGAATCACTGAAAATATTCTCCAAAGTTACAAAAAACTCAACAATCAATTAACACAAGACTTCTCCCATTAATTCATTGTAATTATTATCTGTAATAATTATCAACTAATCTCCCATGAAATATCTCAAAACTCTCGTAAAACAATTCTCCTCCCGTAATGATAATTATACTTAAGCAAACCTCCCGTGACACATCTCAAGTATAATGATTATTAATAATACAATAATAATAACTCTTCATAGCAATAATTCTCTTGCAAAGATCTCAAGTAAGGGTGAAATTCAAAATAGCATACAACAGTAATGCTGAATCTTACTATACCACCATTTCCACATGCAACCCCAGACATAACACCATGCCACACAACACAGATACACACCAATCATCGGCATTTCAAAGTAATTTCTCCAACACATAAAAAAAAAATAATATGTGTATCCCCCTTACTATCTGTGTCTTTCAAGGCACAAAGAAACATATCACATCCGTGCATGTTAACTACTTTTCCCCTCATTCACGGAAAAGAAAAATCTCTTTTCTAAAAAAAAGACTCCACGGGCATTTCACTTCATCAACTAATCAATCAGCTGATATCTTAGCATTCAATGTCAAGGCCAGACCCATACAACACACAAAAAAAAGAAAAAAAAAGAGGGGGATTCACCCTAACTGAGAAAAGAAAAAAAAAAATCTCCCCCCCCCCCGTGAGAACAACCCCTCAGTCGAGCGGCAGAACAGCCCGAGGCATACCAGTAATACCCCCATCTCCCCTTGAACAGTGTCTGAGGACCCCTTCCAAGGTATACACTAGTACCCATCCCTGCACTATCTCTCGAGGAGGCCAGTGGTACCCATGCAACTACCCCCCCGAGGGATACCAATATACCCTCGCAATGCAAGGCGCCTCTCTGCAGAAATGTGCTGAGCCCGTGAAAATTGTGGCGCTCTGTGCACTAAGCCAGATATGATTATCCAAGCACAGTTCACATGCATAGAAAAATACACTCCTATGTTTTAAACAAAGACGAGTGCATACGTCTATTATAAACACGTGAAAATAAAGAAAACACGTCACTATGGGGCAAAGACAATGTTTAAAAATTGTTGACCTCTTGAACCAATCCCATAACCCTTGAAATATTAAACAAAAACCCACTCCTTAAAAAACAATAGTTTAACACTCACCACTCCATAATGGGAAAAAAGAACTCGAAATTCTTCTTAAAACGCGTAAATCTCGTCGGCACAATACAAAACGCGATCGGTGAGATGACACCTAGCAACACTCACTTACAAACTAGACTGAGTTGCTTGTCTCACAACTCCGCCCTGAAGAATCTCGGTACGGGCAAATTTGATGACCCTAATAGAAAATTCTTTCCTCATCCCCCCATCCCACGGACGGATATTTTCTCTACCCCTTTTTCACTTAGCAACCGAGATCTAAACAATTTAACAATTTTCCACAATCCCTCAAGCTTTGTCGTTCGAAAACTATCGCTAAGTCACGACCCCTTTTATTTTCTAACTGGCCACCCATCTCCACATTGACATTCTTAGGCATAGAAAAGAAAAAAAAACAAAAAAAAAAAACCTTTTATATCCCCCCCTCTTTAACCGTCTGCCACCACTATAACATGGGGGGATTATCCCTCCAGTATTCATAAGGTAAGCGTGGACACGAAACGGAAGGCAGACCCCCCACACCCTATTACACACACAGGCTCTCTCTCTCTCTCTCTCCAAGGAATCACCCCCTCTCTCTCTCTCTCTCTCTCTCTCTCTCTCAACAAATAAATCACCTGCCAACAAGAAAGGAAAATACTTTAGACCTAGTATTTGTGAACGAGATGAATTATGTTAAAGAAATAATAGTTTATAATGCGAGTATTTCAGACCATAATGTCATAGAATTAACAGTTCATTCAAAGCAAGTGAAAATAGAGATAAGCAAGAAATGAAAAAGTGGGAAGGATATGGAAAATACAACTTCTACAGTAAAAATATAAAATGGTCAGAAATTAATGAAGAATTAAACAAAGATTGGGATAACATTTTCGTAAGTGATGACCATAAGGGTAAATACGGAGATATTATATAAAATATTGGAGATAAGTGGACAAAATATATACCGAAGAAGAAAAGAAAACATCATTCATGCATACCAAGAGACAGAAGAATCTTGTTCCAGAAAATCAGAAAGTGGAAAAAAGGTCTTGCAAAAGAAAAAAATGCATGGGAAAGTTATAGAACTAAAAAGTAAGATAGAAAAATGCAGAAAAAAAGATTATACAATCAAAAGAAAATGAAAAACGGGACTTCGAAGAAAAAACCCTATTAAATATCAAGCAAAACCCCAAACTATTATACTCATATGCGAAGAAGATGAATAAAAGAAGAATAGAAATAGGCCCTCTGAGAATTGAAGGGAGATTAACGAATGAAAAAAAGGAAATTTGCAACATACTGGCAGAACGATATATGAGAGAATTCACCCCTAGAATAGATAATGAAGATAATGATATAGAAGTAAGGGATGAAAATAGTGAATATTTAGCTGACATAGATATTAATGAAGCTGATATTGTGCAGGCTATTAATGAATTAAAAATGGAGCTGCTGCAGGGCCTGATGGAATTCCTGCTATTTTGTTAAAGAAAGTAGTTCATTCTATCGCAAAGCCACTTGCAATATTATTAAGACAAAGTGTAGATACAGGCAAGATATATGATGAGCACAAATTAGCGTATATTACCCCTACTTTTCAAAAGTGGATCAAGACTAGAGGCAAGTAATTATAGGCCTGTGAGTCTAACATCACATATAATGAAAGTGTATGAAAGGGTAATGAAGAAAAATTATTATGAAACATTAATAAAAAATAATTTGTTTAATAAAGGACAACATGGTTTCGTACCCGGAAAAAGTACACAAACCAACTGTTAGTCCACCGTGAAAACATATTCAAAAACTATGAAAACAAAGCGGAAATGAAACAGATGTGGTTTATTTAGACTTTGCAAAAGCTTTTGATAAAGTAGACCATAATATATTAGCGAAGAAAAATTAGAAAACACAATATCGTGGATAAAGTAGGAAGATGGTTAAAAGAATTTTTACACAACAGAAACAGATAGTTATTGCAAACGACGAGAAATCGGATGAAGCCAAGGTAATATCCGGTGTGCCGCAAGGTACGGTGTTAGCTGCAATACTGTTTGTTATTATGATTGAAGACATAGACAATAATGTTAAGGATTCGGTAGTGAGTAGTTTCGCAGATGACACAAGAATAAGTAGAGAAATTACTGTGATGAACGATAGGAACGCTCTACAAAGAGACCTTAACAAAGTATATGATTGGGCAGAGGTAAATAGGATGGTATTTAACTCTGATAAATTTGAATCAATAAATTATGGAGACAGAGAAAGAAAGCTATATGCATATAAGGGACCTGAATAATGAGACCATCACAAATAAGGAAGTAGTTAAAGACCTTGGTGTGATGATGAATAGGAACATGTTATGCAATGATCAAATAGCAACTCTGTTGGCAAAATGTAAAGCAAAAATGGGAATGTTGTTACGGCACTTCAAAACAAGAAAAGCTGAACACATGATTATGCTTTATAAAACATATGTTCGTAGTCCACTTGAATATTGCAATATGATATGGTACCCACACTATCAAAAGGATATTGCACAAATAGAGAGTGTACAAAGGTCCTTTACAGCTAGAATAGAAGAAGTTAAGGACCTAGACTACTGGGAAAGACTACAATTCTTAAAATTATATAGTCGGGAAAGGAGAAGAGAACGCTACATGATAAATCAGGCATGGAAACAGATAGAAGGAATAGCAGAAAATATCATGGAACTAAAAATATCAGAAAGAGCAAGCAGAGGTAGATTAATAGTGCCCAAACAAAAATATACCAGGAAAAATAAGGAAAGCACACAGGACATTAATCCACTACGCACCAGCATCGATAATGCAGCGTCTATTTCAATGCGTTGCCAGCTCATCTGAGGAATATATCAGGAGTGAGCGTAGATGTGTTTAAGAATAAGCTCGACAAAATATCTAAACTGCATCCCAGACCATCCAAGATTGGAAGATGCAAAATATACCGGAAGATGTACTAGCAACTCTCTGGTAGACATTAGAGGTGCCTCACACTGAGGGACCGTGGGGCAACCCGAAACAAGATGTAAGGTCTGTAAGGTAAGGTAAGGTCTCCAGCACCGACAATCTCTTTCTCTCTCCACCTCTTTCTCTCCATTCTAACAGTAATGAAAATGAGAGAGTTTGCATCATAACACTAAACGTTTATTAACAAGAATAAAACAAATCAGTTAACCAAGTAATCCAGTCTTACAGACTAACTCAAAAACAACACATTGTCAAGTCACCCAAAAGTCCACACCCCACTGGGAACTCGCTTTTGTCCCCCACCCGGTATTCCAGATCCGTCTGTTTCAAAGATACAGAACACATCCCGGTAAGTACACACAACAAGTTCAAAGACAAAGCTAATAAATGGAACATCTTACAAGATATCAAAAAACAAGCCATCCCCTTTGGCTAAAGTAAAGGTAACACTTACCCATTCCCAACCGGAATATCAACTCACTGATAAATAAAAACACTTTGGCATCTGCCATCGTGCTTTGCCTTCCCCCACGAATCTCTGTGCAAGTCTTCCCATAGACTTGGCTAGTGATACATTCTTATGAATAGAAGAGGCGCACACGCACATACGAATGCACACTTCGACAACGCCTCATAATTACTGGCTACAACCAGTTCCCAAAGGCACTTTGAGAAGAGTTCATAAACTGTCGTACATTGACTCGACAAACTAAGCATTTTATCTCACGCCATCCCCTAGAACTCATTCATCAGCTACTCTCAGGTCGTTACCTCTGCACTGTTCTCCACATTCCATAGGTCACAGAGAATGCACGAACAATATATTCTTAATCAAAATCCCTAGGCCTTACATATATATATATATATATATATATATATATATTATATATATATATATATATATATATATATATATATATATATATATATATATATATATATATATATATATATATATATATATATATTATATCTATATATATACATACATATTCTATATAGGTGGTGTGTGTGATTGTGTATTAAAGAATTTAATGAATCCTTCCCAATAACTCAAGCAATAAAAGATTTTACAAAGGTACAATGTTAATAGAGAAAAGTACTGTAAATGGAAATGCTATTTCATCAACACTATGACTTACATGTCTCACTAATCAAAGTTCAACGCCTTCTCATTAACTGTCGCTCTCAATGTCTTCTTCAAAAACATATTCGGAATACTATCCTTGTAATATAATGATATAATATCATGGTTCTGAAGTATGAACCACTATCAAACAAATCACTTCAGCAAAAATGTAAATGATATTCGGCTTACAAACGCATATTTCGTACAATGACAAAAAATTCGATCCTTATCGTTAATTATTCAACAAGCCTCCAAAACGATCTCTTTATATCTGATAAATAATCACAAGAGAGGGGAACATTTCAGGCAATCACTGCTGAGCTTTCGTATTCACATTCTTCCTAATTGTTCACGAGAGAGTTTCCGAGTTGATATCTCAGAACTTAGATTGTCTCGTTTTGTTCTCTTATGAAATCGAGGCTCCTTCTCTTTCTTGTTAATTTGGGACTTTATGTCGTCGATATTAATTCTGCCTCATTCACTTGGATACAGTAAAAGCCTTTTTCATGATATGTAGAGATAAATTACTAGTTGGATAATGGACGAGAGGGAGAGAAGAGAGAGATAAAATGTCATTGAAAATGAAGAGAAACCATTTGCCTATATTCTAATGCGCCAAGAATCCGGTAAATGGTGTAAGATAGTGAATAAGGTGATGCATATTACAAAAAATGTCCAAACGAAAATAGATATGTTTTCTAATTTAACAATAGATAATCAGAATTTTTTATTTAAAACATTTAAATAGAGAAATGCTTAATTTTCACTAAATTTGATACCATCTTCTTTTGTATGGTGCAGAGTACTGTGATAAGTACCTCGTTTCATACATATGTCTGATACTTTTTTACTATGTAATGCTACTTTAATAATAAGGATCGAATTTTAGCATTGTGTGAACTACGGGATTGAGTTGGTAAACCGAATATTGTTTCGTATTTTGCTGGGGTAATTTTTGGATAGCGGCTCATACATATATTACGAGGAAAGTATTTTGAATCTATTTGAATGAGCAATTGAGATTGACAGAAATGTTAAGGTGTGGAACTTTCATTAGTGAGACTTCAATTAATGTTGCTGATACAGACACGATAGCATTTACAATACTACGTCTCTATAGACTTTTAGCTTTTGCGGAAAAGAATTACTTTTGTGTGACTTGTAAAAATCTTTTAATGCTAAAGTCTTTTGATAAACAGGCGTTTGTTAATCCGTAGAATATATATGCTATGTATATAATATATTATATATATATATTCTAGATATAATATATATATATATATTATATAATATATATATAGTATATATATATATATAATATATGATATATATATATATATATATGTATATATAGTTATATATATAATATATTATAGAGATAGCAGGAGAAGAGAGAGAATTGAGATGAGAGAGAGAGAGAGAGGAGATAGGATACATATTTCTATGGTGTCCCTCTTAGTCACTCATTTTGCTTAATTTGAGGCATCAGGATGGTTTTTAGTTTCATGTTCCGGTTCTAATATGTTCATTTTAATATTAATGATTGTTACTGAGTCTTATGTATTGATTTTAAATGTTGTAACTTTTGTATTTTGCCGTGATGATGACGCCAAGCTTTAAAACGTTGGCTGGAAAGAAAGTTGAAAGATGCAACACCTCCTTTTCGTCCTCGTATTTGTATTACGTTTACTTTATTTATATGTACAGTATGTATATGTTTATGGAAAAGTTACTTTAAAGCAAGTATGCCTGTAAGAAATTAGTATAATTTCAGTATTTAATAGATACTGAAATACGTCTAAACCATAAGTCGCCGGCTTTAAATGTATATCTAAATGAATATAGTTTAATCCCATGTTACCTTATTAATATAACCTCAAACGATCTGGAGAGAACTATTCGTCCACGTTACCTGAAAATATCATTCAGTGATTACCTACAATACTATCATTTCCGTGGACTAAATATCCGTGAGTTACAATCTTAAAACGACAAATTTAGTCACACCAATATCCATACTGCACGCGAACCGCTCTCCAGTCAGTAATAATAATAATATCTGCTTAGGCTGACAAGCTTCTTCGGAAGGGAAAGGAACGGTTGTTTTCATTTCCTTCTCCCCATCATTCATTTCTCATTTATATCATCGTCCAACCCTCATC
>NC_087219.1:63197006-63229506 GCF_015104395.2 Macrobrachium nipponense
AGAGACGATGACACTCAGGGGGTCAGTTCATTCCAAGTTACATTAGGAGTTCTCTCCAACTATTTTAAACAAAGGTCATTTTGACTCTCGTTTTTTTATATATAAATATATATATTTATATATTATATATATATATATACATATTATATATGTATATATATTACATATTATATATATATATGTTATATATATACATATATATATATATATATTATATATATATATATATATATATTTTGTATAGTATATATATATATATATATATATATATATATATATGTATATGTTTATATATATATATATATCTATATATATATATATGTATATATAAGTATATATGTATATATATATATATATCTATATTAATAATATATCTAATTATTATATATATATATATATATATATATATATATATATATATATATATATTATATATATATATATATATATATATATATATTGTACACACACACATATAAATATATATATATATATATATATATATATATATATATATATATATATATATATATATATATATATCTATATATATATATATATATATATCTATATATATATATATATATATATATATATATATATATATATATATATATATATATATATATATATATATCTATATATATATATATATATATATATATATATATATATATATATATATATAAGCGAATACCACAGAAAAATAAAAGGTAGAAATTCTGGCGAAGCGGTTTCGTCTTTAATGAGACATTGTCGAGACACAAATGAAATACAATTGAAAAGAAAGTTACAAGTTAAACAAAAAGATCAAGAATACCAGATGGTTAACTGTCAAAAGGGTGAAAATCAAAGAGATAATCAGGGTAATCGGAGATCACACGGTCACGAACTAAACATACTTAACCATAGAAGAAACGGAAACTTAGCCATATAAAGTCCAAAAACTTTTTTACAAACTGAATATATTGATTTTGTTGATTATATTATCTACAACTTTTTTTTTTAATTATGATGGCGTCAAGTTCATACATACCAAGACTTAATTTAGAACATTTCCAATTATTGATTTGATGAAACAAGATTCTATGATATTCCTTTTAATTCTGTATCTACACGGAATAATGCATTGGATATTTGATCAGTTCTCGCTGAATATTGTTGCTGTTTGATTCGTGTGAAAGTAATTTTCCAGGTTATCCGTAATATATTTTATCATACTTTTTAAAAGGAATTTCAAGAAACATCCTTAGGAAAATTTTTTATTACTAATCTCATATCATTAGTATTATTGAAATTAACACTTATCTGGAAAAGCTTTAAAATTCTAGGAAATTCTAAAAAACTTTGTCATCTTACGGTAGTTGAGGATGTTACGTTACTAAATTCAAGTTTTGTCACTAGTGAAATGAATATTTTCCTTTGCTCTTTTCCTTTTCCATACTACATCCACAAAAGTCCTTTGATACTTTAGTTATAAGGCAATATTCTCCTGTGGTATATGCTTATATCATGAAGCCACGTGCATCTACTGTGATTCTTTAAGCGTATATATATATATATATATATATATATATATATATATATATATATATATATATATATATATATATATATAAATATAATGTTTTGTGTGATTTTTGTATTAATGAATTTATCGAAATCCTTCCCAATAACTCAAGCAGTAAAAGATTTACAAAGGTACAATGTTAATAGAGAAAAGTACTGTAAATGGAAATGCTATTTCATCAACACTATGACTTACATGTCTCACTAATCAAAGTTCAGGCGCCTTTCTCAGTTAGCTGTCGCTCTCAATGTCTTCTTCAAAGCTGATTTGGAATACTTTCCGTGTAATATAACGATATAATATCATGGTTCCGAAGTATGAACACTATCAAACAATTACTTCAGCAAATATGAAATGATATTCGGCTCACAAAACGCAATCGCATATTCCGTACAATGCAAAAATTCGATCCTTATCGTTAAAATATTCAACAAGCTGCGGCTCTCTTTTATGTTATATATATATATATATATATATATATATATATATATATATAATATATATATATATATAATATATTTATATGTATATATATATAATTGTTCCGGCCATTTGCAGTATCGCTGTTCATGAAAACCCCATTCATTCTACCTATCCAAGTAACTTAAATATTAAGACTACATATTTGAAACTATTTCAATATTACTAAACTAACTTCTTGGTTATATCGCTTCTTCATGATTTCTAGTTTTCATTCACGAACGAGGGAATGAAGGACTTTTTTTTTCTTTTTAACGTCGAGTGCTTACTCAGAGCTGTCACTTAAGACAAGCACTTAATCGGTAATAAATACAGTTGGTAGTGGGCGGCTCATGGCAGCTGGTCCTTTATGAAATCATATTTGAGTAGTGCCAAGAAACTGAAACAGATATGCTGTGAGAAATATAAATATTTGTTATCTTCAGAGAATATGTGTCATTGAGGGAGAAAGAAAAAAGTTTAATCATTAAATTTACTGAAAGGTCACTGATAGCCTTAGGAAATTTAGTATATAGGAGACCTATATATATATATATATATAGAGTATATATATAGATATATATATATATATATATATATATATATATATATATATATATATATATAGATAGTATATATATATATATATATATATATATATATATTATATATATAAATATATATATATCTATATATATATATATATATATATATATACTATATATATATATATATATATAACATATATATAGTATATATATATATATATATATATATGCTATATATATATATATATATATTATATATAGTATATATATATATATATATATATATATAGATATATATATATATATATATATACTATTATATATAGATATACATATATAGAGCTATATATATATATATATATATATATATATTTATATATATATATATATATATATATATATATATATATATATATATATATATATATATATACCTATATATATATATATATATATATATATATATATATATGTATATATATATATATATATATATATATATATATATATATATATATATATATATATATATATATATCTATATATATAATATATATATATATATATATCCTATATATATATATACCATATCTATATATATATATATATATATATATATATATATATATATATAGATATATATATACTATATATATATATATATATATATATAATATATATATATATATATATATATATATATATATATATATTATTCTCATTGAAAAAAATCAAAGCTTTCGTCTTCAATTATATTGTCAAATGTCTCTTGAATGACGTCTATAATAAAAGCCTTGTGGGCAATTTACTTTCGATTTTTTCCTTTTAAATTCCTATGAGTGACTTTTCAGCATAACAGTGAACAATTTGTGTTACAAATGGTCCATGGAATTAAATTTGTACTATTTTGTACGAAGTTAATGAACACTGAGTTTTTTTATTCTCTATTTCCCATAACAATAACAACGACATTCAATGTCTTTATCATATATCTTAAACACAAATTTATCACAAAAGTAGATATTATTAGATACAATAACATTTGAACAAAAGAGAACATTTCTTAGACTTTTACTTCTATTTCCAAGATATTTAATCTTCGGTCTTATATTTTTCTCATATGTGCTAAAGGAGATACTTTTTTAAATCTTACTGAAAAACATGGGAAGTACAGGCTATCAGCTGCCTTTTCCCAATATTAAGGTTTCCTTGCGTTTCTTACGGGAGTAAAATTTCCTTTAAATTCCAGAAACGTGACGTATGAAATGGGGGGGGCAACAAATCGAAAAACTTATATCGTGAAAGTTACGGCCAATAACAAACCAACTGATTTTCCACCAGAAAATCTTCAGTTTGCGAGACATTATATCTGAGTGAAAACATCATCATGACCTATGTCTAACTCTGAAAAACAGATTCGAGAACAACAGCAGGGGAAATGTCATACAACAAGATGCTATTATTATTACTGGTTTTCTACAGTCCAAAAGGACATAAATTTCCATAATTATCCTAGATTTTCCTAATTTATCTTTAATTCTTTGCAAAGTAATTTTTATTGAAATGTAGGATTACTTTCAATTTTGTTCTTGAATAAATAATTGTCATGAATTATGAAAGGCAAATTAGTTAGAAATATTGAAAATTAATAAACAAAAGGGCAAGTGACCATAAAACATACAGACCTATAAGGTCTATCTCTTATAACACACTTGTTTCTACGGCATAGATTTCAAAGGTACGTATGATGAAATAAAAGGATCCGGCTCTCTTTATTGTTATATATTCTGAAAATAGATAACACAAGATAACTGAGCTCCAGGTACAGCCTCATAGATCTTCCACTTTTACCTATTAAGTCTCACAAGGCACCAGCTTGCAACCCTCTCCCAAGGTTATCTACATGAATATTTATTCTGACTGACAAATGTATTAGTCTCTGATGCAAATATCCCCTTTGATGAACTCCTGCTTACAGAAAATTGCTCTAATTTGGACAGTCTTTCGTTGAATTCCGTTTTCAGAGAATCCCAGTAAGAGTAGGCGATATCATGAAAAAAGAGAGGAGTAAGTTTTAATGCTTTAACGTTGTTAATAGAATGTCTTTATTGTCAAGAATATAAAATTTACTGAAAGGATATAAATAATGCTTATGGTATTCTTGAGCAGAAATAAGAAAAAAATTGTGTATGTCGATGTTGGTCCTGGATGTTCTAAGTCACTTTCGAAAAAAAAAAGACCTTGTCGAATTTTATTAAAAAAAAAGAAAAGAAAAAAAACTGAAATGCAATGTCATGGATAAGAGAAAGTTCACGACAGTTTTATTTAATATTGACTCTATATTTATGATGTTTTATATAAATTAATGGATGTTTTCATGAATAAGAAAATTGGACTCAATTGATAGTTACCATATTTTCCGCCAGATTACTCAAAACTCTAAGACACTGGGAGAGAAAAAGAATAAAAGTATTGATTATTTGTTCCTGGAAGTCAAAGACTCAACAAAATAAATACAAGAGTCGTCCAACTATGAGAACCTATCCAAAATACTCAGTCATCCGAGACAGTTGTTTTCATTACAACCTTTAGAGAGACAATGACTTCAAAGAGACACCGAGAAAATAACAAAGAATCCAAGGGTTTGGAGACGGAGAGAAATATTTTGCATATGTAATAGTGACGAAGAATGAGTCTGAAAAAAATCATGTTTTGTGTTTTCAAATATAACGCTGGTTCCATGCCATTTCAGGAAAAAGGAATGGAAGAATAAAGACGAATAATCTGTAGAGTTACTACACGTAAATATTGCAACAACTAACTGAACTTATATGCGAATAACAACAGAGATTTCATTAAATATGCATATTATAGATTAGCATTTAACCAAAAGTTCCTTATTATTTAAAAAAATAAACTAGGTCAGTTATTTTATATGGAATTATTGCAGCCAACATCAAAAACGGCAAGGTTAAATGTAAAGTGGGTGAAGTTACTTCAGTACCAATAAACAAACATCCCAGTACTGACAGAGTAAACTGTTTTAATTATCATATTACTGTGTTTGGTTACACATCCTAGGTAAAACATTCAATAATAAAACCTAAAGCTACATTTTATTGTCTGAATACCTCTGTGGCAATGATGCCATTTATTAAAAAGCCAAAATGTGCCACTTATTCATCAACAAAGTAAAAGAAAGACAAGAAAGCCAATCAGATCCTAGCGGGAGGTCGTGCTTAAAGGGCAAAGGAATGGGCAGTTCTTTGCCCTGGCACACTGAATCATAAAGACCAAACATACACATAAGAAGAGGGTCCAAGGACACCCCCCCCCCCCCCCCCCCCCCCCCCCCCCCCCCCCCCCCCCCACCCCCCCCACCCCCCCCCCCCCCCCCCCCCCCCCCCCCCCCCCCCCCCACCTTGAAACAGGCGCTAGTTGCTGATGATTCAGCGGGTAAACCTAAGAAATTTTAAATGCTGTCCTGAGATCGCAGAGAGGACAAGTCGTGTTCCCAGCGGAATCTATCAAGTATGAACAGAGGCCGAACTCGGAACCACACTGAAATCCAAGTGAATTGGCTGAGCTATCACGAACCATGACAGTAATTATATAAAAAAAAAAATAATCAAAGAATGAAGTCATTTATTTATATAGTTTTCTTTAGAGAAAGAGTAAAAAGAAGGTATTAAAAACGGATTTGAAGGAGAAATAACCATTAAATTAATTACAGAAACAAGAAAAAAGAAAACAGCGAGGTCCTACTCCATCTTCTACTTCAGCTGGTCTTATGCTAGCACAGACCTTTTCTTTTGAGCATCCTATAAACAGTATTTATGATTTATTATTTTACAGAGATAATTTCTTGCTTAACTCTCTACGACAGAGGCTGACGTTGTCAGTAGGGAATAATTTATTTCTTTAGCTAGTTAAGGAGAGGTGTAAAGCCCTAAGAGGTAACGTTAGGAATGGAGACATTACAACAGCCTTCTATTATATCTTACTTCAATATTCATGAAGGACTGACTTCTCGAGGGAGGGAGATAAAAACGATATGGGGACAGGCTCAAAGCAGTTTCTTGGCAGAGCTACTCGTCAATGTAAGCGGAAAAGACAAAAGTATCCGGACTAAGTTGTTCATTGTTGTATGACTGGGTCTGTAGGAGTTTGACAGAAAGACAAACACATACACACACACACACACACACACACACACACTCACACACACACACACACACACATATATATTATATATATATATATATATATATATATTATATATATTATATATATATTACCCCGATTATTAGTGTACTTGTTTCGGAGTTGAATAATGCATTTATATAGAATAAAAAGTAAGTTGTTATTTAAAATTCAATTGCTCTTTTTAAAAATTACTTTCGATATAGCAATATATATACACACACCAGATATATATATATATATATATATATATATATATATATATATATATATATATATATATATATATATATACATTAAGCTACATATTTCCCTATCTAATTCACTCTACCTCGGAATTAATATGTTTTCATATATGTAAGCTGAATGGAATTTTTCAGTTGTTAATACTTTCGTCGGGCTCCTGGGCGCGAACCTAAGAACCAAAAAATCAGGACGTACAGTGAAGCGCCTTTTACCACGCAGTACGTCCGATCTATTTGTTCCTAGGTTCGTGCCCGGGAGCAGATGATATTATTATCACCTAAAAAATTCCCCTTCGTCGGTTAACATATATGACAATATATCATTAGTGAGTGATGAAACCTGATCTCTTCAGAACTTTAGCATATAATATTAAGAAAAAAGTTTTTATGGAAATGTTGCCATATATTCAGATATCATTGCAAATGTGCGTATATAACACAAATAGAACTTACAGATTATTAATATCTTGCAATAGTATCTGCTTATTGTACTACATGCAAATTGGCAATAAGTGTTAACATATGATGAACGTAACTACTTACATATAAATATGGTAAATTGACATGTTCAGGACAGTTTCCTCGTTCAAAGGGTGGGTTTTCGCACTCGGCTACTAATTCGGTGGTCCGAAGTTCGATTCTCGGCTCGGTCAGCGCAGTTTCAGAGGAATTTATTTCTGGTGATAGAAATAAATTTCTCGATATTGTGGTTCGGTTCCCACAATAAGCTATAGGTCCCGTTGCTAGGTGACCAATTGGTTCCTATCCACGTAAAAATATCTAATCTTCGGGTCAGCCCTAGGAGAGCTGTTAATCGCTTATTGGTCTGGTTAAACTAAGATATACTTTCACATCTTCAGGTAGAAGATCCAGAGATGAAAACTAAGAAATACTAGAAAACATACATAGTTTTAACTACGAGCTGAGAGTGAATAAATAATTTGTTGGAATACAACATACAAATATGTATGGAATTTCTAGTACATCCTTGTTGCATATTGAGCAAGGAAATGCTAATTTATTTAGTAAAATGTGTTATGCATTGAAGTCTCAACATATTTTCAGAAAAAGTAGTGGGGTGTTCCAATTCAAAGGAATTGCAACTATTTATTGAAATATTATAAAACATCAGTCGAATAGTCGTTTAAAGAAACATTATTATAATAACCTTAGATATATTCATTTGATGCCTTTAATATAATCATTGGAAGCGGAATTCACAAATGATATGTAAATTCAGTTAGGCAAGTGTGTTCCTGACTAAAATTTATCAAAACGGCAGTAGATAATTCAAGAGGTGAAAAAAGGTATTTTTTATATTTGTTTAAGTGAGAAGAAATACGAGACCTATATGAAAATTGTTGAAATTTTTTAAAAAAACTATGTTGTTTTGATACTAAAAGAAACAAAACATTAAAGTTTTATAGGAAGTGAGGTATTTGTAGAGATCTAAACGAGAATTTAGCGATACTTATCCAAACTAAGTGCAATAAACTATTCCAGTTTCCCCAAAAAAGAATTTCACCACAAATTACCAATGTGAGTATATTTAACATTAGCTGAATGAGCTATGTACACACACACACACACACACACACATACATAAACACACACACACACACACAACACACATATATATATATATATATATAGAGAGAGAGAGAGAGAGAGAGAGAGAGAGATAGATATTTGTACATACATACATATATATATATATATATATATATATATATATATATATATCTATATATATATATATATATATATATATATATATATATACTATCTATTATATATATATATATATATATATATATATATATATATATATATATATATATATATATATATATATATATATATATATAACGCAATCACGAAAGTTTGGAACATGATAAATGCATTAATAAAGGTATAAGCCACGAAGGAAAGTGAGAAAACTTGACCAGCTCCAAAATCTTTCGACTCAACGTCCTTTACTTAGAAGACTGACTGGACAAATATTAGGACTGAGAGGACAAGGAAGGGGTCGTATAAGTGACAGATAAGGATTATAAGGTGATAAGTACCTAGAATCCAACACACCTGGAGAATCATTAAACCTTCCAAAAGAACAATTTAAAAGTTTACAAAAAGATAAGTCCAACTGCTCAGACATAGGGACGTGAAAATTAAAGGATTATAAGGGGCGGCAACTAACCACATTCAAACCTTTGGTAAATGAAAATTTATTCACAAAACAGATTAAACAGCATATACAAAGAAAATATCTATACGGCAAGTAATTTGTATGCATTTCTGTGATTGTATCTTTGAGTCCATTCTTAAACATGTTGCATATACAAGAGTCTAAATGGAACAGGCCACAACTAATATCAATATTACAATAGGAAGTTGTATAATGGCAGATTCTTCAAGATTTCGTGATAAGACATCTTTTGATCTTACAATTACTGAACTACCATCCAGTTTATCCGATGGTTGTTTTCACTATATCATATTTAATAACGAAATTATACTCCCTGTTTCCTTCATCAGGTTCACAAAAGGAAAAGAAACAAAAAAGTATAGTTCCGTAAATGAATTTGCAAGTGGCCAAACATCAAAATAATTACCATTGCAGGAGGGAGATGGCCAATACACTTCTTGGAACAAATATGGGTTCTGTGTGACTTCCCTTCCTCGGGAAACACTTCCGATATCGCATTGATAATTGAATGTCTAAAGGAGGCTAATAAAGGAAAATAGGAAATGAAATTAGAAATGTACCTTTCAACTAAGTGATCGTGATGAGGGTGGGATGATGATGCGAATGGAAAAGAAGTGATGGGGAAAAGGAAATGAAAGTTTACGTGACGTACCCTTCCGCCAAAAAGGACGTTAAACATAAGCAGATATATTATTGACGGAAAAAGGGGTCGTTCAGGGAATACGGATACTGGTTTGACTCAATTTGAAATTTGAAAATGACTATTCTAGCAATTTAGTCAATGGAAATTAAAGTACAATTCGCTGAAATGATAGCATACAGTACCGAATCTGGATAATTATCCCTGGATCCATAGAAGCTATTATACATCTAGAAACAGTGATTTGGAATTAAGCTTTTTAATATCTCTGAAAGAATAACCATGTCCAATAGATATGAGATTGCTTAGCTATGTACACTATACATACTCGCCTAATTTAATTCAGTCTCTTTGAGAGTAACTGTTATCAATTTATGCATAAAAATATTCACACACACGCACACATACACACACACACACAGATATATATATATATATATATATATATATATATATATATATATATATATATATATATATATATATATATATATATATATATGCATATATATATTACTATATATATATATATATATATATATATATCTATATATATATATATATATATATAAATAATAATATAAAATAAAATATATATATATATATTATATATATATATATATATATATATATATATATATATATATATATATATATATATATATATATATATACATATATATATATATATATAACTATTAAAATAAATGGGGTTGATAACCATAGCACTTGCTGGTTATACACAGGTGCAAATAAGTGGATTCCTCAAAATGATGATATGAGATACAAATCGAAAACACGCGGTCGCAGGATGACGAGATGTGAGCACATTCCAGAGAATATGAGGTAAACCACAAGGAAAGATTACTTCAGGTTACTTCAGGTCACCGAGTGCGTGCATTCGATAAATGATTGTCTACGTGGGAAAATGAACTAGCGTGCAGATGTTTGTGTGTTCAGTAGTATAATTGTATCCTCGCGTCTGTTAGTTAGTGTACAGCGAGGTGATTAAAACACATTACTTGATATTGATTGTGTGTGGAAACACGTCGTAGAGGAGACGTTCTGGAGATCCATTGGAAAAGGTAAAGTGAAAAAGACTTTGAAAAGTTATACCTTTAATGTAGTGACATTGAGTTCAGTTTCTAAACAAAGGGAAGTGCGATGCAACACTCATTTATTGACGAACTTTAACATTTCATTGTTTGATGATTATATTCTCATTTTTCAGATGGATTCGAAGTCGCCATTTAAAAAATGGATTCTCGAGACTTGTGTTGACTTTTATTGATAAAGACTATAAAATAGTCGGACAGAAATAGATAAGATGGGGTACTTACTTAAATATGATTCGAGGAGAGTAATGTTAGTTTAATGGATTTTTTGGAAGTTCTTTAGCTCATTTTATTCCATTTACATGTTAGCTATTTTGGGAAATAAAAAAGATTATATTTTTGTAATAGCGGGAGTTTGAATTCGCCTCCAGAATATTAATAATTGATTTTCAGGTAGCTACAGGTGTGGTATCCGAGAGACGATGACACTCAGGGGTGCAGTTCATTCCAAGTTACATTAGGAGTTCTCTCCAACTATTTAAACAAAGGTCATTTTGACTCTCGTTTTTTATATATAAATATATATATATATATATCTATATATATATACCCCATATATATATATATATATATATATATAATATATATATGTATGTATATATATATACATACATATATATATATATATATATATATATAGTATTATATCTTATATATATATATATATATATATATATATATTATATAATAAAAGGCGGAAATTCTGGCCAAGCGGTTTCGTCCTTTAATGAGACATTCTCGAGACACAAGTGAGATACAATTGAAAAGAAAGTTACAAGGTAAACAAATAGATCAAGAATACCAGATGGTTAACTGTCAAAAGGGTGATAATCAAAGAGATAATCCAGGATAATCGGAGATCACACGGTCACGAACTAAAACACTTAACCATAGAAGAAACGGAAACTTAGCCATATAAAGTCCAAAAAAATTTTTTATATACTGAATATATTGATTTTGTTGATTATATTATCTACAATTTTTTTTTCTTTTTTTGAATTATGATGGCGTTAAGTTTATACATACCAAGACTTATGTTAGAACATTTCCATTATTTGATTCATGAAACAAGATTCAATGATATTCCTTTTAATTTCTGTATCTACACGGCATAAATGATTCGATATTTGATCAGTTCTCGCGGAATATTGTTGCTGTTTGATTCGTTGTGAAAGTAATTTTCCAATTGTTTTTATTACTAAACTCATATCATTAGTATTATTGAAATTAACATTTATTTAGAAAAGCTTTAAAAATTCTAGGAAATTCTAAAAAACTTTCATCCTAAGGTAGTTTGAGGATATTACGTTTACTAAATTCAAGTTTTGTCACTAGTCAAATAATAATATTTTTCTCAGCTCTTTCGCTAATTACATCTACAAAAGTCCTTTGATACTTAAGTTTCAAGGCTAATTTTTATTTTCCTGTGGTAATTTGCTTATATCATGAAGTCTCGTGCATCTACTGTGATTTTTTAAGCGTATATATAATATATATATATATATATATATATATATTATATCTATATAATATAATATATATATATATATATATATAAGGTATATATACATACATATAAAAGTGTGCGTGTGATTGTGTATTAAAGAATTTAACGAATCCATCCCAATAACTCAAGCATTAAAAGATTTTACAAAGGTACAATGTTAATAGAGAAAAGTACTGTTGAATGCAAATGCTATTTCATCAACACTATGACTTACATGTCTCACTAATCAAAGTTCAGCGCCTTCTCCATTAACTGTCGCTCTCAATGTCTTCTTCCAAAGCATATTCGGAATACTTTCCTTGTCATATAATAATATAATTTCATGGTTCTAAAGTATGAACCACTATCAAACAATCACTTCAGCAAAATATGAAATGATTTATTCGGCTTACAAACGCAATCGCATATTTCGTACAATGCAAACATTCGATCCTTATCGTTAAAATATTCAACAGCCTCCAAAACGAACTCTTTATATCTGTATAAATAATCACAAGAGAGGGGAACATTTCAGGCAATCACTGCTGAGCTCTTGCATTCACATTCTTCCTAATTGTCCACGAGAGAGTTTCCGAGTTGATATCTCAGAAGATATATTGTCTCGTTTTGTTCTCTTATGAACTTGAGGCTCCTTCTCGTTCTTGTTTAATTTGGGACTTTATGTCGTCGATAATTAATTCTGTCTCATTCACTTGGATACAGTAAAAGCCTTTTCAATGATATGTAGAGATAAATTACTAGTTGGATAATGGAAGAGAGAGAGAGAGAGCAGAAGAGGAGAGATAAAATGTCATTGAAAATGAAGAGACCATTTGCATATATCCTAATGCGCCAGGAATCCGGTAAATGGTGTAAGATAGTGAATAGGTGATACATATTACAAAAAATGTCTAAAATAAAAATAGATCTGTTTTCTAATTTAAAACAATAGTTAATCAGAATTCTTTTTATTTACAACTTTAAATCGAGAAATGCTTAATTTTGACTAAAATTTGATACCATTTTCGTTTTGTATGGTGCAGAGTACTGTGATAAGTACCTCGTTTCATAAACATATGTCTGATACTTTTTACTATGTAAAGCTACTTAATGAAAAGAATCGAATTTTAGCATTGTGTGGACTACGGGATTGAGTTGGTAAAACCGAATATTGTTCGTATTTTTTGCTGGGGTAAATTTTTGGGATAGCGGCTTCAGTACATCGGAACCGTTGATATTACGTTGATTATTATTACGAGGAAAGCATTTTGAATCTATTTGAATGAGCAATTGAGATTGACAGAAATGTTCAGGTGTGGAACTTTCATTAGTGAGACTTCAATTAAAGTTGCTGATACAGACACGATAGCATTTACAATATTACGTCTCTATTACAGACATTTAGCTTTTGCGGAAAAGAACGACTTTTGCGTGTTTGTAAAATCTTTTAATGCTAAAGTCTCTGGTAAAGTTGTTAATCTTTAGAATATATATATATATAGTAGATTTATATATATATATATATATATATATATATATATATATATATATATATATATATATATCTATATATATATATATATATATATATATATATATATAGATATATATATATATATATATATATATATATATATATATATATATATATATATATATATATATATATATATAGAGAGAGAGAGAGAGAGAGAGAGAGAGAGAGAGAGAGAGAGAGAGAATACGTAGAGTTCTATTGATATCCTCTTGGTCACTCAGTTTTCTTACTTTGAGGCATCTGGATGGTTTTAAGTTTCATGTTACGGTTCTAATATGTACATTTTAATATTAATGATTGTTTCTGATTCTCATGTATTGATTTTAAATGTTGTAACTTTTGTATTTTGCCGTGATGATGAAGCCAAGCTTTTAAATGTAGGCTGGAAAGAAAGTTGAAAGATGCAACACCTCCTTTTCGTCCTACTATTTGTATTATATTTACTTTTGTACAGTATTGTATGTGTGTTTGGAAAAAGTCACTTTAAAGCAATTAATTATGCCTGTAAGAAATTAGTATAATTTCAGTACTTAATAGATACTGAAATACGTCTAAACCATAAGTCGCTGGCTCTAAATGTATATCTAAATAAATATAGTTTTACTCCCATGTTCCCATGTTACCTTACAAATATAGCCTCATAACGATCTGGAAGGAACTATTCGTCCACGGCACCTCAAAATATCATTTCAGTGATTACTTACAATACTATCATTTCCATAGACTAAATTGCCGTGAGTTGCAATCTTAAAACGACAAATTTAGTCCCACCAATATCCATACTGCACGCGAACCGCTCTCCAGTCAACAGTAATAATGTCTGCTTAGGCTGACGACCTTCTTCGGAAGGGAAAAGGCACAGGTTGTTTTCATTTTCCTTCTCCCCATCATTCATTTCTCATTCATATCATCGTCCAACCCTCGTCGTGATCACTTCCTTACAAGGGACAATTCCAATAGCATTTCCTCTTTTCCTCTATTAATCTCCTTTAGATATTCAATTAAAAACAAGAATCTCAGAGACGTTTCCGAGAAGGGGAAGCCGCATAGAACCTAGTTAGAACGATTATTATTGTGACGTTCTGCCTTTTGCAGATTAATTATGAATTTACTTTTTTTATTCTTCTGTAAAATGTACATAAACATATAGGGGTATAATTTCCTTATGAAGTATCATATAGTAACTTGGGGTAAAAGACTGTGGCAACTCTTGTAATGTAAAAAATTTCTTCATTGTAATAAATGGTTTCCCTGAATATCAAATGAAACTTTGGAAAATTCTGGTAAAGTGTTTGATTTTAGGAGCTAAGATCACCCTTATACTCTAATCTACCCATATGAAGGACCAGTCCTCTATTTATAAGAACAATAAAGCTCCCCGATGCGTTTTTAGAAGGGGAAATTGTGTGATCTGCGTGTTTACATCCCCAGTGCGAGGATACCATCACTCACTTATTGCGGCGGCTACAACAAAGCTTTCAAAGCTTGTATCATGCTATCTTCAACAGGGAGTGCCATCTTTTATCATTGCCAACAAAAGCATAATAATAGAATTATGAACGAGAAGAAATAAGCATAGAAATTATGCAAGAGACACTAGACAGCCAACGCCAGCACTTTCTCAAAGTAACATCCTGCAAAAAGCCAAACATCAGCTCGGTAAAATACGGGGTTTTTCCTCACTATTGTAAAAAGAAATATAATAAATCACTAGATATAATCAACAACCGTAAATTCAAAACTAACCGCCTACTTGACGTCAAACTCTGATGAAAGGAGAGAAGAGAGAAAAGAAGAAAGAGAGATAGAGAAAGAGGAGAAGGAGAAAGTGAGAGAGAGGAGAGAGAGGGAGGAAATAGGAAGCATAGTAAAAGAAGTCGAGTTAAATTCTTCAAATCGGCTACCTACTAAAGTTACCTTGAGCGGCTTGCAAATGGTCAGTCACCCACCAGCAAACGGATGGCACAGGCCAAACCCTATAAGGAAAGTGAGGATCCCCCCCCCCCCCCCAGGAAATGTCCCCCACCCCCCCCCCCCCAACCCCCTCCCCCCAAAAACCCCTCCCCCAAAGCTCCAACCACCACTATCGAATAATATGCCAAGCAGATTGGAAAGTTGCTCCCTTGTAATATGACTCACATATACAATTAGACTATAATCATCTGGAATTCTGGAATGGTGTATACAGAAATTGATTTCGACATAACGAAATTGCCATCACTGAGGATAAACGTTTGTTCGTTTAGTTTCACGGAACTATTTCATATATACCTATATATATATATCTATATGATATATATATATATATATAGATTATATATATAAATATAGATATATATTATATATATATATAGATAATATATACATATATAGATATATATATATATATATATATATCTATTTAATATATATATATATATAGATATATATATCTATATAATATAATTATATATATATATATATATATATATGTATATCTATCTATATATATATACTAATTATAGATATATATATATAGATATATATATATGATAATATATATATATATTATATATATATATATCTTATATATTATATATATATATATATATATATATATATCTTATATAATATATATCTATATATATATGATATATATCTATAGATATAGATATATATATATATATATATATATAGATATATTATATGATATATATAATAGTATATATATAGATATCTATATATATATATATGATATATATATATATGATAGATACATATATATATAGATATATATATATATATCTATATATATGTATATATATATACTATATCTATATATATATGTAAGTGTTTACATAATAAAAATATGGAATGTTAGTCCATATATATAAAAGTCTAAAACTAAAGAGGTCAACCAGATTGCTTGCAGGAATGTGATCAGACTAGAGACGCTAAAGATGACGTATACAATAAGTATGTAGGCTAAGTTGACATGCCGTCACCTGTAGTCATTCAATTGTTTATAAACATTAGTCCAAGCTCCCTGCTTGAGACAACTACAGCCTACGTGATCTGTAGCGTGTCTCATTTTGATTGTGTGTTCGTATGAAACTATGTCATTTGGATTGTATGTTCATATGTTCGAACTACTGTCTGTTCCTTCATAACTTGTAACAGAGATGGTAGACAGGCAGAACAGAGTTAGCTATCGTCATTAGAAGACCTGTACTCTTTACCTAAGCTTTATCATGTAGAGGAATAGGATTAGATCATCATTGGCAGAAGCGATCAAGCTATCGTTATTAGAAGACTTGTACAATCATACCTGATCTTCACCATGTAAAACTTCAGAAGAATATATAATTTTTTTATACTTAGTGTTTTCTACAAGAACCTCACCGAACCATGAGTTAACACATCGTCGTAAGATAATACCGACTTCGTAAGTGATCTACAAAACCCCAGAACACTCCGTTGAAGATGGAAGTGCAATACCAACCGACTTAGCGCATAGATTATCGGTAGTCTAACATTACCTCATAGGGCGCCTTATATACAAGGCACAAGCCCTAATATTGGTGGCCAGCGTACCAGAAGAACTCTACAACGTCCTACGAAGAAAAAACCAGAATAATAAATCATGTACCATAAGAAGTCAACGACGACGAAGCAGCAGATTCTTCAAGCAACCTAGTATCATCGTTAGTGAGCGACTTCAGAAAACAATAAAGAACTCTTCAACGACGACGAAAGCAACAGATTCTTCAACCAACTTAGTATCATCGTTTAGTGAATAACTTCAAGAAACAAAACCGACGTGTTCCTTTTCCTACGGCAACGGAAACTTCGTCTCTCATTAGAATCATTCAAGAAAAACATCGTTTAGTGAGCGTTTCCGGCACTGCAAGAAACAAACCGAACGCGTCTGCAGCATCGGATTTTCAAGGGCTCGAATCATCGAAACAACGCGCACGGGGGAAACTGAAGCCAACAGGTCATCCCGCTAAATAGAGAAGGAGGACCAAGGCCGTGTGTCGTTATACGGAACACCGTGACTTCCCACAAAAGCAAGCTAAGTACAATTTTTTATTATTCATTGGAGTAACTTTGAGTGTTTCCTGCAGGTCGAATTTCGTATTCCTGTGGCTGAAGTTACGAGACATTTCTTAATCTTATTTTTTTTACAGAAATTATCTACATCATTGAGATTTCGCTACTGCGAGTTTTTTTATCTTTGAGTGTTCTGTTTCCAGAAGTTCTACTGAACTATCATAATCATATACTATGTTAATTTTATCATTTTGGGTGATTATTAATCCCTTACGTAACAAATCATATTAAACAGTGAATATGCGTTTACGCAGTGGACGTCTGTATTTATACAGATGCATGGATAGGGTCGTTAAGCACCGTAGTGATTAGAAAACACACAAAAAAACAAGTGGAACACCCGTACAAATCTAGATAAATTAGAGGTAACACTATTTCGGTCATGACAATAAATGCTCCTTTGCAAGTCCCGATCGCAGTTTAGCCTTGAGTATTTTTAGGGTATAATATATCGAACCTCAATGACTCAACTTAACTTAAAAAAAAAAATGGCTGGATTGCAAGGAATAACATGTCTGGTAAAAACTTCATCAGGCTAAATGCGCTGACCAGGATCCCTCACTATTTCAAATTTTAGCAAAGAATGAAGTACAAACAGTTAATATTGAATACAGTAGAGATAACTTGTCTTATTAGTAATCGCTCAGTTCCTACTAGTTCGTCATTCATTGCTTTATACGTAACCAGCAACATAATGCTAAAAACACACAATACGTTGCCGATGGTAATAAAGAGAAGGATCCTAAAATTATTACAAAAAGAAATAGAAACAGTAGCCCGTTCAGAATCAAACAAGCAAACTCGGTGACTGTGTCACCTAGTCAAGCGGTCAAGGAGTTAAATCATGCCGAGTTTTCAAAGCATAGCAAATTCCACACAATAAGCGACTCTAGCAGAGTGGGGAAAGCGATGTTGGTTCATACCAATATTTTTTTTGAATTAAAAAGGATTTTTCCTATGAAACACACGACCGTATAAGTAATCAGAGCAGGTTTTCGTTTTTTTTTTAATACGTAAGTTTATTATAAGTAGTGGTGGTTATAAAGCCCAACTGTACGCGCCGTAAAATTAGAGTATCTTGTTTTGTATTCCTTTAGTAACAAACCGTAATATCCTGTATTTACGGACTCCCACCGTCTGTTGTTCGACAACTTCCCTAATGAGAAGTACCGGATAAGCGAGCGTTTACAAGATACCTCTATAGTTATAAAAAACATTGATCTGTATCTAGTGTAATTGTAAGATCCATCTAGGGGTATACAAAATATTATCTTACATCCTGCAAAATAAGGCGTGTTTACAAAGGAAATCCTATAACCTTCAAAAAACATATCAAAATCAGTTTGAACAAAAATGAGACAGTTAATCAAATAATAACTTATATAAAGGAACTATACATCTGTCTCATAAATCGTAACATTGTTCAAATGACCCAACAGAATTCTCCCACAACCGCCAGTCGCACTTTGCACGCAAAATTTCGAGAAGCATGCACCCTCGAATGTCTTAGTGCGTGTAAAAGACGCTTTGCTGGGAAATGAAATTTTAATCCATCCCGACACTCTGAAATATAACGATTTCCGCGAACAAAGCCCTAAAAGTACATATCGTGGATACGGAAGTTTATAAATATCGCATTTTTTATTGTTGCTAATTTTTAATCCCGCCCCAACCAGTCGTGGATGAATCTCTTTGATAATATATCTAAAGTAATATCCGTAAAGTCATTCAAGCAGAGGTGATTCAGCAGAATTTTTTTTTTATCTTTTACCTGAATACCAGGAAGTTTCTCACTGGCGAGTGATCTCTGGGAAAAAACGGATGTAATTTAACACAAAATATGGTCTAAGGACAAACATAAAGCTATATAACGTACCTTCGTATAGACTCTCACTGCAATTTCAAAATAGAGATAAATGACGAAGTTGAAATATGTTAGTAATAGGAGCCATTAGGAAATCAAATAGCCCATATAATTTTCCCTCAAAACGTCATGCCATAAAAGATCGGACTTGGCGTATCTGCGTAGATTTCTGTCGCTTAAACAAGGAAACGACTCCCGATAGTTTCCAGTGCCATGTAGCGACGACATCTTATCTCTGTTAGGTTAGAATAAATTTTTCACCAGCTTGGACTTACTTAAAGCTTTTGACAGATACCATTACCTAAGTGATTGTACCTCATACTCCGTTTTCAGCATACTCAGGGGACATTATCAATTTTTTTTTACGTATGCCTCCGGCTTACGTTGCGGCCCCAATTACAATATAGTGTTTGGAGAACTTTTAGGGGATAACCTACATGCCTATATGGATGATCTTGTAATCTTTTCTAATACCTTAGAAGTACATTCACATAAAGTAGGAGCTAGTGCTACAGAGACAAAGAAAACAAAATAATCTCAGAGTAAAATATCTAAATGTGAGTTTTTTAAAACCGAACATGTTTATCTAGGTTTTATGTGTCTGGTCAAGGTCTTAAAAGTAGTCCATGGTAAGGTGGTCGGCTATTCATAACTTTCCGGTACTTATAACGTAAAAGGGGGATACAGCACTTTTGCTCTGTAGTGGGTATTACAATCGTATGTAAATATGTAAATCTTCAATCATGACAGCTCCTTTAACAGATCTTACGAAGAAGAGCGTAGATTTATTATGGTCTAAAAGCATCAACAGGCGTCGATATCTTAAAAAGCGGAATAATGCAGCTTACCTAACTTAAAAAATCCTGATTTAAATAAGGATTTTTTTTTTTATTGCAACAGACGCCTCAGACCAAGGGGTCTAAAGAGGGATACTACTTCAGCAATTATAGAATAAACAGTTCTTTCCTATAGCTTTTTATTCACGTAAACTAAAGCCCTCTGAAAGTAAATATGCCAGTAATAAGCAAGGAAGGAAGGCTAGGTGATGGCTTTAACTCACTAGTACATTTTAAGTTCATAATCTATGGCTATCCTGATAAAAGTCTTACTGAACATGAGTCCTTTACCGAGTTTTTCAAAGGCTTTAATCACAGTCCAAAAGGAACTCGGTGACAAAGAATGATCATTCAGGTCTTTGGAGCCAAGATAAGATATCTACTGGGAAAGCAAATATCATAGCTGACGCATTATCCCGCAATCCCGCACCAATACAGCCAAAGAACCATTAATTAGATTCTAAAAGATATAGAAACATCCGTGCCTATTGTTTAAAAAACCGTATCTAAAACAAAGAAAATTCCCTTAACCCAAGACGATTCGCGGAGCATTGAATATCTGGGTCGGCAGCGCCGAGAAACTGTTACAAACTGAACCAAAGCAAAGTGTCAACAGCGATAAGGGCAAAAACAAAAATAAACACCAAACAATAAACACTTCGAAACCGGAAACAGGGGTCAGGGTGGCTAACGCAAACCAATAAACACTTCGAGCAGAAAAGAAACCCACTAAAGGCAAAAATAATATTTAAAGTATGTGTATCAGAATAATGTACTCAAATGTAATATTATATGTAGGTCCGTGACGAGGAAAACCCGAAGACACAGCAGAGGACTAACGACAGGTATTAGTAATAATCTCTTTCATACCAATCGTCATAAACTGGTTGCATTCCGTCATCCAGGGTTCCCTACTATGTCACAGAAAGCCAAATCCATGTTTTACTGGCCTACAATGCTTACAGATATAAAAAGCACATAACTGATTGTAACACGTGTCATGAAAACAAGGGACACACTAAGACATCTGTCAGTTAAGGGCCTATCCTGTGCCAAATCAATCCTTGAAAGAGTATACGTAGAATTATTAACAGAATTACGAGTCTGACAGAGGGAATAAACACTTCTTAGTGTTAATAGTTCCTTGACACGTTTATATAGAATTAATAGCACTAAAAAACAAACACCGCAATTGAGTGCGTTACGAATATTTATGAGTGCTAAATCAATAAATATGGAATTCAACACATAATAATCTGTGACTCGGGTGGTGTAAATCAATAATAATCTCCTTAACACGTTGTGTGAATTCCTTTCCATTAAGAAAACCAATAATATATTTTATATCACCCAGAGTCAATCGGTTTGGTAGAATACCGGATAATTAGATAGGAAGTGTCAATGTCTTATGAGTTACAACTCGTGATATTGGATCCGAACTGGGATTATAGCGGTTCTCGCGGTTTTGAATACCTTTATCATTTATATCTTGTATCTATAGAATTGATGCCGCAAGTAGCCTTATACGGTACGCCGCTAGAACACTTTTCCACATATTCAAGCCAAACCATTAATTTATCAAATAAATATATAAAAAAAATATATAAATAAATATATAAAATAAAAAAAATAAATATATGGATACAAGTGGAGTCAATATAATACACTCCGTAAGAAGTCGGAAGGGTTACAAATTATAATAAAAAAGGAATCACGATAAAATAAATAAGCAAAACGTAACCATTAAATATCCAAATATATATGCGTAAAGATTTGAACTCTAACTTAACGCTTTAGTAATGACAAATAAGCTAAAAGTTCAAAACGCATATCAAAACCTACTACATATTGTCTGTCCCGGTGATTTATATTCGTAGTCAATGAAAAAATAAATAAATAATAATAATAATAAATAAATAAATAAATAAATAAAATAAAAGATTTTAAAGTCAGGAAGTCTAGAAGTGAAAATGTTATCTATGAAATAATCCTATATGAATCTTATACAGGGCTAATAATATATATAGAATTTTGTATGGAAACCCTTTTTCATATAGTTTGAATAAGGAATATTTAATTTAACATAATTACAATTATGCAGATTTCCAACATGAAACTAATATATTGTTCAATTTGGTACTGTTTTTTTTTTGTTTTTTTTTCAGACATTCTTCTCATGTGGGTCGAGTATTAAAAAAAAAACAAAAAAATTTATCCTAAAGTCGTATCTCTTACAGCAAGTAACGTAACTCTTAAGCTGGTGACGACGTCATCAGTTCTAGAAGGTCTGTCGCGTCTGCCGTATCAGCATTGATTCCTTTAACCTCAATATCTGCTTGCACAGGCTTCATCTTGCGCTTGCAAAAGCAGATTGACTGGAGAAAGGATGCTTAGTTCATGAACTTCAAATGTGGTTCATAGGTCACATGACAGGCCACATAACATATTCTTATCCGTGTGTGAATGCAATTAGTTAAGGACTTGCAATCATTTTTAAAATTAATGAACAATAGCAAATAGAATTTCTATAACAACAAAATGAATTAATTTTTTTTTTTCTGAACCTCATAGACATTTAGAAGTATCAAGATATGTATATATGAAATATTTCTTGCAACATTATCCTATTACAATTCAAGTAAAAACATTCATGGGAAAATGTCACATTTTCTTGGAAAACCCAAAGTTTATTTAGAAATTAGTTACATAGTGGGTTTTTTTCGTTTGCATCTCCTACCTATTAATAAAGTTTCAAAAAAAATTAACCTCAGAGGATGCGCACGAGAAAATTGAATATGAAACTTTTGTTAGGCACATAGAATCATGATTATATTCTCTTTGACTCTTATGCTGCCTGGCAATCTTACAAATGCTCCATTTTCCACTTCTTTGTCTAGTAAACTTACTACCAGTAATATCGAATTTTCTTTGAGATTCGTACTTGATATTCTATTTATTTTTATAATTATGGTTATTTTTTTACGAGTCATCACAGACCTGGATAGGTTCACTCATTGTTAATGCCATGGATAAAAAGTTTGTACAGCGGACTCTTCTGAATTCCAAAATATCAGCGAATTCATGTGGGTTAAGTCTGGTCTAAATGGCTCTCTTCCCTCCCCTGTATTTGGATGTCGTCTGAATTTACTTTGCCCTTGTGACAAGTATAATTTCACTTGCAGGCTGATTAATGGAAACCTGGTTACAGTATCCTGCAGTACGATAGTTTCACATCGCAACTTCAAAAAATCGTTCGTCGCAGCGGACGACTACAGTCAAGTAACAACCGCCTACAATGTGAAAGGAATTTCATGGACTTCTTCGCACCGACACCGTATCTCGTCGTTAATCTCGTTTTCATGCGGAACGCTCCAGCGACTGTCGGAATCGACTACGAAAGGGACATACTTCCGACGTTTACGACCCGAAGGATATTCAACTCTACTTTGCTGGCGAAGGACTCGTGCTGGGGATGTTTTTTTATTCATCGCGAACGTAATCGTGTAGCTTAGGATGCAGAGAATAAGTATGAGCGCAAAATGGAACGTTGGACCCGCCCAGGCAAATTTTCCCCTTGTTTTAACCATTGAAAAAGGCCGTTTCAATTGGCTAAAGGTGGTTGTCTGGAACTGTGTAATGGACGAAAAGTTGTTCGAAAGCATAGTTGAAGTGAAGTAGTATAACCTCGGTCATGTATCCTATATATATAAAGTATCATGTATCCTATATAAATAAATGATCATAAATAACAGAATCGAAATATATTTTTGCGTGTACGCAATAGGAATCTATATATAAATGATCATAAATAACAGAATTTAAATATATCTTTGCGTGTATGCAATAGGAATCTATTTAAAGTGCACATATATTAATCATAATTATATGAATCCATATACATATGTATAAACAAATCAGGTAGCCTATAATCAATCTGTTACCTTTTTTTCTTACCAATATCTGCAGTTATTTATGAGTTAGTATATGAATTAATGAATCAGATATATAACATTTAGCATAAAAATCACGAATCAATCAGCATAAACATTAATAATGTTATCATTCATATATGAAATTTTTTTTTATTCATTAAAATATGATTTTTATCATGTTAATCTTCATTCTATGCAATTATCAGAGTACTTATTGTATTTTCTGTAGCATAAGTATCTTAAAGAGATAAGTGAAAAGCTGTATCATATATATCACGTGATCACTATTATTTACCAATATCATTGTTTTATATTTTATTACTTGATCAATTCATAGTACACCATGAATTTTTATTTACTTATATATATATATATATATATATATATATATATATATATATATATATATATATATATATATATATATATATATATACTATATATATATATATATATATATATATATATATATATATATATATATATATATATATATATATATATTCACATAGTGTCTGTATCACACTCCTATAAGTCAAATGCAAGTCAAGTTGAGTAATATTCAGTAGTTGGTTTTGGTAGCTGACCGAGCTGATGTAAGTGTTTACATAATAAAAATATGGAATGTTAGTCCATATATATAAAAGTCTAAAACTAAGAGGTCAACCAGATTGCTTGCAGGAATGTGATCAGACTAGAGACGCTAAAGATGACGTATACAAAGTTGACATGCCGTCACCTGTAGTCATTCAATTGTTTATAAACATTAGTCCAAGCTCCCTGCTTGAGACAACTACCGCCTACGTGATCTGTAGCGTGTCTCATTTTGATTGTGTGTTTCGTATGAACTATGTCATTTGGATTGTATGTTCATATGTTCGAACTACTGTCTGTTCCTTCATAACTTGTAACAGAGATGGTAGGACAGGCAGAACAGAGTTAGCTATCGTCATTAGAAGACCTGTACCTCTTTACCTAAGCTTTATCATGTAGAGGAATAGGATTAGCCATCATCATTGGCAGAAGCGATCAAGCTTATCGTTATTAGAAGACTTGTACAATCATACCTGATCTTCACCATGTAAAACTTCAGAAGAATATATAATTTTTTTATACTTAGTGTTTTTCTACAAGAACCTCACCGAACCATGAGTTTAACACATCGTCGAAAGATAATACCGACTTCGTAAGTGATCTACAAAACCCCAGACACTCGTTGAAGATGGAAGTGCAATACCAACCGACTTAGCGTATAGATTATCGCTAGTCTAACATTACCTCATAGGGCGCCTTATCATACAAGGACAAGCCCTGCCCTAATATATATATTATGTCTATATATATATATATGTATATATATATATATATAGATATATATCTATATATGAAATATATATATTATATATGATATATATATATATATATATATATATATATAGATATATATATATATATATCTATATATATCTATATATATATACTATATATATATATATATATATATATATATATATATATATAGATATATATATATATATATATATATATATAGATATATATAGATATATATATATATATATATATATATATATATCTTAATATATATATATATATATATATATATATATATATATATAGATATATATATATATATATATATATATATATATATCTATATATATCTATATATATATATATATGACTATATATATATATATATATATATATATAATATATATATATATATAATATAGATATATATATATATATATAATATATATATATATATATATATATATATATATATATATATATATATAAAATATTTTTTCGGCCATTTGCAGTATCGCTGTTCATGAAAATCCATTTCATTTCTACCTATCCAAGTGACTTAAATATTAAGAGTACATATTTTGAAACTATTTCAATGTTAAACTTCCTCCCTTGGTTATATCCCTCCTTCATGATTTCTAGTTTTCATTCACGAACGAGGAAGAGTAATGAAGGACTTTTTTTTCTTTTTAAGTCGAGTGTCTACTCAGAGCTGTCACTTAAGAGAAGCACTTAATCGGTAATTAAATACAGTTGGTAGTGAGCAGCTCAGTGGGCAGCTGGTCCTTTATGAAATCATATTTGATAGTGCCAGAAAATGGTGTCATTGAGAAAAAGAAAATTAATCATTAAATTCACTGAAAGGTCACTGATAGCTTTAGCAAATTTAGTATAAATAGGGAGACCTCTATATATATATATATATATATATATATATATATCTATATATATATATATATATATATATATATATATATATATATATATATATATATATATATATATATATATATATATATATATATATAATTATTCTCATTGAAAAAAAATTAAAACTTTCGTCTCCAATTATATTCTCAAATGTCTCTTGAATGACGTCTACAATAAAAACCTTGTGGGCAATTTATTTTCGATTTTTTCCTTTCAAATTCCCACGAGTGACTTTCCAGCATAACAGTGAACAATTTGTGTTGCAAATGGTCCATGGAATTAAATTTGTACCATTTTGTACGAAGTTAATGAACACTGAGTCTTTTTATTCTCTATTTCCAATAACAAGGACATTCAATGATTCTATATCATATATCTTGAACACTAATTTATCACAAAAAGTATATATTATTAGATACAATAACATTTACCAAAGTAATATTTCTTAGACCTTTACTTCTGTTTCCAAGAGACATTTAATCTTGGGTCTTACATTTTTCTTCATATGTGCTAAGGACACTTTTTAAATCTACTGAAAAATATTGGAAGACACGTATCAGCTGCCTTTTCCCAATATTAAGGTTTCCTTGCGTTCTACGGGATAAAATCCTTTAAATTCCAGAAACGTGACGTATGAAATGGGGCAACAAATCGAAAAACTTATATCGTTAAAGTTACAGCCAATAACATACCAACTGATTTTCCATCAGAAAATCTTCAGTTTGCGAGACATTATATCTGAGTGAAAACATCATCATGACCTATGTCTAATTCTGAATAGATTCGAGAACAACAGCTGGTGAAATGTCATAACAACAAGATGCTATTATTATTAACTGGTTTTTTCTACAGTCCAAAAGGACATAAAATTCTATAATTACCTCCAAAGAGTTTCCTAATTTATCTTTAATTCTTTGCAAAGTAATTTTTATTGAAATGTAGGATTACCTTCAATTTTGTTCCTGAACAAATAATTGTCATGAAATATGAAAGGCAAATTAGTTAGAAATATTGAAAATTAATAACATAGGGCAAGTGACCATAACATACAGACCTATAAGGTCTATCTCTTATAACTACTTGTTCTACCGGGCATTAGATTTCAAAGGTACGTATGATGAAATAAAAGGATCTGGCTCTCTTTATGTTATATATTCTGAAAATAGATATCACAAGACAACTGAGTTCCAGGTACAGCCTCATAGATCTTTCACTTTTACCTATTAAGTCTCAGAAGGCACCAGCTTGCGACCCTCTCCCAAGGTTATCTACATGAATATTTATTCTGACTGACAAATGTATATGTCAAGAATATAAATTTACTGAAAGGAGATATAATAATGCTTATGTTATTCTTAAGCAGAAATAAAAAAAAAATTGTTTGTCGATGTTGGTCCTGGATGTTCTAAGTCACTTTCGGAAAAAGACCTTGTTGAATTTTATAAATAAAAAAAAGAAAAGAAAAGAAAAAACAAAAACAAAAACTGAAATGCAATGTCATGGATAAGAGAAAGTTCACGACAAAGGTTTTTTTTAATATGACTCTACATTATGAAGTTTTATATAAATTAATGGATGTTTTCATGAATAAGAAAATTGGACTCAATTGATAGTTACCATATTTTCCGCCAGATTACTCAAAACTCCAAGACACTGGGAGAGAAAAAGAATAAAAGTATTGATTATTTGTTCCTGGAAGTCAAAGACTCAACAGAATAAATACAAGAGTCGTCCAACTATGAGAACCTATCCAAAATACTCAGTCATCCGAGACAGTTGTTTTCATTACAACCTTTAGAGAGACAATGACTTCAAAGAGACACCGAGAATAACAAAGAATCCAAGGGTTTGGAGAGAGAAATATTTTCGCATATGTAAATAGTGACGAAGAATGAGTCTGAAAAAAATCATGTTTTGTGTTTTCAAATATAACTGGTTGGTTCCATGCCATTTCAGGAAAAGGAAGAATAAAGACGAATAATCTGTAGAGTTACTACACGTAAATATTGCAACAACTAACTGAACTTATATGCGAATAACAACAGAGATTTCATTAAATATGCATTATTTATAGATTAGCATTTAACCAAAAGTTCCTTATTTATTTAAAAACAAAAAATAAACTAGGTCCAGTTATTTTATATGGAATTATTGCAGCCAACATCATAAAACGGCAAGGTTAAATCTAAGTGGGTGAAGTTACTTCAGTACCAATAAACAAACATGGCAGTACTGACAGAGTAAACTGTATCAATTATCATATTACTGTGTTTGGTTACACATCCTAGGTAAACATTCAATAACAAAACCTAAAGCTACATTTTATTGTCTGAATACCTCTGTTGGCAATGATGTCATTTATTCAAAAAGCCAAAATGTGACACTTATTCATCAACAAAGTAAAAGAAAGACAAGAAAGCCAATCAGATCCTAGCGGGAGGTCGTGCTTAGAGGCCAAAGGAATGGGCAGTTCTTTGCGCTGGCACACTGCATCATAAAGACAAAACATACACATAAGAAGAGGGTCCAAGGACACCTTCCCCCGCCCCCCCTCAACCAAGCTTGAAACAAGCGCTAGTTGCTGATGATTCTGCGGGTAAACCTAAGAACTTTTAAAATGCTGTCCTGAGATTGCAGATAGGCCAAGACGTGTTCCCAGTGGAATCTATCAAGTATGAACAGAGGCTGAACTCGGAACCCCACTGAAATCCAAGTAAATTGGCTGAGCTATAACGAACCATGACAGTAATTATATAAAAAAAATAATCAAAGAATGAAGCCTTTTATTTATATAGTTTTCTTTAAAGAAAAGAGTAAAAGGAGGTATTAAAACGGATTTGAAGGAGAAATAACCATTAAGTAATTACCGAAACAATAAAGAAGAAAACAGCGAGGTCATATTCCATCTTCTACTTCAGCTGGTCTTATGCTAGCGCAGACCTTTTCTTTTGAGCATCCTATAAACAGTATTTATGATTTATTATTTAACAGAGATCATTCTTGCTTTGCCCTCCACGACAGAGGCTGACTGTGTCAGTAGGAATACATTATTTCTTTAGCTAGTTAAGGAGAGGTGTAAAGCCCTAAGAGGTAACGTTAGGAATGGAGACATTACAGCAGCCTTCTATATATCTTATGCAATATTCATGAAGGCTGGCATCTCGAGGGAGGGAGATAAAAACGATATGGGGAACATGCTCAAAGCAGTTTCTCTGGCAGAACTACTCGTCATTGTAAGCGGAAAAGACAAATGTATCGGGACTAAGTTGTTCATTGTTGGTACGACTGACTCTGTAGGAGTTTGACAGACAGACAAACACACACACACACAAACACACACACACACACACACACACACTATATATATATATATATATATATATATATATATATATATATATATATATATTATACATATACATATTACCCCGATTGATTAGTGTACTAATTTCCGGAGTTGAATAATGTATTTATATAGAAATAAAAAGTAAGTTGTTATTTAAAATTCAATTGCTCTTTTTAAAAATTACTTTCGATTTAGCAAATATATATATATATATATATATATATATATATATATATATATATATATATATATATATATATATATATATAGTATATATATATATATATATACACATTAAGCTACAAATTCCCTTTAATATCTAATTCACTCTACCTCGGAATTAATGTTTTCATATATGTAAGCTGAATGGAAATTTCTAGTTGTTAATAATTTTGTCGGCTCCGGGGAGCGAACCTAGGAACCAAGAAATCAGGACTACAGTGAAGCGCCTTTAACCACACAGTAGCGTCCGATCTCTTGGTTCCTAGGTTCGTGCCCGGGAGCTGATGATATTATTATCACCTAAAAAATTCCCCTTCGGTTAACATATATGAAAATATTATTTCAGTGTAGACGAATTAGATATTAAAGGACCATTCGTAGTTTAATTCGCATCCATGAATCATGGTGATGTGATTACACACACACACACACGCATATATATATATATATATATATATATATATATATATATATATATATATATGTATATATATATATATATATATATATATATATATAAATATATATATATATATATATATATATATATATATATACATATATATAAATATATATATATATCATATATATATATATATATATATACTATATATATATATATATATATATATATATATATATATATATATATATATATATATATATATATAATATATATATATATATATACACACACAAACACACATATATATATATATATATATATATATATATATATATATATATATATATATATATATATATATATATTATATATATATAAATATAATCCCATTGTAACTAAAAAAACATTTCTTAAAACAAGTGAGTGGATTTGATATATCTATATTTTGTCTCTATAAACTATGCTAAATTCCATCAAAAAACAATTTCACGAATATACATAGTAACTGATGAAACCTGATCTCTTCAGAAACTTTAGCATATAATATTAAAAGAAAGTTTTTATGAAAATGTTGCCATATTTTTTAGATATTGCAAATGTGCGTATATAGCACAAATAAAACTTACAGATTATTAATACGTTGCAATAGTAGTTGCTTATCTTACATATAAATTATGGTGAATTAACATGTTCAGGACAGTTCCTCGCTCAAAGTGTGGTTTTCGCACTCGGCTACCTATTCGGTGGTCCGAAGTGCGATTCTCGGCTCGGTCAACGCGGTTTCAGAGGAATTTAATTCTGGTGATAGAAGTAAATTTCTCGATATAATGTGGTTCGGTTCCCACAATAAGCTATAGGTCCCGTTGCTAGGTGACCAATTGGTTCCTATCCACGTAAAAATATCTAATCCTTCGAGGCAGCCCTAGGAAAGCTGTTAATCAGCTCATTGGTCTGGCTAAACTAAGATATACTCTCACATCTTCAGGTAGAAGATCCAGAGATGAAAACTAAGAAATACTAGAAAACATACATAGTTTTAACACACGAGCTAAGAGTGAATGAAATAATTTTGGAATACAACATACAAATATAGTATGAAATTTCTAGTACATCTTGTTGCATATTGTACAAGAAAATGCTAACTTATTCTGTAAAATGTATTATGCATTAAAGTCCCAACAGATCTTCAGAGAAAGCAGTGTGGTGTTCTAATTCAAAGGAATTGCAACTATTTATTGAAATATTATAAACATCAGTCGAATAGTCCTTTAAATAAACATTATTATAATAACCTTAGATATATTCATTTGATGCCTTTAATGTAATCATTGGAAGCGGAATTCACAAATTATATGTAAATTCAGTTAGGCAAGTGTATTTCTGACATAATTTATCAAAACCGGCAGTAGATAATTCAAGAGGTGAAATAAGGTATTTTTTTTATATTTGTTTTAAGTGAGAAGAAATACGAGACCTAAATGAAAATCGTACATTTTTTTTAATACTATGTTTTGATACTAAAAGGAAA
>NC_087219.1:63234506-63242006 GCF_015104395.2 Macrobrachium nipponense
ATCCCATGTCAACAATCCTTCGCAATATAATCTGGAGCTAAGTACCATTTTTATCTATTCAGGTCTTTTCCTCAGTGAAGTGTTGTTCATCAAGAGTCGATCGTCCAGTATTCTGGGGGTGAGTTGTTCGCCATATTAATCTTCCTTCATTACAGAACCTATCTTCAACCACGAGGTTCTCGCCCGCAGATTAATTTTTTTTCTTTTCTCGTTGTCATTAACCGTTTCTTGCAGGAATTCTCCGTATAATATTTGATCATATTGTCTGTATTTTGTATCTTTTGGGGGATTTTCCTATTATTATAACACACTTATACAGTACATTGCTTATGCGTTTACGTAGTGGTCGAGTGTACTCTTATAGATATTTGATAGGATTGCAAGGAATAGAAGTGATAAGAAAAAAGTGAAAGCCGAAATGGACAACCACTCCGGCTGGCAACCCCAACGTGTGACTCTCGTTAGCCGCGAGGTCAGCGATCGTCCCTTTTCAAGGTCGGGTCAATGGGTTCCTGCCTCAAAATGTTGAGGCATGGATCTCATCTGTAGACGCTCATTTAAATGCAAAAAGCATCACAGACCCAGCAGTACAATTACAGGAGGCCAAGAAGCTTCGTAGACTTCGCTAAAGGCGAAACGCAAGTGCGTATCTAAGGGGGGTTTCTTTCAAGAAGCGCTTACATGGGACGAGTTCAAAATAAGATTACGTGCCGTGTATGGGGGTGAAGAGGCTTTAGATGTAGTATTGGCTTTGAGAAATATCCTTAACCAAGCCTCCATGACTCAGCTCAATGTTTGTCGAGCGGGCGGCGCTAATTGCCGACCGGCTAAATGAATATCAGGATAGTTTATGTAACTCGGGTGGGTTGCGGGTGCTAACATCAAAGTGAAAGTTTTTATTTTATCCGTTTGATCTACCTTACGTCTATCACTGTAATGTTGCCTGAAGCGTTATTGTACGGTGTTTTGATAAAAAATTGCAGCCCGACAGTACGGAATTAGATGTGTATAAACAAATCAAAAAACACATGTCTAAATGTACCGACCTAGATCCTTCGCTCATTCAAGTTTTTGCAAAAAATGAGAACAAGCCACAACAAGTAAATGTGGTACATAATAATAATCAAGTTGCAGGGATGGTGTTTGTTATAACTGTAAACGACCAGGTCACATGATTTCAGACTGTCGGACGCGCTTTTGTTCAATACACAATAGTTCAACTCATTCATATAAACCGGTTGCTACTCGAGGAATCAACAGCCAAACGCTACAAACACGCAACCAGTTGCTAGTGCAAATAAAAAGAAGGGTCCTCAGTACTATAAGAAGAAACAGACAAACGGAAATTCTGCACAACAGCAGAAACAAACAAATCGTGCTTCAGGTACCTCTGTTCCTGGGCCGTCTAGCCAGACTCGCAAGGGCAAGCGAATTTTCAGGGTGTGATAAACAAAACAAATACCACGTAGTTCACTCCAAGGGGGGAGAGGGCGATGTTGGGTCATCAATATCAACATCTTTTGTGTATCAAATAATCAGTTTAATCATTTATCAGATCATTGTGAGACAATTGATTTTCCTATGAAACACACGGCCGAATAAAAAACAAAAAAATCTGTGCAGGTTTCCCGTAGATTGCAACAAATTCATGCATATTAGTCAAAACAAGTTGCGACCAACCTTACATGCAGTAAATTTGGACCATAAGTCCATTCACTTTGTTCTTGATTCTGGTAGTCCACGTAATATAATGGATTTAAGGACTCATCATTTACTCTTTTCAAATTTCCCTATAGAAAAGTCCGGAATAAGGCTCTCAGGCATTGGGAATAATGAATTAAATGTTGTGGGCGTAACTCATGTACAGTACAAGGTCGGTAAGCGCACGTTTGCTGATACCTTTGTCGTTGTACAAAACATTAATATGTATCCCGCAGTAATTATCGGATACCCGTCTATGGGCACTCAAAATATTATCTTAGCACCTGCAAAACACGGCGTGTATATCAAAGGGAAATTCTATAGGTCTTCTAATACCCTAAAATCAGTTTTAGATAATAAAGAGACAGACAGAGTTGTCACTTACATTACGGAACCAATCACCCGTCAAATGAACCAAGAAATAATACAGGCAACCAACAGAACTCTCGCTCACCCGTAATATCAGCTTGCACGCAAACTCTCGAACCTAACGTAACTTCAAATATATTAGTGCGTGTAAAAAAGAACCTTGCCAGGATCTGAAACATTAATCCTTCCGAAACTCTGAAAACACACGGATTATCCGTCACACAAGCCGTTTATACAGTCGGCTCACAACAGCAATGTAATATCGAAGTCTGTAATCATTTGAATACCACTTTTAGTAATCCACAAAAATCAAATATCTTGGATGCCGAAGTTATAAAACTCGCATTCTTACCGTAGCTGAGATAAATCACGCTCAATCAGTCGCGGATGAAACCCTTTTGCAATCTATAAAGAACAAAATCAATAAAGATATTCAAGAAGAAGAAATTCAGCAGAAATTTTTGAATCTTTTAACTAAATATCATGATGTTTTTTCCACTACGGATGGAAACCTTAGGAAAAAACGGATGTCATCGAACATCAAATCAGGCTCAAGGACAAACAGAAAGTAATCTATGTACCTTTCGTACAGACTTCCTATGAAATTTCAGAATGAGATAACAGAGGAAGTAGGTAAAATGTTAAAGGAAGGAGTCATGAGGAAATCAAACAGCCCTTATAATTTTCCGTTAATAGTAGTACCGAAAAAAGATCGAACTTGGCGGATATGCGTAGATTTTCGTCGTTTAAACGAAGAAACAATCCCTGACAGATTCCCAGTACCATGTACCGAGATATCCTATCTTTACTAGGCCAGAATAAAATTTCACAAGCCTAGACTTACTAAAAGGATTTTCATCAGATCCGATGGAACAAGAAAGTATCCCATACACTGCCTCAGCACAGCCCAGGGGACATTATGAATTTTTGCGTATGCCTTTTGGTTTACGTTGTGCTCCTATAACTTTTACTCGTATGATAAACGTCGTGTTTGGAGACTTGTTGGGAGATATCCTACATGCCTACATGGATGACTTAGTAATCTTCCAACACATTAGAAGAGCATTACGTAAATTGAGTTAGTGTTACAAAGGTTAAGGCAGCATAATTTAAGGGTAAAGATAAGTAAGTGTGAATTTTTAAAACAGAACTAGTCTATCTAGGTTTCACGGTTTCTAGTGAAGGTCTTAAAGTCGTCCACGATAAGGTGTACGCGCTATCCGTAACTTTCCGATACCTATTAACGTCAAGGGAATACAGCAATTTTTGGGGTGGGGCAGCGTTACTATCGCCGCTTCATCCGCAACTACTCAATCATAGCCGCTCCCCTCCCAACCGATCTTATAAAAAAGGGCGTAGATTTCGTATGGTCTGAAATTCATCAACAGGCGTTCGATAAATTGAAAGATGAACTGTGTAGTTCTCCTATCTTGAAATTTCCTGACTTCAATAAGGAATTTTTCATAGCAACAGACGCCTCAGACCTAGGAGTAGGTGGGGTAATTGCTTCAACAATATGATAGACAGTTTTTTCCCTATAGCTTTTTATTCACGTAAACTGAGACCTTCGAAAGTAAATATGCAGTAATAGACAAGGAAGGGCTCGCTATTGTTAATTCACTCGTGCACTTTAAGTTCATAATATACGGTTATCCCGTCAAGGTTCTCACTGATCATAAGCCCCTAACCGACTTCTTTAAAGGCTTTAGTCACAGCCCCAAGCGAACTCGGTGGCACATGATCATCAGGACTTTGGCGCGAGGATCGGGTATTTACCTGGGAAAGCAAATATCATTGCTGACGCATTATCACGCAAACCCTCTTCATCTTGTACCGAGCCATTAGCTGAATTAATAGATATCTCAACCTCCATGCCCGTTGTTAAAACTATATCCGAACAGGAAGATCTGGGCTGGAGTGCTGAACTATTACAGACGGAACAAGAAAAGATCCGCAAATAGAAAAAATCATCATTGCGTTAAACGGAAATCCGAAGGAAAAAGAATACCTAAAAGTATAAGCAGCAGAATTATATCCTACAGGAAAATATCCTGTGTAGATCTGTGACGAGGAAAACCGCAACACACCGCAGTTGAATTAACAACCAGGTGGTGGTGCCTATCTCACTCATACCCACTGTCTTAAAGTGGTTGCATGAAAATCCACTGCACGGACATCCGGGTTATACCTTGATGTCACAGAAAGCCCAAATCCTTATTTATTGGCATACGATGCTTAGAGATATAAAAAAAAAAAAGCACATAGCAAATTGTCGCACTTGTCAAAAAATACAAAGGGCACACGAAGACACCTGTCAGCCTAGGGGCTTACCCCGTGCCAAATCAACCCTTTGAAAGAGTACATTTAGATTTATTAACAGGATTTTACGAGTCAGACAGAGGAAATAAGCACCTCCTAGTAATTATAGACGCTTTGACTCGATATACAGAACTTATAGCGCTTAAAACAAAAACAAAAAACCGCGGTTGAGTGCGCTAGGAAAGTTTTACGAGTGCTACATTTGTAAACATGGATTTCCACACATCATTATCTCAGACTCGGGCGGGGAGTTCAATAATCATTTCCTTAACTCCTTGTGCGAATTCCTAGTATAAAGAAAATCAATACCCATGATCTATCACCCAGAGTCTAATGGGCTAGTGGAAAGGGCAAATCGTAAGGTTTTAAACATTTTAAGGGTCACCTTAGGGGGGGCAGATCCCAACTGGGACATTGCCATACCTGCGGTACTAAGCACACTTAATCACTCGTATCACGTGTCTATTAAAATGACACCGCACGAGGCACTGTACGGTATCCCGGCCCGCAAACGCCTTTCCAACATCTTAAAGCCTACAACTAATTTATCAAATCCTCTAAAGGATGTTATGGATGCAAGCATAAGTCGATATAATATAATTCGTAAGAATTTAGAAGAAGCACAGATAATAATGAAAAAAAAAAACAAAATCATGATAAAATAGCTAAGCCAACTAGAACATGCCGTGGGCGATCAGGTTATACATACAAGTATACGTGCGTAAAAGGTTTAAATTATAAACTGACACCTAAGTTTGAAGGCCCGTTTAACATTTTAGAAAATTTAACGGCCAATAGAGTTTAGGGTTCAAATGTATCCAAACCCACTGATGTGAGAATAGTCCCATTGGCACATATCAGAATCTAAAGAAAGGTAGATGGAGTGAGGGAAAAAAATGGTTTGTATTTATGAAACTTGTATAATAATTTTATATATATTATATATCTATTAATCATATTGTATGTAAACCTATTCTTTTACGCGAGTTATTACATCTGTTTACTCATTGCAGGTTTCAAAAATGAATCTGTTATTGTTGGGAGTGATATTGTGTATTCAGACATCTTTGTTGTATGGAAAGAGTGCTAGGACTAAAGACATAGAATTTAACTCATGGCTCGATTATCGAGAGAATCGATGATGTATTCATCGTGTCAAGTAATATGTTATCGAGGTAGATATGCACATGCTATTTTCCTACCTGAAGATGACGTCCTTAACTTAAAGAATGACTGATGAGGTTTGGTATTTCCCTTAAGGAAATGCATGAACGTAATTTTCATGCTAACTCAGAGATTTCACTAGCTCAAACGCTAAGCGTCGCAGAAATGTTGTCTTATGACATACAAAATAAAACCGCCGAGGCAGAAGAACTCGCTCGTGACCTGCTGATGTGGTCTGTGCGGCACAATACTCTTGAACGCCGCAAACCCGCTTATTCTAGCTGGACTAAAACATCTTAGGATCAGTTTTGCGAATCTAGCTTAGGAATCTCAAATCGCCTCAAGATAAATAATCAAAATAAAAGAATTGAGTTTTTGCACACAAAACGGAACTGGCCTTATCAGAACTTCGCAGCCAGTTATCTTCGATCAATCAAATAATGAATATCGTTAATGAACATTCAAATAATATCGATCAGGTCATGGAAGTTCAACATTTGCTGGCTACTTTAGCTTACTATAGTTCGAAAAATAGATCATATCCGTGTGAAAATATCACATTTTATTGAAAAGTCAAAAGATTACGTAGAAGCAATTACGTTAGCAACAAAGGGTGTGTTATCTCCTCACCTCATGCCTATAAAAGATCGACGTTAACTTTAGAAAACGGACGCGGGAGAAGCTAGGTTATATTCCTTTATTGGATGCCATAAAGTAGAATTCTATTATAGCCTAATATCAGTCAGCGTAGAAAATTATAGAATTATGATCACGATTCCTTTGATTCTTCCGATGCTTGGCAATCATACAAAATAGCACCGTTTTCCTACTTTATGACGAATAACTCAAATCCAGTAATATCCAATTTAACAGGGCATGTACTGATTCTGATAAGAAATCATTTACAGTCATTAAAAGACTTAGATAAACTCACTCACTGTTCAGAAGCCATGAATAATAAAATGTACAGCTGACTCTTTTGAATTCTATCCTATATCAACGGATTCATGTGAGTTAGACATAGTGCTAAACGGCTCTCTCTCTCATACAAGCGAAGGTTGTCTGGGGAAACTTTATCCCTTTTACGGTAATAAATTCAATTACAGGATGAATAATGGGTCCTGGATCCGTTATGATAAGGCCGGATTCGACGTCGTGTGTCCGGACACATCCACCGCCCATGCCCCCTATCTTCGTTAGCAGCCGATAGGTTGTACGGGGGAAATCTACAAATTATACCGTCAGAGGGTCAACACGATAATACGTGAGAAGGCGTATTTCGCGAACTACACGTGGGCTACAACAATCATCCCATCACTACCTCTCCCATACAACGCGCGAGTAGCTCATCGTCTGACGCAACTGGCTGAGATGACCCACGCGTCATCGACTTATGCAGGTGGAGAACATCTTCGCTACTACATTCTCGCTAGCCGTGTTCAGCGTGACGGCCATATTGGTTATCGCCGTCAACATCTTGCTTGGCGTAGGCTGAGGCGTAAACAGAAGGATCTCCAAGGGAAGTACTGGCCCGTCTGGATGACGTACCCGTTAAACTCAAGTCGTTTGCGTTTAGGGCCGCCTGAACCTGGCCACTTCAGTTCGTGCCTAGGGAATTGTCTGGAATTGTGTTGTGTGTGAAAAAGCGGTCCGTATGCTGGCAACAATGTAGGACAAGAAAGACTCACGCCTTTGCATTTGAACAGTTAAAGTATCTCCAGGGCGCTAATAAATCATTATAGCCCAATATTTATACATTAATATATTCCTAAAGGTATTTTCGGGCACCTAATAAAATATAGCCATCTATATGAATTTCTGCAGAATTACATTGTTATACTATTATACAATTATATTTATATTATAAAGAGGTGAAAGTACTCTTTAACAATTATCCATGATCATGCTATAATCATTATTTAGTAACCATTATTCTAATCAGGTTAC
>NC_087219.1:63244506-63257006 GCF_015104395.2 Macrobrachium nipponense
TTCAGTCATCTAAGAATAGGTGTTTGCCACTCTGCTCTCAAAAGGCATACAGAAAAAATAAAGCAGATTCTTAAGTGTGTGGTCTGTAGTCGTCTGTGAGAGATAAAGAGAGATGGGGAGCCTTTATAACAAACTTCGAAGAAGGAAAGAGTGAGAAAAACCAAAATAAAAAATTACCCTTGTTATGTCGTTGAAAATTGACTCAAACATCCCATACTTAATGCATTATGTCTGTCCATGTTTGTACTTCTCTGTCATTCACCTGGATAGTTGGATGATAAATGACTGAGAAAACAAAAAGCCTTCTACTTGAAATGCATGCTCTATTGCAAGACTGTAATAATTTCTTACCTCAGGATAAGGGCGAGGAACTAGTGATGTGGTCTTTGGTCTTCATTCTAAGTAGGTATAAATCTATTCCTTTGAATATACTGTATTTTGCTGTATTTTAGAACGTATTTTTGTTCAGTAATTAAAATAGTATTTCACTGATTAAGTACTGTATTGAAATAACTTGATAGATTCAGACTGATCGAGATATATTTGGTATTAAAATAAAAGAAAGTCAACTAGAATAATTAGACCTATTAACTGTTGAAGATTCATTACAATGGCTGGAAGCTGTTCGTTCTTCAAGAAAAACAAAGTTTCTGGCATTCGGGACTTTTACCATACTCTGAACGCTAAGGTATGATCGTCCGCATTACAGCATTCATTCAGAGAGCTCTGTCTCGCAGGCAGTGAGCGTTTCAGTACTAAGTCTATCTTACACGTGATAGACCAACCTTTTGTTTGACCCATGGAGGCGAGAACGGGAAACTTCGAAGAGCATTCACGCCTTATCCAGTCTACAGAAATGAAAGTCACCGTTTTTATCGTTTTCATTATCGGCTCCGCTCTGTCACAAAAGATGCTCTCTCACAAGTTATTCATGTTGAATTCGGTAAGAATCACTTGCCTTCTTTTCAAGAAACAATACTGAGGGAGGTTTTTCAAATGCTCTAAAGCATCACTCAAATTTTTTTCCTTGAATTCTGCAATTAACTTCTGTGCTCCCAAGCGCCCTGTAGTCTCTCGAGATCACTCATGTTCCTACATTGAAATATTATGACCTGTTCATTTAATTTCCACTTTTATCACCGTTTACTTAATATCTAAAAAATCACGTTTTCCTTTCTGCCACACAGTAGCAATAGTGGGCTGTGTTCTTAATCCTCTCAATCCCCTCCTCTGATGTTCTGGAACATCTCATTCACGTCAGCTTCATACCTCTTGCAGATTTCTCATTGTTTAACCATAGTGTTATCATTCATAGTTCAGTGATTCACCATTTGCCACTGCAAGGTCATAATCCTCTTTCTTTTTAGCAGGTCATTGCTGTTCGTGTACATACTTTGACCAATGACAAAGACAGTGACTTGGAGTCTGATCTCTTACTTTTTATACCAGCACTTGAGTTTTGCTTTAATATTATCATGATTATCCTGAATGGCAAAAGAAATAAATATAAATGTCTTTTTACACATTCATATGAAATAATGTCTATGCGTGTTTTTTAAAAAGCTACATGCTTGTAGTATTCATGAAGACCTTCCATAAGAAACAATGGTTCTAAAGGATCATGATCCCAGAATGTCTTCCATTTCTCTTGAAGAGGCAAGTTGTTATCGGCTTAAGGCCGATGTCTTAATTGGATTCGGGAACGGTGATAGCCTTGAACTGGTGTTTTGATAAGCAATAAATAAAAAAATGACGACATTAGAATGACATTTTTGCAGGTGGCTGATGGTCATGTTTTCCTACTTGAGAAATCTTTAGGGCAAAAGGGACAGGAGCTGACTCAGAAACATCTCAGGAGTCAAAACAAAATATTTTCCTTTAATCTACTTTTCTGCTCTAACTCAGGCAACTTTCCAAAAACAATTTCTCCATTCCTTACATGTTTTATTTCATGTTTTTAGAAGAAAACGTGAAGACAAGCGTCAGAAGGATGCTTGTCACATTCCCTAATCAGGCAAGACTTTACATGGTCTTAATGGTCGCGAATGTCTACAAACTTTCAACAAATTACAACATAATTCTCTCTCTCTCTCCCCTAATATAGCACATAAACTTTTTATTACTAAATCATGTTTGCAGCAAATTTCGTATTGACAATTCAGGCACATAATGCAATATTCAAATAAACTTCATTCAACTGCAAATTTAACTTTACCAATAAAGCAGATGTGTCTGTGTATATTACTCAACATAACTCAATTTTTACGTACAAATCCTTTCCCAAATGTCTTATTTTCCGTGGTTAATGCTGTCACCTGGTATTTCTTTCATAATATCCCACTTGCGCTATCACTGACACAAGGTCTGGCACTGATAACAGTGCAGAAATGCAAAGTTAAACTAGTCTAGGATACAAAGGGATATTCAAACGATGAAATCACCTGAATTTCCATTGACTGGCAGTAATGGGGGACCAGGACTGTTTTTTTTTCCATGCCACTTCTTCCTGTTTTTTAAGTTGTTGTGCCCGAGATGTGGGGCACATAGTAAGGGTACTCCTGGGGTAAGGGATGTAAGTCTGTCCACCTTTCGTGATTACTCTGAGGGGCATAGTTGGTTACTGTCAGGAAAAGGGAGTTTCTATGGTGTGAGTGATCAGTTCTTTCCTTACTTGTAAGTTATGTTGCTCCCGGGCTGGCCAGTTTTAAGAATGTGGTTGTAGTCACTCTAAAACTGGAATGGATTCTTTTATTGATTCATCAAGCCAGGCTTGGTAGTGGTAGGCCCTAGGGGGTCCCTGTTTCTGGGTGTTCTTGGCCTAGGTAGGGGCGGCCAGCCAAATTTTGATTCGTTTTGAGTGGTGACTCAGTCTCCAGAATGAAGTCTCTTATTTCATATAAGTGGAGTCTGTAACTGATCAATGCTTAAATGGAAAAATGAAAGATACAACAGGTATTAACGTATTGAATGATTGGTAAATTACTCAATTACTGTGAGCATGACCATCAAAGATTTTAAGAATACTTTCACAATAAACTAAAAGATATCACATATGCAAAGTTTAAAAATCACTGGGGTTTCTGCAGGAGGACAGGAGTTATAGGGTCACTGGCAATAGGAGAACAAGTGGACCAAGGAATAGTTTGGGTGACGGCCACAACCAACTTCAAATTCATATTACCTGAGTTCAAGGATGAAACTTAAGTAGAGTTGAGCCTGAACTCCTTAGAAGGCTTGTCAACTTTCAGTTCCTCACCAAGGAGTAAGATAAGGAAGTGCTCTGGATTCCACCACTCGCAACACTCACGTAATTTCATGTGACAGCTTCAAGAGTGTACCAATCCTCGTCAAGCAGAGTTCTGGTTCCAGATGGTATAGTAAGAGTATAAACCATCCAGTAAGGTATTCGCCAAGACAGCAGTATTCTAGGGTGGATTGCTCATTATAAGGGTAAGGGGAAATGCAATTTGCGAGGGCGTGCCAACCCACATATTTATACCCCGTTTGGGTGTTACCAGAACTTGTGCTGTTGACGTCTGTCAAAATAGTGGCAACATCTCTCATTTATTTGGTCTCGCCGCTAAACACTGTAGGTACCTGAAAAGTCAATGAAAAGGAGGCAGAGAAGGTATAAAGGAGAGTATACAAAGAGGTGCTAATTAGGTTCTAGAGGATTTATGCTCATAGGTGGAGATGCAGGTGCTAGGCACCACAACAACAAGGATGTAGGTGTGAGGAGTTTTAGGAGCCTGATCTCTCCAAATGACTTTCTTGAGCTTTGACTGGGGATTTGAACAATGGTTCCAAGGGGACACGGTTCTAGGCCTTCCATCTTTCTCGAAGAGGCAAGCCTTAATCGGCTTAAGGCCGGTGATCTTAATTGGAATCTGGAGCGGTGATGGCCGTGATTGGTGACTGACAGGCAATAAATAAAAAATGGCAGAACTTTAAAATGACATTTTGCTGGTGGCTGATGGCCCGGTCGTGTTTTCCTACTCGAGAAATCGTTAAGGTAAAATGGGCAGACGGTGAGTCAAAACATCTTAAAAGTCAAAACAACACTTTGTGTTTTACTCAACGTTTCTGTTCTAACTCAGCTATTTTTAATGATCAATTTCTCCGTTTTTTTACGATCTTTTATTTCATGTTATTAAAAAGAAAAATAAAGTCAAAACAAGTGTCAGAAGGACTCTTGTCACAGTGCGCTAAATCAGTGACTATCACATATTCGTAGCTATTTTCATGATGAAGCCTTTTATGCAAGGAAATTGTAGTTCATAACAAAATTCTTGCATTCTTATAATCCTACTAACAAAATGAGCTTGAACACATAATTCAGAAGAGTTTTAATTAAGTTCAATATTTTCCTACAAATGTTTAATAACAATTTAGTTACATACAGCAAAGCATAAAAATAGGAAACATCACTATTGATAATTTCTGGGAAGGAGATCTGTTTATATTGCTCCTTCCACAGATATTAATTTGTAGTATTTTGTTTTTATAATCTTTATGATTGCATTTCCCATGGGGAAGAGTTTGCACGATATTCTTCCAAAGTTTATTTAATTCATTATTGAGAGAGAGTACACATTCATGCAAGTTTCCATTTTACTGAAAAAAATTACAAGGGATGTGTAAAATCTTACATTTAGAATGCTATAATTTTCTTTATATACCAATAGCTATGATGTGATTCTTCTGGAGTCTTAAGTTTCTTATATTCTGTAATAAGAGTCTCGACTTGGAAACGCAAAATTTAGTTAGTTAAGAATTTCTTTTAATATAAAGCTAAATACTCAGGAGTTTCGCTCTCTTCCCAAGCAAAAACGCATTTAGAGGAACTGACGATAAGCTGTTAGCTTGCGTGAGAAATGTATACTTTTAGACTGGTGAAAAAAGAATTGATTCAACTCTAATTCTTTTTGCTTACCTGATAGCTGTTAACATGGAATACAAATGGCACTGTATTTCTATCAAGAAGAAACTATTCTGTTATTGAAATAGAAACTTCTACAAATTTCTCTTTTCTTTAATTACGAATGAAACATTCACGTTTCTTATATTTTTAATTTTAATCGATTAAGAGATTATTTTCTGATTACTATCATTATGCCATTTCTTGAAAACGTTATTTTTAGTTTATTGGCAACACTGATAAATGTCGTCTGTAGTTCATATCTATTTCCACAAGTTATGGAAACAATGCCTATTTTATAATAACTCTTCATTTGCGAAACTGATATTCGTGCAAAGTAGCTATTGCTATCAGTGATGTCTTAATTTATGCTACAATTATGGCAAATACGTCAAGTGTGTGTCTGCATCACTTCATTTACTTCATTTGTGACTGATAATTCAAAGACTCAGTGCATACTACTACTCACTAATTTGTTGCTTAGTATCACCATCTTGCAACTTTCTCCTGCAATATTTATTTAAACATAACTTAATCTTCCACATATTAAATTAAGAAAGTTGTCGAAATAGCTTACATTTGTAATGTAGGGTAATAATTATTTTCTGAATAAATGGAAAGAGCTATCGAAGTATACATATATATATATATATATATATATTATATCTATATATAGATTATAGATATATAAAAATCTATATATATATATATATATATATATATATATATATATATATATATATCTTATATATATATATATATATGACTGGTAAAGTGTTCTGTAACAACAGAATTCCATCTAATAAAAGGAGCCCATAAAAACAACCAAATGTAGAGAGAAAAGTACTATATTTCAGAGGACTGCTGTCTCTCTCTTCAGGTATATGAATGAGAAAAGTTTACAGAAAAGGTGGTATTTATACCAAGAGATTCGTCCACAAGTAAGCCAATTTAGGTCACCGCTGATAATCTTCCTTTTTAATCTTCTTAAGCGTTGGTTGAATGAACACTGCGTCGACGATGTCCGATGTCCAATTCCCTTTTGAGATGTTCATTACCTGCTTCTCTTTTATTAAGGCCGATTCCATCATTTGACTCTTGTACCGGCAGTTGCTGCTATAAATTACACGTGACATATTCCAGTTTATTCTATGGTTATGTTCATTTATATGATTGAAAATGACCGAGTTCTGTTGTCCATACCTAACTGACCGTTTGTGTTGTATTAATCTCTGGGGAAGTGATTTACCTGTAAATCCGATGTAAGATTGGTCACAGTCCTGGCATGGGACTCATATTACCCCAGAGTCTTTGGGCGGTGTCTTTTGTTGGACGTTAATAGGGATTTGGCTAAGGTATTTGGGTAGGTAATGCAAAACAAAAAGGGTTGGATTTCCAAGGTGTGAGTTACTCTCTTAATCGTCTCCAGGTGGGGAATTTTTATTTTATTGTTGGTGTGTCTCTGGTCTTGTCTTTAGGGGGTCGGTAGAAAATTACGTTTGCTTTTGAATGCTTTCTCAATTATATGGTCAGGATACTTTAAAGATGAAAGTGCTTGCGAATTAGTTCAAATTCTTTTTCCAGGAAATCTGGGGAACAAATTCGTAAGGCTCTTAAGAATAGGTTGCTAGCTAGACCTATCTTGATAGTATGTCATGATAGCTAAAGTAGTGAATATATGAAAGTGAGAACGTTTGGTTTTCTGTATATGGTAAATTGTATTCTGTCGTGTCTCTGATTATTAAAACATCAAGAAAAGGAATTTTGTTGTCTGTTTCCCATTCAACTTTAAATTTGATGCTGGGCACTAATGCGTTTAATTTTGAGAGGAATTCATTAAAATTACCCCACTTATTATCCCAAAATGTTAGTATGTCATCCACGTATCTCATCCACAGCATGTTTTGGGTTTTATTGCATTATTACTGTAGTTTCAAAGTATTCCATGTACAGATTGGCTAAAATAGGACTTAAAGGACTACCCATACTACACCCGAATTTTTTGCTTGTAGAATGATTCCCCGAATGGAAAAATAACGTTATTAGAATTGCACATAATTCAACTAACTTTATTATTTTGTCAAGTGCCAAAGGGAAATGATCTGAATAGGGGGATAATTTTTCCCTTAAAACTGAAGAACGTCCTGTACTGGTACTTTTGTGAATAGGGAGTCTACGTCAAGGCTTAAAAGTTTTATGTTGTGAAGTGGTATATGTGCTTCTCTGAATTTGTGACAAAAGTCTTCCGAATGTTTGATGTGACTGGGTGAAAAAGTGCCTAAAAAAAGGAGAAAGGAGGCCAGCTAACCATTTAGAAATTTGTAATGAAAGCTCCGGCGCATGAAACGATGGGTCTGAATGGAAGATTGTCTTTGTGAGTTTTGGGAAGACCATAAAAGTAGGGTAATTTAGGATTAATTACTTTAAATTTCTCTAATAGTTCAATACTCTTTTTGTCTTGGCCAATTAATCTTACTTTCCGAAAAAATTCTGTGGGAACGTTCTGGATGGGATTTTTCGTCAGTTTTTCGTAAGTATTTGTGTCGCTAAGGAGCTGGTTGATTTTGTCGAGGTAGAAGTCTTTGTCCATTATTACAATTTTGCCGTCTTTGTCGGATCTACTTATTATAACATCTAACTTTTTTAGCGAGTGGATGGCTATCATGAATCTGCGGGGAACAGGATATTTCTTATGAAGCAGGTAATGAACATCTCAAAAGGGAATTGGACATCGGACATCGTCGACGCAGTGTTCATTCAACCAACGCTTAAGAAGTTTAAAGGAAGATTATCAGCGGGGGTGACCTAAATTGGCTTACTTGTGGACGAATCTCTTGGTATAAATACCACCTTTTCTGTAAACTTTTCTCATTCATATACCTGAAGAGAGAGACAGCAGTCTCTGAAATATAGTACTTTTCTCTCTACATTTTGGTGTTTTTATGGGCTCCTTTTATTAGATGGAATTCTGTTGTTACAGAACACTTTTACCAGTCATTGTCAGCCCATTATGGAATTCAACCGCCTTTCCACGATTCTTCACTCACTTCCAGAAGTCAAGCCAGTTTTCCGCAAGTTTGAAAAAGAACTGAACAGACTACACCGGCTGAAAAACCAAAAACCACTTTTGGAAGAATGCTCAAAGAACAAGTACATCCAAAAATGTACGGATTCGGGAGATGGACTCTGCAATCAAACCCCTTCCCTCTAACACACAAGATTTTCCTGGAAGGAAGAATCACCAATACGAGAAACGACATCTTCGTGCTACGCAGAGTGATATATGGAACTCAATCTAATCTTCGCCTCCTCACTACGGACCACGTATACAGGTATCTGATTTCATTCTGTTCCGACATTGCTGCCTATAATAGCGTGACTCATTCCAACAGACTTTTACGCAAGTTAAACAACCTAATAGATAATAGCGCATGGAATAATCTTGAACAACAAGACAAAGTTTTAAACTTATCCAACACCCCCCTTACTGTAAATCAACATTTAGTTTTAAATTTAGGCTTATCCTTTGCCCTAATGCCAGACCGCAAAAACAACCTAGACTTCATAGTGGCTTTTGATAAATTCATATCTGACAAAAACTACAACCGTGAAGAGATATGTTTAAAAGGAGTGTTACTAAATGCTTTAACTGACCTTCATAAGAAATATCCTGTTCCCCGCAGATTCATGATAGCCATCCACTCGCTAAAAAAGTTAGATGTTATAATAAGTAGATCCGACAAAGACGGCAAATTGTAATAATGGACAAAGCTTCTACCTCGACAAAATCAACCAGCTCCTTAGCGACACAAATACTTACGAAAAACTGACGAAAAATCCCATCCAGAACGTTCCCACAGAATTTTTTTCGGAAAGTAAGATTAATTGGCCAAGACAAAAAGAGTATTGAACTACTAGAGAAATTTAAAGTAATTAATCCTAAATTACCCTACTTTTATGGTCTTCCCAAAACTCACAAAGACAATCTTCCATTCAGACCCATCGTTTCATGCGCCGGAGCTTTCAATTACAAAATTTCTAAATGGTTAGCTGGCCTCCTTCTCTTTTTTAGGCACTTTTTCTCCCAGTCACATCAAACATTCGGAAGACTTTTGTCACAAATTCAGAGAAGCACATATACCACTTCACAACATAAAACTTTTAAGCCTTGACGTAGACTCCCTATTCACAAAAGTACCAGTACAGGACGTTCTTCAGTTTTTAAGGGAAAAATTATCCCCCTATTCAGATCATTTCCCTTTGGCACTTGACAAAAATAATAAAGTTAGTTGAATTATGTGCATCTAATAACGTATTTTCATTCGGGGAATCATTCTACAAGCAAAAATTCGGGTGTAGTTATGGGTAGTCCTTTAAGTCCTATTTTAGCCAATCTGTACATGGAATACTTTGAAACTACAGTAATAAATGCAATAAAACCCAAAAACATGCTGTGGATGAGATACGTGGATGACATACTAACATTTTGGGATAATAAGTGGGGTAATTTTAATGAATTCCTCTCAAAATTAAACGCATTAGTGCCCAGCATCAAATTTAAAGTTGAATGGGAAACAGACAACAAAATTCCTTTTCTTGATGTTTTAATAATCAGAGACACGACAGAATACAAAATTTACCATATACAGAAAACCAACGTTCTCACTTCATATATTCACTACTTTAGCTATCATGACAATACTATCAAGATAGGTCTAGCTAGCAACCTATTCTTAAGAGCCTTACGAATTTGTTCCCCAGATTTCCTGGAAAAGAATTTGAACTAATTCGCAAGCAACTTTCATCTTTAAAAGTATCCTGACCATATAATTGAGAAAGCAATTCAAAAAGCAAACGTAATTTTCTACCGACCCCCTAAAGACAAGACCAGAGACACACCCAACAATAAAATGAAAATTCCCACCTGGAGACGATTAAGAGAGTAACTCACACCCTGGGAAATCCAACCCTTTTGCATATACCTACCAAATACCTTAGCCAAAATCCCTGGATTAACCGTCCCAAAAACAAAGACCACCGCCGAAAGACTCTGGGGTATATGAGATCCCATGCCAGGACTGTGACCAATCTTACATCGGATTTACAGGTAAATCACTTCCCCAGAGATTATACACACAAACGGTCAGTTAGGTATGGACAACAGAACTCGGCTATTTTCAATCATATAAATGAACATAACCATAGAATAAACTGGAATATGTCACGTGTAATTTATAGCAGCAACTGCCGGTACAAGAGTCAAATGATGGAATCGGCCTTAATAAAAGAGAAGCAGGTAATGAACATCTCAAAAGGGAATTGGACATCGGACATCGTCGACGCAGTGTTCATTCAACCACGCTTAAGAAGATTAAAGGAAGATTATCAGCGGGGGTGACCTAAATTGGCTTACTTGTGGACGAATCTCTTGGTATAAATACCACCTTTTCTGTAAACTTTTCTCATTCATATACCTGAAGAGAGAGACAGCAGTCTCTGAAATATAGTACTTTTCTCTCTACATTTTGGTGTTTTTATGGGCTCCTTTTATTAGATATATATATATATATATATATATATATATATATATATATATATATATAATATATATATATATATATATATATATATATATATATATATATATATATATATACACACACACATTTATATATATATATATATATATATATATAATATATATATATATATATATATATATATACATATATATACTTTGATGGCTTTTCATTTAATCCGAAATAATATATATATATATATATATATATATATATATATATATATATATATATATATATATATATATATATATATATATATATATATATATATATATATATAAGGGACGCCATTGTTTTCATAGCTTTAGAAAACGTGTGTGAAAAGCAGATAAAGTTTAGCACTGTCGCTATAATGGTAAAATTAAACAACTGAGAAATATTTTAGGGATGGATGATAACCTCCCCCCCCCCTCATTTTAAGTTGAGGCTTATTTGTGCTTCAAAGTTATACTGCGTTCTTTTTTTTTAATGGATTAGGTTTCAATGCCAGTGTTCTGTTTAAATGTTAGTTTGAATGAAACTACCAGTCAATGTTGTTATTTCCAGCAATTCGGCTTTATGAGTTTCTGTTTTACTAAAGTATTTTGTGTGCATGCTCTTGAATGACTGCATGATTTTTTTAACCAATCAGTGGAAGAAGGACCGTAGTAAGACTATTTACTACAGCAGTTTCTTAATGTTAGCAGAATAATTCTTGGACAATGGAATCGAGAGTGACAACCCACGTCCATTTCTCTATAGGCAGAAATTTTCTAACATCAAGATCCACTGCAAACCTCTTTCTAAGATAAGTCGAGCTTATACCGTAAGAAATCAACATTACGTTTTTAATTGTTTCAAGGCCTTTGAAACCTATTAATATGAGCTGAAATGGTAAGTGTTGTAAGTTTTCATTGTAAGTGAAATTCCATGAAGACAGGAGTGAAGATATGTTATAACTTTGAAGTAAAACATGATATCTGGTTAAGTAAATACAATGCAAGGGCACATTAAATCAATATACTGTGAACTTGTGCGCTTAGATTTCCATTAAAAGCCGCTGGCTAAAATTCTAGTGTTCTTCGCCCTGTTGAGTTTTCTTATTTAGTTCGACTTGCAGATTTTTTCTTAATTATCTATGATAATAAGGTGCAAGCTGCCACTGAAATATTTGGTAATAAGGAAGGGAAATCAAGGTATTTTTATGGTCTATTTTGTGAACAACAGTCTATATTTCGAATATGATTTTAAAGATATTTTTTTTGATAAGGCTATATGTATTTCAATTCAGCTTTGTTTGTTTTCTCTCTTCGTTAACGTGAGTTTTGCTAAAAATTACGAATACTTTCTACAAAAAAAACCCCTAAAGGTGGCACTTGTGACCTGCAACAAGTAACTTCTTTTTGGCAGGGGCAAGAAAGTAACGTTTAAGTAGAAAAGTGCTTAGCAAAATGAATTGTTTAGACAAGGTGGATTTCTGTAATTTCCAAATGGTCTCGCCAAAAATATTATCACTTTTATTATTCTTTTGAAACAAACTTTCTTTTAGATCAGCACAAAATTCCCTGTGATTCATTTTGGCCGAGGGTATATATGTACTATGTAATAAGAAGAGACGAAATCAGATAGGGTGAAGTATGTAATTATGATCTAAAATAATGCAACACTACCTACATACACGCACACACGCACACACACACGTTGATCGTTTAATTTCTACTATCCATATATTGTTCAGAAATAAAAAAAAAAGAGCAGTACAGTTTCATTGAAACTTCTGTTTTAACAATTGTGAAATATTATGCTTCTTTTTTTAATATATTAAAATTCATTATACGTCAAATAACAAAGTAATCGAACTCTAAGTCTCGTAGAGTATTAGCTCTTAAACTGATTTTCTTTCAAACCAAATATCACACAAAACACATAATTTGGTTTATGATTTGCTGTCTAGTTTCGATAACATAAACAGAATACCGTTGATGCGTTATCAAAATTAAGGTGAGCTTTCATATTCACAT
>NC_087219.1:63267006-63324506 GCF_015104395.2 Macrobrachium nipponense
AGAACATACGTCAAAACTAACGAATCTATCAGTAGGGCAAAGAGCAATTTTGTATAATTTATCAACTAAATCTAGAGAATTATATATATGAGAATCGGAGATGGTTCCAAGTAACGGGGACAAGATCTTAGTGATATACATATTCCTGTGTGTGTGTGTATTATTTCATAGTTTATTTAAGAAACGTTTCGCACAAAAAAAAAACGGTGCATCATCAGTCTGTGAAAATAAAGGAAGTAAATCTTTAGGATACGACTTTCTCAGAAAAAAGTTTAATTTAAAAGTTTTTTACATAAACTGTAATAGTTGTTGGCTACTCCTGTATATATCTTTTTTCTATAAACTGCTGTGGTGAATTCAGAGTTAATTCTTGCAACATTAATATCAAAGATTGGTAAACTCCTTGCTCCCCGTTTCCATCGTAAACTGAATATTTGGGTGTTGTTGATTAATGTAATGTAAAAAAGTAAATAGATATGGCCGAGTGGTAGAAACTGTCGACGCATGTGACCCAAGAGTGAATAAGTACTGATCGTATAAGGACTTCCCCCTATACGATCGGAATTTATAATTTTATGTGTGATTGGACGATCGCTCGGCAGAGGGCCAGGTCGTGTTGTGGTTTCTGTCAAGGAAACAGGAGTTTTATACGACTTCTAAGGCACTGAAGGCGTTTTAAATGTACCCGCAGGTGTGTGAACATGCAGTGACTATTTTGCCTCTCGTTTAAGTAAAGTAGGAATGTGAACTTAGCATTTATTTAGGTGCAAAACAGCAGGACTCTTTGCCCCGGTTTCCTGGCCGGGAAAACCATATGCCCTCTGGCTATGCTCGAGGCGTCTCTATAGCCAACTTTAGCGAGTAGTAAAGTTGGCGACGACGCACAGTCTTTTGTGCCCAGCGAAAACCAGACGCAGTGACTTCCGTTTTTTGTGTCTCCAGAATGAATGCGCCAAGGTTGAAAAGAATTAATACCATAGGTATTAGATACTTAGTGGGTGCAATTTATGAAGACGACATTCCCTTAATTCTTGATGATACTTTACGTATACAGGACGATGAAATTGAGGGCATTGCAGATTTGGGGAAAAATAGGTTAATTGTTAAATTAAGCTCAAGAGAGAAATATGAAAACATTTGTGAAGATTTCGGTGGCAAAGAAATCAGTGTAAGAGACGACCTAAAAATCCGAGTTGAGGATTTGTCAACTTACAGGTCGTACGTAACAGTGCGAAATGTGCCTTTTGAAATGACTGACTTTATGCTGAATGACATTCTTTCCAGATACGGAACAGTGAGTTATGTGAAGAAGAACACTTGAAGTCTGGGAAGATACAAAGGTATTGATAATGGTGTCAGAACAGTTTCGATGGATATTAATCGACAGCTTCCTTCCTTCTTATATGTTGAATGCGCCAAGGTTTATATCTATATATACTATAAAGGGCAGACTAAAACTTGTAGACTTTGTGGGCAAACCAGCCATTTTGCTAATGAATGTGAAGTGGAATTACACAAAAGACTAAATATCATTAGGTGAAGTAGACTTCCCTCATTTATCTGGCAATCAAGAAAATAAAGGAAATGAAATGCCAGTAAGCCACCAGGACCCAGTAGACGTTCGAACTTGTGAAGGGATGCCCCAAAACACTTCTATAATTGACCGTCCTGTCGAAGTCGGAAGTAACCCAGCATCCAACGGCCAACCAGACTTGCAAACGGAATCCGAAACGATGGAGACTTGCCATTTGATTGACCTGCGAGATGACATTGACATTACTCCAACTGTATCTGAAGAAAACAGTTTGGCCCTATAAATGGGACCTTAGAACTTAATGGTGGGACAGACGTATTGAATGCAAGTTGCTTCATCGTACAACGAACTACTGAGACTGGTGCAGTACCTCTTGTTGCAACCTACCGAACAATATCCAAGGAGACGAACGTTTGTTCACCCGACAGTAATCCTGTTGAAGCTTCACCTAGTGAGAATGATATGAGATCTTGTGACGTCATGGAAGAATCAAGACATTTTTGAAGAGGACAAACGTTGACGAAGACAGAAGTAACACGACACAGCGCATCCGATGAGTCAAGATTTATTTAGCTCAATCATCCCTCCAGAAGTCAAGATGATATACAAAATCCAACAGGCGATTTAATGATTACCACCCTTAATAGTTCCAATTATTATAAAGGTGCTAATGACACGATGTCAGAACAAGAAAGTTGTTGCTCAATAGAAAATGAAATACCAGCAGGTCAAAAATATAATAATGATAATGAAACCACAGTGACCGATGAGTCGGACTGTAATTCAAGCATTGTAGAAAACATGAAAGTAAACAAAAAGCGAAAGCAACGTAAAAATGCAACAAAAAAGATTAAAAGAAAATCTCATAATAACTAACATTCATTAGGAGATCCACCCTTAGTATTAACGGCATTAATTGATAGAATGAAACAAGAGATGCTACACTCATTTAACACCTTCAACAAAATAGACATTCTTTTAGTCAAGAACACAATGTTAAGGATATTAAAGATATAGAGTTTTTGTCAAAGGTACAGGTAATAAGGTAATTTTCAATCCCAGCCATTTGGTTCTTAAAGGTGGAACCTCTGATTCTCATCAAAAGAAGACTTTAGATTTGTAATTAAGCATGTTGAAAGAAGTGGAGATTCTAGAATATGTTCTGTACATGGTGAGGTGAATGGTAGCAAGATTAGCATTGTTAACATTTATGCTCCTTCAGGTCATAATCATACAAGGGAACGGGAAGACCTTTTTGACAAGGAATTGCCCTACTACTTACGGTATGATAATAGCCATACTATTATGGGAGGTGATTGGAACTGTTTTGAGTACTAGAGACAATTCTAATAATAGTGAATCAAACGTGTCGAAATCACTGCTCAGATTAATTAGGACCCTTAGGTTTAATGATGTATGGTTTTTGCTTAACAGGGAACCCCAGTATACTTATGTACGCACAAACTACGGTTCGCGCATTGATAGATTGTACTGTCAGACGCTCAGAGACAATGTACTTTCAAGCGAAATGCTACCTGTGTCATTTTCTGATCATTCCGCTGTCATTTGCAAAATTAAGATTAATCCAAACATTAGTATTGGGAACTCATTTTGGAAACTTAATACTAGTTTACTAAAAGACGAGGAAATTAAAGAAAAGTTTAGGAGGTTGTGGACATTCTTGAAAACACGTAAAAGCAATTTCTATCATATCAGTAATTGGTGGAATGATTTGGTGAAACCAGAAATAAAACAATTTTTCGTCAGAGAAGGTAAAAGGATTAGCAGGCAGAAGTTTGGGGTCATCAATTATTTTGAAGCAAAACTAATGAAACAATACATGAAACTTAATGTGTCAGGAAACTCAGATTATGCAGATATTACTATTCTCAAAGACAGAATAAACAATCTAAAATCTCAGATTTTAGAAGGGGTTAAAGTACGATCGAGAAATCAAGACAGGATTGAAGGGAAAAAGCCTCCTCTTACCTTCTTGGACAGCAAAGAGCAATAAATAGTAAAAAGGTCGTGACAGAAATAGTCGCAGAACGAAACATAATTCCGATTCTTGATGAAGGTACTGTTCTTACAAATAGCCAGGCCATTGAACACTATGTGTCAGGTATTACCAAAAACTTCACCGGAAAAACATTTGTGATGTACCTATGCAAAACTTCTTTATGCAGTTTGTAGAGAAAAAATTGACTCTGATAATGATATATTTCATAAGAATATATCTCTCAGAGAGATACGTGATGTTATTCGCTCCATTGCTAACAATAAATGTCCGGGTATAGATGGCATCCCAATAGAATTTTATAAGGTATTTTGGGAAGATATTAAGGATGAACTAAAACTGTTGCTTGAAAATTTTATTGAAATGAAAACTCTCTCCAAGAGTCAGAGTATTGCATTGGTCACTCTCATATCGAAAGGCACCGATGAGAGTGCTTTGACTAATTGGAGACCAATATCATTGTTGTTGCTGTGACTATAAGATACTGCTAAGATAATGGCGAAAAGAATGCAAACAGTTATCTTTAACCTTATCAGTCCCGAACAATTTTGTGTGCCTGGAAGATCCATAAATACATGTAATACTTTAATTAGAGATATTGTGTATTATTGTAGTGAGAAAAGAGTTCAAGGTGCTATTTTAAATCTTGATTGGTCGAAAGCATTTGACCGTGTTGATATTAATTTTGTACTTCGGATTCTTGAAAGACTAGGTTTTTGTGATGAACTGATTTCCTGCATTAAGATATTGTACACGAATATTGGAAGTTGTTGCATTGTTAATGGTAACATTGGTAAATACTTTAGTGTGGAGAGGGGAGTCCGACAAGGCTGCCCTCTTTCTATACTCCTTTATGCTGTTTTCCAGGAACCTCTGTATCTTGCTATAAAAAGAAATAGTTGTATTGAACACTTGCCCTTACCAAAAATTCTTGGGTTTGCCGATGATACAAATATTTTCGTTGCCAGTGACAAAGGAATTTTGGAGATTAGCACATTAGTGTCTAAATTTGAAGCAGCCCCACGGGTTGCATGCTAAATAAAAATAACGACGAAAATATTTGGATTTAGGCCCATGGGTGATAGGTCTGTTTGGCCTTTATCATGGCTTCAAGGATATACAGATTCTTTTACAATTTTGGGAATTCTATTTTCTGATAATTACGAAATGGCTGTTAATTCTTCGTGGACAAATATTATTATGTAGAATTAAGAATACTTGGCGAGCTTTCACAACAGAAGACTTACATTTCATCAAAAAGCTGTTATTGTCAATACCTTGATTTTTTAACAAAGACATGGTATGTTTCCCATATTTACCCTTTGCCTGTCAAATATGCAAAACTAATAAGTAAAGAAATTTTCTTTTACATTTGGGGAAAAAAATGTGAATTCATCAAAGAGACACTTTAACAAAGTCAAAGATTGAAGGAGGGATAGGAATGGTAAGTCTTTTATGGAAGACACAAAGTATTCTAGCTGCCTCTTTTCTTAAAGTTACACTGTGATGAGAAATACAATTTTATGTCAAATATTATAACAATTGCACATATGAAGGGCTTGTTTACCGGAAATTCAACACAAAGAGACAATTCATGTGCAATGGCACCTATGTATTCTGAGGTCTTAGTGACAGTTAGGAAATGTAAAACATTTCAGAATTTTTCCTTTTCTTAAATCGAGAACTATATATGTGAACTTATTGCCAAATGTACAGCCAACTGTTGAGAGTAGATACCCCCTTTATAATTGGACTCTGATTTGGGAAAACATCAACATGAAATTTCTTTCTGCTGCTGATAAGGAAATAATATATGAATATATTCACGAAATATTACCCAATAAAAAAAGGTTAAAAGAAATGAAAATAATTCAAGATTCTCATTGCCAGTTTTGTGATGCTGAGGAATCAAATATTCATATGTATATTTCTGCAAGAGGAATTGCAAATGTAATAATATGGTTAAAAGGAGTTTGAAGCTATTTTGTAATTTTGTTCACTGCAATTTCATTAGAATTATGTATTTTGATTTCCCAGAGTCATCGAGGAAACAAAGGAACACTGCAACTTTAATTTTGTCAAGTTATATTGTAAATATATGGTTGTTCAAAGACAAGAATGTGCCTGAACGTTTGATTATAAATAGAATAAAAGCTTCGATTATAAAAAAAACGAGAGAGATATCAAGGCCATTTTGAAAGAGAAATTGTTAAAATATTTCACAAAGAATTTTTGTAACATTAAATGCAATGTATTTTAGATGGAAATATATGTAGTTCTGGATTTATTGTAAAGTTTTGTAAATAATTTATTGAATAAAAACTTAAAGAAAAAAAAAAAGTTCATAGAGCATTGAAATACTCTTCCAGTTGGTTCATTTTTCATAATGAAATATAATTTTTATTAAACTTTTTTTTTTCAGAGAAATTCCTATCCTAAACATTTAGTTCTGAAAATCATTAACGTAGTATTAACCAAATTTCTCCAACCACCTATAGCCAATTTCGATGTTCTGAAAAAGCTGGTTTTTGCATCCATCTCATAAGTTTTGTATAGTAAGTTCTCAAGCAGACTTACGCAAATCATTGAACAGGAAATTCCATGCCTTCAACGTAAACTTATTTCAAACAATCCATGCAGATTAGACTCATTTTTTAGCTTTAAAAATCGCCGGCAGGACTTCATGAGATCGAACGTTGTTTACAAATTCACATGCCTTAGATCTACGGGCTCTTACGTTGGATCAACTCGTAGATTACTGCAGGTGAGATATTGCAGCCACATGGGTTACAGCTTTCGTGCAGGTCAGAGACTTGAGCAACCAGAATCATGCAGCAATTTGTAAAATAGAAGTCTTGAAACAGCACTTCTCCATTATTAGTTATATGAGGGACCCGAATCACTTAACTACCTTAGAGTCATTACTCATTAAAAGACTGGTTCCTACATTCGACGGCTTCACCTTTGTATCTGACATAACTCGTCTTGTTTGGGACGCCAAATTTTGCCATTACTTCTTTGTCTCTTACTTTGGAGGGTTGGTGTTTCAGTTCTCTCTCTCTTGGTTCTTTTACATTGTTTTTAAATCTTTAACTTTTAACTTTTACAGTATTTTGGTTTTATAATATTTTTAGTATTTACTGTGAATTCCTTTTATAATGTAATTGTTTTTTTTTTCGCAGACTGATGATGCATGCCTGTTTTTTTTTTTTTTTTTGTGTGCGAAACGTTTCTTAAATAAACTATGGTATTCTACTAAGATGTATCATGGAACCCTCTGAAATACTGTGATATTGCTGAATGGAGACTATATATATGCGTATATATATATATATATATTATATATATATATATATATATATATATATATATATATATATATATACATATATGTGTGTATATATATATACATATATATTACATATATACATATACATATATATATATCTATATATATATATATATATATATATATATATATATATATATATATATATATATATATATATATATATATATATATATATATATATATATATATATGTATATATATAGAACACACACACACACACACACACATATATATATATATATATATATATATATTATATATATATATATATATATATATATATATATATATATACATATATATATATATATATATATATATATATATATATATATATATATATATATATATATATATATATATATATATATATATATAGACCGAAACTATTGGGACAAATTGAGAATTCTATTTCCTTTTGACTGGTTTTTTTTTTCTTCGTTTTGTCTGTATTGTGTATATGCATTTCAATAGTTACTCAAAGTCATTAAATCAAGGCGATGATGAAGTAGTAAATATAGTAAAACAATTTCATGATTATCCTTTCGGTACTTAGGAGATACTGAGAAAATGTTCTCCAACGCGCTGGTTCCAAATGTGTCCTATTTAGATGAATATGATGATATTCCCATTTGCATTTTCCTACCAAAATAACGTCGTAGGATCTGGGAGAATTATTCGACAAATCTACTTCATGTTACCATTTCAGTGACTATCTCCATAGACTAAATGGCTATAAATATTCATTTTCAAATTTCAAATTCAGTCACACCAATGTCCATATCGCCTGCGAACCCCTTTCCAGTCAATAATAATACCTGCTTATGTTAAGGTCCTTTTTCCCGAAGGGTAAGTCACGGTTCCTCTCATTTCCTTCTCCCCATCATTCATTTCCCATTTATAATCTTCCACCCCTCGTCACGATCACTTCGTCGAAAGGTACAATTCTAATTTCATTTCCTCTTTTCCTTTATTAGCCTCCTTTAAACATTCAATTATAGATACGAGTCTCGGAAGTGTTTCCGAGAAGGGGAAGTCGCACAGGATCCGCTTTAGTTCGAATGAAAGCACATTCCATTCCTACTACAGCTATTATCGCTGTGATGTTCTTCCCTTTAAAAATCAATTAGGAATTTACTTTGTTTTCTATCCGTGTGTATGCCTACTGAAAAATACATTGTGTAACAAATCGTTATGAATTATCATACAGTAACTTAAAGTAATATAAGTTCTCAACACAAAACGGCGATGTATTGATTTCATTATTTTGATAAATGGTTTCCCTAATTATAAAAAAAAATCTAACTTTGGAAAATTTTGGTGAATGTTTGGCCTTTGGTCCATAATTCCTGTACTTCCCCTGCAGAATGAGATAGGATCAACCTTATAATCTACTATAACAATATGAAGACCAGCTTGGTACTTGTCAATAACAATCTGGTTCCCCAAAGTGTCTTTGAAGAGTGTAGTGTCAACTGCGAGTTAGCACACGGCTCGCTCTGTGGAAACCATCCCTCACATATCGATGTAATAGCTACAAACAAACTCTCCAAGCGTCTCTCAAACCCCTTCAAGAGAGCGTGGCACCTTTTATCATTACCAACAAAATCGTGGTAAGATTTCTGAACGAGAATGAATAAATATAAATAGTATAGACTAAAGATTAGGCCGCCGTCTCCTGCACTTTCTTGATGTGCTTCAGTTCCAGCGAAAACCTATGAACACTCATGGGAAGATGTAGTTTTTATCCATTAGTACGAGAAGAAATGTTATAAATGAACAGACGCTAGCTGAGGTTCAGACAGACAGACAGAGAAGTAGGGTTAACTTCAAACGTTGTCCTCTTACCTGGAGCGGGCTTTCATAACAGTCACACGGGCAAGGGATGCACAGGCAAATCCTAATCAACCCCAACCCGTTCACCCACAAACTCCAGCCAACCCCACCGAACATTATTCCAAGATCACAACGTTCTTGCCTCGTAAAATCAAAACAGGTGAAATTAGCCTATAAACATGTTGAAAGTAACTGATTTCAGCACAACGAAATTGTCAATACCGATGACAAACATTTCGTTCAGATTCTGGAAACTTATGATTATGTCAAATCTCTGTTTGTTATAATGATACACTTCAACCTATTTCGCCACATTGCAATCTGTCATTGCTGAAAATTCATTTAATTTCCAACAATACAAGCAATTTAATCAATAAGACTACTCATTTCTGAAACGATTTCAATATCAGATTTTCTCCCTGTTTGTAAACTGGCTTCATGGTCACATCTTCCTTCTGAAGTTCAAGTCTTCATCCACGACTGAGGAATGGAGTGTTGTTGATGAACGCCTCACAGGCAGCTCGCCTCTGATTAAATCATCTGCTGTCAGTTCATGAAATGGTGACTGGTTATCTTCAGAGATTGGTGTCACTGAGAGGAAGACTTAGTGATTAAGAAAACTGAAAGGTCGCTGATAGTTGTAGGAAAATTAGTAGAAATGGAGCGATGAATATTTCATATGATTAGCTTCGAAGATTGGAGTCTAGTCGAGTTGAATGAATGTGTACCAGGCAATAAGCAGAAAATTTGAAGGTGGTATCTGGAGACAAAAAATTATGCAATGACCACAGGCAGTCATAGCAAGGTTTTTATAAAGGAGGTAGCAATTGCTGAAGACTATTCGTTGACTTTGGTGGCAACAGAGATGAAATGGTAGTACTGAAAGGGAATGATGGTACATACATAACGAAAGGTCATCCAATTGAAGACAAATAATACTTAAGAAAAACTTGGCAATAGCACGTTACCGAGCATTTCCAAATCAAGTGTTTCCTAACTGTGTTGAACATTGACGAGAGTTATTTATTTTGTGAAATTATACATAATGATCAGCAATTTACTTTTCCTTTATGCAGTGACTAGATTAACCAATTTCATATGCTATGAAGGTTATGGACCCGTTATAAGTGAACTTACTCTCTGGAGATTTATGATTCTTTGAACTGCCCATATTCCATTTGTTTGATACAACTCTCTCTCTCTCTCTCTCTCTCTCTCTCTCTCTCTCTCTCTCTCTCTCTCTCTCGTGCAGTTGTACGCTTTGTAGAAAGAAAGTATGCTTAAGCAGAGCCAGCTGTTCGGAGACTTGCGGTGCCTCGATTGGTTTCATTGGCTCAGACCGGGATGTTTTTTTATGAAAGTACAACCGTATGAGAGAGAGAGAGAGAGAGAGAGAGAGAGAGAGATGTCTCTAATATGTAAATTCACCATTAACCCTTCAACAGTAGCCATTGGTCATCTTCCAAACTTCGTATAGTTACTCTAGCCTAAACCATAAGTAGTGTCTGGAGGTTTAGGTTTGAGCTGTCATAGTTTTGAATCCGTCGCTTATTTTATAAAATTTGCACTTTTCCAATTATTTCAGGCTATGCAAGTTGGCTAGGTAACTTGACATCTCCCCTTGTACTGGCTAGTGTAGTACCTTACCTTACTTAACGCCCGGTTTCAAAACTATATTTTGACTGTAAGAGAAAATACATTTTATATTACCATGTAACCGACTTGTGCTGTGCGCCAAACTGTTCAGACCAGTGGCGATAGCCAAGGTTGCATAATCTGTTGAAAGAATAAAAGTAGTTTTGATGACGAAGTTCGTCATTACTTCAAGTTCATTTAACAGCAAATACCGGGAGACTTCGCTAAGGTCATGGCACCTACTGAAGGTTAGGCAGGACAGGACCTCTTTGGATGTTATGTTAGAATTGAAAGACAAATCTACAATTTATAAGTCGAGCGGAACCGTGGAAGACATTAAACATGATAGGAACTGTCCTCACTTTACAAAAGCTCAGTCTCGAGTTGACTTTGGTTTATGACCATCAATTCAAGGCAGAACCCACTAAACTTTTTTGACTTTTCAATTTGATGCCTTGGCTGCTTTTGAATCTATTAGAGTACTAATGTTGGTTGATGGTCATGATTTATGTCTCCGGTCAGTCGACGATAAAAGCCATTGAATGCAGATTTTTTCATGGTATGATTAAAATGACAACACAAGTTAAATTTTTTGTATCGCACGCCAAGATTTTGCAAGCATGACCATTTCGATCGCCCCAAGTACAAACTTGCGTTAAAAATCTTTGTTGCTGGATTCAATTAACGCCGTCATTTGTTGTCTCTTATTAGTCTGTTTAATGATCTATACGCGTTTATTCCTACATTATGGCTGCGGTGTTAATAATAATAATAAAGCTAGGTGGGCAAACCGGGATCGAATCCAGCCCTCTGACTGCAATAGGGTAGTTGATAGGGAGGCCATAGCCTCTGTGTCATAGCCTAACGGAAGGACAAAGGTCTAAAGCGTCCTTTATTTTCCTCTTTTTGCATATTAGCGCATCTACAAAGTAAATGTTTTACTTATTTGATTATCTATTCACATATTCTATTACTCTTTACTTATTAGCATGGGATTCTGAATCATTCAGTTTTTGTTGATAATCTATAATCTTTATTTTTCTTTAGCTATGCTTAAGGGCACTGCCTTCAATGGTAGCTTAACAATAATTATCTTCATGGCCTTGTAAATTTATCTAAGAAAACTCATGCCATTATAATGAATATATAAGTATTTCGCGCGTAATTATGTATTAATTTCCACAAATGATAATAACAGCAATACCTCTGATATTGTAAAATAAGAAATCCTAAGATAAAAAAGCCTTATAGAGATGTGACTCCAATGAACGTGATCCTTTCAGACTGGCCTAGGGTTGCATAGGAAATTATGATCACAATGAAAAATGATGATCCAAATAGACAATTCATGGTTTAACCTCGCAAATCAAATGTAACATTTCTCTCGTGATTGTTGTCAAATTAATCAAAGCAAAATCACACTGAATTATGCGAAGTACTTGTAATGATTACGGGCTCAAGATTAATTAAATGTGCATCCTGACAAAGCAGGTAATAATTTACATGCATTTGTTACATTAATTCGAGAGTAATTGTATGAACTTGCTCACCTCCGTGATATTTCATGTGTATTATAAGCTTGTGTGAATAATGAAGATAAATGTGAATGATTAACTAGTCACACGAGAGCGTAGCTCATGGGAATTTTAGGATCAAAATAACTCTTGAGCTCTACTGCTCCTTTTGACTGAATTTCGTGTAAAGAAAAGAATATTCTCAGACTTAAGACAAAAATAAAAAAAAAGTGCTTTTCAAAGGCAAAATTCACAATCCGTTTTACATATACGCATAAAACGAAAATGTACTTTTATATAGACTTGTAGTATAAAATGTAGATTCTTTTTGTTCAGAAAAAATTATATCTCTGTGTCATCAAAAAAGTAAACTCCATAAAAATGTGCAATCGACTTTTCTGTCCGGTGGTGACCTCAGCCACGGCCTTAAATAGCCGTGGCCCATGAAACTCACCCACGTTCCGGTCGTGTCCTATGTTGTTGGTAACTATAACGCTTCCAGAAGTATGATTATGGCTAACTTTAAGCTGAAATAAAAATACAAACTACTGAGGCTAGAGGGCTGCAATTTGCTCTGTTTTATAATTAGGGGGCGGTGATCAACACAGGAATTTGTAGCACTCTAGCCTCAGTAGCATTTCGAAGTCTGAGGGCGGACGGACAAACAAAGCGGGCACAATAGTTTTCTTTTACAGAAAACCAAAATTGTAAAATAATGTTGATAGAATTATGCTTGCGAACGAACAAGAACACCATTCTTATTTTTGAAAAGTTAATAACTAAATTCACCAGTTATAACTGAATAGTAAAATAGATATTCGACGTCATTTTCAAGCAGATTTATAGAAAATCACTTTGATATTGTGAAGGTTTTCTTATCTGTTAATACAGGAAATAACTCCAGGACAAAGATATAGAGACTTTTGTGTATGAATCGGTTTAGACTCCTTATTAAACATCAATTCGGATCTAGATGTATACAACGTATAAAACAAATAGGTTATATAGCAACGGTGTTTAAAATATGAAATTGTATTTTTATAATTGAGCTTAAAATCAAGTTTTATAAATATCAGAATAATTCCTATAAAATTATCTAAAATTTCTTTTCAAACACTTTAACGTATTTTTATAAATGAGCTTAAAATCAAGCTTTATAATAATCAGAATGATTCCTATGAAATTATTTAAAATTTATTTTCAAATACTCCAACGTATTTTTATAAATGAGCTTAAAATCAAGCTTTATAGTAATCAGAATAATTCCTATAAAATCATCTAAAATTTATTTCCAAACATTCTAACGTTTTCTAACAAAGTACCAAAAAGCAAGAACTTCCTACACTGAATTATCATAACCTGCTTTGGGAAAAAGTTCAGAAACCAGATGTTGAACATCGTAAACTTCCTTGGAAGAAATAAATGGGAAATATTATAGTCGTGACTAGAATTCAAGGTTTAATGCCAACACAAAGTACTGTATTTAATCCTACGCCATTCGTGAACGGTCACTTTATGTTGAGAGATATTACCATTGAAAACTCAACTCCAGGAAGATTAAGAGGCTGTTCGAGAACTCTTCCACCAAAACCCTCCAGCAGTATCCTAGTTTCAAATTTTATGGAGAATGAGCTAAATTCAGTTTTTGTATCAAATACACACAATAGTTATACTTTACACTGCAGTTATTTTGATATTCTTGCTAAACTTAAATTTTAGAAGTACTTGAGCAGTGCCCTCCAATGACAGAGCTACGAGATGAATAATTGTCTGGAAACTCTCTCTCTCTCTCTCTCTTTCTCTCTCTTTCTCTCTCTTTCTCTCTCTCTCTCTCTCTCTCCCCTTTCTCTCCCTTTCCCTAAAATCGATACATTACAGTGACAATGATATAATTATTATAAATTTTCCCTGTGCAATGTGGAAGCTACATATTATAAACAATAATAATCCAAGTTTGACTGTCTATTCACCCCATGATATGATATGAACTTGAATTCAACCAGACGATTAACCCACTCATCAGCCATTCAACAGGATATCGACACAATCAGTAGTAATCCTAAGGTCATGCAATATATTCTGGACAGTAGTTGAGTTCATTGTGTTTTTGAGTGATCGCAGATTTATATATTTACAAATGGTTCATATTTCGAAACATACGAATAGAAACATGCATTCACAATGACAATAAAATCCAAACACCAACGAAATTCTTATATCTGGCATAGTTACGGATTCCTTGTAATCTCTGGTGTGTCGAAGTGCATCAGACCCAACTAATTATCCACTGAAGACTTATAAGGACCCTGGAAAATTACATTCATTAAGAGCCTCAGAATTCTATTCCCGGATACAGATGAGAATTAGGATGCTTCATATTACCAGAAGCTATGAACTATCGATCAATCCTCATTGGAGATTAGTGCTGTCAGTGCACCTCAACTGGTGAACTACTGGCATTACTAAAATAGTATTTAGCGTCCCCTCGACTCAGAGCTGCACCTAATATTTTGTTGTTTACTTTGCCATCGTTTATGCTTTCTGCCTTCTGTCTTGCCTTCCTTACTCTATTACATTTTAGTGCAACTGTTTTTTTTTTTTTTTTTTTTTTGCAGAGGATGATGAGTATGGTGCTTTTTTTTTGACGTTGCTTGGAACCAGTGGTTATTCAGCAACGGGACCATCGGCTTCACGTGACTTCCGAACCACGTCGAGAGTGAATTTCTATCACCAGAAATACACATCTCTCACTCCTCAATGGAATAGCCGAGAATTGAACCCACGACCACCGAGGTGGGACGCCAATACCATACCAACCACGCCACTGAGGCGCCAGAGGATGATGAGGGTTCGCATAGGCTGCCACAAGGGAGTTAGTTTCCGTACTGGATGTTCACTATCAAATCCCGAACAGTCCAGTAAACGTGAACACAAAAAAATGTAAAGTTGACATTGAATATGAGGATTTGATTATTGTCGGTCAAACCTCCAGCCCAAATGAACTATTGATCCTCGAGAGCCTTTTTATTAAACAACTTGTTCCGCAGTTGAACAACCAGACCACCATCACCCCCTTGTATCTTTCTTAAGCCTATGTTTCTCTGTCCATTCTTTTAACTTTTTTTTCTCTTACCATGGAGGTCGACCCCCAGTGCTCCTCAAATATTTTTTAACACGGTATTTTACTAATTTATTTATTTAATTTTTTGTTTTAACTTTCTATCTGAACTTTTAATTAACGTATGTCGTTTTAATTTCTCGTGTTTTGCCAATTGTTAGTGTATTTTTATCAATGTGTGAAGTTTCGGTTTTTATTTTAACTACTTTGTAATTTAATCTATTTTAAAATTAACTTAATTTATATTGGTCATTATCTATTATACAGACCCTGAAGATCCATTCTGGCTGAATGTGAAACGCCACGTTTGTTCCTGCTCCCGTTCCCTGTGCATATATATATATATATATATATAGTATATATATATATATATATTATATATATATCTATATATATCTATATATATATATATATATATAGAGAGCGAGAGAGAGAGAGGAGAGATGAGAGAGAGAGAAGGAGAAGAGAGTTAAAAGTCACAATAATGTATATGAGACTGTATTTTTCAAAATACAAAATAGTAAAAAAAAAAAAACAGGGAGGTTCCAATAGTATGCAAAACGGTTCTCGTCAACCAGCTGAATGAAAACACTTGTTTTTCTTAGAAAGAAAAATTAAATTAAATATTTTGGTGACAGCCCAAGAAACCATCGAACAACTTTCGGAGTGATTATAGCGGTCAAGTAATGATTGTTCCTCCGTATCCGTGAGTATATCGATCGGACGGTGCTCATTGCTAGTGACTTGGTGATTCTCAAGGTGGTGAACGACTTTTAGCATTGGTGCCTGTTGTGGCTGCGACAACTGGCACTTCGACGACCTGTGCGAGGAGAGATTTAAATTTATGGAATGACCGACTAGCCTGCCGGTATGCCTGTCCCTCCTGTAAAGGTTTTATTACCATTTAATGTGTTATAAATGTTTATCATACTCTTCTATGGCCTTACCTGACTACTTTTACATTGTATAGTTTTAGCTCCCTCCCAATCCTTGGCGTGATTATTCTCCAACAATGTTTAGCAATTGAGCTGTTTTGTACTATGGTGTTTTTACGTTGCATGGAACCAGTGGTTATTCAGCAACGGGACCAACGGCTTTACGTGACTTCCGAACCACGTCGAGAGTGAACTTCTATCACCAGAAATACACTTCTCTCACTCCTCAATGGAATGGCCGAGAACCGAACTTGTGACCACCGAGGTGGGACGCCAACACAACAACTACGCCGATGAGGCGCTGCGCTGTTTTGGGCGAAGTTCCCAATCGTTTGTCATGTCGCTGTGATCTTCCGTCCTTCCCCCATACGTGTCTCCCCAAAACGAAATAAAGTACATTCTGTTGTCGCTTCTATCTCTACCAACTCTGCTGCTATTCTAATTGACTTTGGGTTTGATTGAATTTCCATAAGTGAAAGCTACTTTAACATTACCTGTACTATTGATTGATTGGGCTGTTGACTTTAAATGTTCATGATATGGAAGCGTTATATAGCTCTTGCTGTGATCAATCTGCTCATGAGAAGGGCTGTAAAACTTTTCCTTAGCTCAGGCAAAGCATCTTTAATAAAATTGGCGGGCTATTTCGTTATCTAAATATTGTAAGTCACAAACTTTAAAGAACTCTGACAGCCATTTTAACAATGATATTTTTCTTTATGTGAATACTGTAACAAGAATGAAAATGAGCATATAATTCTGCATTAGTCGGCTTCCGGTAAACCGAGAATTCAAACTTTTTTGTGTTTGGACTATGAAACACTAAGACATCCAAAAGAGCTAATTTGCGCTTTGATTCCTTTTCATATGTGAACTTGATTTGCTGTGTCTGACTGTTAAAGTATTCCTTTAGTTCACTGAATAAATTGTCATTATGACTGAAAATAATGTAAATATCGTTAAAATAGCGGGCCCAAAATATTGGTTTATACCGAGACTGGCAAAAACTCAGAATAGTCTCCTCACCGAACTCCATGTAGACATTAGCCAAAACCGGCTAGAGGGGATGATCCCATTGATACTCCAGATATTGTTAATAAGCATCATGATTGAAAGTGAAAACAGCAGACTTTGCACACAGTTTAATAATGTCAATATCAAACTTATCACGTATTTTTTTCCAATCATATAACCAAGACGGACATTAGTAAGTAAAGAGAAAAATCCAGACTATATATTTTCCACCGCAAAGCCATCCAACGATCCTAATCTGTGAAAGAAATCCTCCCTGTGTCTGATATGTGCAGAGGATGTCGTGCCTACTAAAGGGATCTGTTGCTTGGTAATTTATTCAGCCAACATGGATTGGGGGCACCACACGTTTATATGTATTTTGAAAAATACAGTGTCATATAAATTATTATGGCTTATAATTCACGAAGTATATAAAACGTGATGCTATAGTCAATAGGGACTTTTGTAAACAAGGAACATACATCAAAACTGACAAAGATATCACTAGGGTTTAGTACAATGTTATCTAATTTTTCCACAAGATCGAGAGAATTTTGGATGTGTGAATTAGATACAATTCCAAGTAGCGGGGATAACAATTTGGTAAGATATTTAGATAGTTTATAAGCAATTGATCCTACGGTACTAATAATTGGGGGCACAGGTTTGTTTTTCCTTATGAGTTTTGACTAGGCCATATAAATAAGGTAATGAAGGATACTTTACAGTTAATTTACACAAGAGTTCTTTTTTATCTTTAAGAATTTGTTTGATATTGATAATAAAGTTTTTTATTACTTGGTCCAACGGATTTTTTGCGAGTTTTTTGTAAGTTATTTCATCGTCTAGTAAAGTATGCATGCGTGATATGTAGTCAGTTTTGTCCAGAACCACTAAACGATTGGATTTAACAGCGGTTGTGTGTGCATTTAGTGTTGTACTGTCTGTGTACGCATGTCTAGGAAAGTTGTTGGTAGATAGGAGATATACTTGATGATTGACCTTCATAAGGCAGTCCTCCCAGTTCGTCAACTTTTCCGAACAGAAAGGCTTGTCGAAGTGAACAGCGCATCAGTGGATACACCGTGATACACAGGCAGCTCAAGAAAGACCCTTCCCTCATGGTACATCAGATTAAGGATAAAAACATCTGTGTCACTGGGGACGTCTCCCTATGGATCGTACAGGAACGAGGTTAGGAAGAAGCCTCTTCTCACCCTTAGGCAGAAGCAGCAAAGGGTTGCTTTTGCCAAGAAATACCTAACATGGGATACAGAGAAGTGGCAAGAGGTGTTGTGGAAACCACGTTCAGTGTGACTGGTAGTAGAGCAAAGAGGATTTACCGTCCATCGGGGTCCAATCCCCACCTCCGTCAGTACACATCCACGACTGTAAAGCATCCTCCAAGTCTTATGGCTTGGGAGTGTAGGGTAGTTATTTTTCTTGCCAAAGAATGAATACATAAATAGGTTTAATTATCCTGAACTTTTATTTGACCACTTAGAGGGTGCTTTTGAAAAGAGTGGCATGAGTTTCTTTATGCAGGACGGTACACCATGTCACACTGCAAAAATTGTTGTGAACTGGCTGAAGGACTGTGAAGAACCATTCTTCAGTGACTGGCCTGGGTCTTCCCCTAACTGACACCCCATTGAAAACCTGTGGAGTATCATCAAGCCGAGGTTACAAACAAAGGATACCTCGTCTGTCCCCATCCTGAGGCAGCCATCAGGGAGGTTTGGTGGTCATTGAAGCCTGAGACCTTAAAAAATACTTTTAACAGTGTTTGCAGACGTCTTCGTCAAGTTGTCAAGAAAAGAGGGTACGCTACGAAATACTAGATAAGAGTTAAGCGTTACAATTCAATGTTTTTTTTTTCAGGGCTGTGGTTTAACTCTCTCTCTCTCTCTCTCTCTCTCTCTCTCTCTCTCTCTCTCTCTCTATATATATATACTATATATATATATATATATATTATATATAATATATATACACATTGTCAAATAGAAAATTCCCGTTCGGTTTACATATATGAAATATATTAATTCCGAGATGGAGCGACTTAGATAATATTAAAGGACATTTGTTGCTCGAATAATGAATAATTATATATATATATATATATATATATATATATATATATATATATATACATTGTCAAATAGAAAATTCCCGTTCGGTTTACATATATGAATATATTAATTCCGAGATGGAGCGACTTAGATAGTATTAAAGGACATTTGTTGATCGAATAATAATAATTAGATATATATATATATATATATATATATATAATATATATATATTTATTATTATATATATATATATAGATATATATAGAGTATCATATATATATACAGATTATTATATGTAGGCATAATATATATTTGGATATATATAGTGTGTGTATATATATATATATATATATATTATAATTATATCTATATATATATAATATATAATATATATCTATACATCTATATAAAACCAAATAGCTAAAAAGCAGGTATATTCTAAATAACCTTTTATTGTTCAGATACTACTAAATACTAAATTCTCTGTTTTCAAAAGAAACAAAAATACATAAAAAATAAATATACTTATTTTTCGGAATAATTTCTATATTCTTTAAATATTTCAATCACGCCTCCAAACTGTTCGCTTTATATTGACAAATATATAATCACAAGAGCGGGACTATTCAGGCAACCACTGCTGAGGTTCGTAGCCTTATTCCTCCCAACTATCCAAGAAGGAGCGTTTCCGAGTTAATATCTCGAGCGATAAATCCTCTCATTTCTCTCTCTTATGAACTCGAGGGTCCTAGTCGTTCTGGTTAATATGGGACTTTCTGTCTTCGCTATTATTTCTCTCTCACTCATTATTATAGAGAAATGACCCTTTAAAGGATATGTACATATAGATTTCTAGTTAGACAACGGACGAGAGAGAGAGAGAGAGAGAGAGAGAGAGAGAGAGAGAGAGAGAGAGAGAGAGACTGCTATGGAAGATGAAGATATCGTTAATATATATTCTAATGCGTCAGTGAGCCGGTAAATGGTGTACGATAGTGAGAGAACCTATGCATACACAAAAAATTAGTTAATTGAAAAAAGTATTAGCTAACGTAAGCAAGATTACAATATTTTGCATTTAAGACATTTACGTCGAGAAATAAAATTGTAGCACTAATCCTTAATTTTCACTAAATTTGACAGTATCGTCTTTCGTATGCTGCAGAGTACTTCTATGAATAGAAGACACAAACGGAAGAATCGGATTTATAAAGAGAACTGCGTACTCATTCGAAAGCCTCCTTTGTTGGATGATAATAGGAAATAAAAGTTATATAAAGAAATAAATGAAATTAAAAATTTCCATGAAAATATGTCCGATCTAGGAAAAAGAATTTTGAAAAATATGGAACTTACTCCAGAATATAAGGATAGTATAAAAATTTTTTATTTAAGTTATTAAGTGGACCATGCTTCCTTGGGCAATTGCGTTTATTTTCGTAATATCTAATTAGAAATAGGGTATTATAGAATTCTAAAAATACAATCCAGAAAATTCCTACATATGTATATATATATATATATATATATATATATATATATATATATATATATATATATATATATATATACTATATATATATATATATATATATATATATATATATATGTATATAAATATATATATATATATATATATATATATATATATATATATAATATATATATATATGTGTGTGTGTGTGTGTGTGTGTGTGTGTGTGTGTGTGTGTGTGTGTGTGTGTGTGTGTGTTTGTGCGTGTGTGTGTTGTAAGTAAGACTTCTGACTTTTATATTGTATTAGCTTACTTATATTACCTTATAAGTTTCTCTTTTATTTCTGAAGGTTGTAAAGTTCATTGTTAGTTCGCCCTCTTCTTAGTAGGGGTCTCCTCACTCCGGTGGTATTTTTGTTTAGTCTGATTGACTAGGGCTGTTATTTTATCATCAAACAGGAGCGGTACAAATAGTGCCAGGGAAATTAGCACTATCCGTCCTGCTGTCAGGTAAATCATAAACACTGATTAAATTAGATATACCTGCAGTGTTGTTGTGTCTACCTGTGTGTCAAGTATCGGTGTTATACAGAAACAATTGTAAATTGAACTTTCTAGGTGATCATAGACACCATTTTTGAGTGGTGCATTTCCTCCTGCAGTTCTGTGTAAGACCAGTCTAATGAAATCCTGCTTTTATTTTTATGTGCTAACTTTAGAATTAGCTCTAGTTGATTTTAGTTACATCTATATCATACCTGGTGTAGCACTAGTTAGTGTTTGTAACTGTAATTTTAGTGTAATCTACTTAATTTAGCGGGTCCATAATGTTTTCTTTAGAAATGATTTTGGTAGTTCTCAGTAATCATTTGACTATTTCTGTTTGCTGGCCCCCTTTTTCCTTCATTGGTCCTTCTGGACACTGATCGAGTTATCCTGTTGCAAAACATCTAAATTGAGCTAAGTCAATGATCTAACGAATCAATTGAAACCTTTCCTTGGTAGCTCAACTTTAAAACCATAAATTAAGCATTTGGTACGCTTGTATGATCACTTGTAAGCATTCCAACACCTGTCGACCACAGTGTTTACAACAGTAAGTATTTTCTAGCATTTTTATTTTTGCATTTTGAACTAATTTTTTTTAGTGTTTTAATATTATACGTATCACCGCATTACCAGTGACATACGTATCACCAGTGTCATACGTATCCTTTCCCTCTCCTGCGAGAGGCTAGTTACCACTCACAGTGGTTAGTGCTTTTAACTTTATTGATTTCATTGTAAGTTGAGACATCATGTCTTTAGTATTTCACAAAGTAATCTTAATCTATCCATAACCAACTGCATCGTGTTTTAACAAACACGAAAGTCTGATTTCGAAGACTGCAATACACTAAATCTCCTAGAGAGATATTCCTTTCTGGCAATTTGTACTGTTCTCTCGCCAACAGCACAAACACTGCCGTCTGTCATTCAATCATAACATTCTAACACGTCACATTTATCACCTATTCTATTTTTCTCTTAGCATTCTTTAATTCATTGAGTTTTATTCTGAATCATAACACCCTTGTCTGAAGATAAGTTAAATTGGGTCAAAGAATGAACGTGAATAATGCAAAATCTTTTGTCTAATAAATCTGTCAACATCAGTAGAGTAATAGTGGGCTGAGATCTCATCTGTCTGACTGTAGGCCAAACATTACAGAAGTACCTTCTCTGTCTGCTTATTTCCTCAAGGATCACAACAAACCTTGCATCGTGTTGACCTTGACTTTGACAGTTTTGTTCAAAGTACAGTCTTGTCACTTTTGCTTGCTTTTAATTTTGCTATTTCGTGCAGAGGACTCTTGAGCATAGATACACCCTTACTTGGGAATCACATATAACACTTACTTTACATTTCTCACTGGACTTTATTGCATACTATAAGAAAAGGATAAATTACTAAATACAATTCATACAAAGAACATGGAACTCTTGGTATAGCAATCATCGTACATAGTTATTCCATGCTAGCACATCAGTGATATCTTGCAGCACTCACTAGACCACCTTTTGATTCAGGTCAGTTCAAGGCCAGGATTTTTCAGACTCACCTCATCTTTGGCTGCATTTTGAATTTTGTATTTTGCCATGTTTCCATCTAACACATGTGCAGAAGGAACTGATAAAATGGGTTTTCGACTAATCTTCATTACTCCAATGTTGTTGCAGAGGCTCTGGCAGTGGGAACACTTCAAGGCTCTCCTGGAGTCTAGTGTTTCAAGCTCACCGTTCATGACACAAGGATTTCTAAGGCGTTGAATAGGACCTTTCTGTTGTTTTTATCACAAGTGGTTTGAGCATTTTTTCCACAGTGAGCATTTCCCTAAACACATGGAGGAGTGTCTTGGGTAGCAGATTCCTCATCATTATGACTAGGATCTTATCTCTTTGAACTTTCGGGGAGATCAATTATATGCACCACATACGTGCATTAAATCCGCACTATGCAGTTGAACCATGGCTGCTACACATCACATGAGTGTACACTATCACTCACCACATGAGTGCGACATTCATACCACGCAAGTGTGGAACATTCCCTCCAGAACTGGAGTGTCACAATCACTGGCAGTCTCCCCTCTACGAATACCCTTTGCATATTCTAGAGGTTATTCCTCAGTCCTATCACATACATCACTCCTGTACTTGCAGATAAGTGGGAACAGACTAGTCTAGCAGAATATGACCCAGTACCAGGCTGACTACATTCTTTTGTGCCACCATCACTGGTAGAAAGTGCCACCACCACTGGCACTCCCCTTCTCTAAAATTCTCTAGTAAATCTAGTTTCCAATCTAAGTGAGATCATTTCCACATGAGGAAGTGTGCATAAAGTTCCAAAAACCTTATGATCCACAGGCAATCAACTTAGCACTACTATCTGTGCTTACCTTATCTCCCTCAAACATCAGGCACCTCCCCTCCATTCTTCCAAGAAACCACCGATGTCTTGTTTTCAACCAATACCCAACCATTTCCAACAGCATTGCATCTCCAGGCCACTGCTCTTGCGTATGCCAAGTTCAGGGGTCTACAGATACTGGTGTGTGAGTCTGAATCATGCAAAAGAGCGGAGTGCCCTATGGTGTGGGCTTAACCCAACAAGACTTATAGATATTAAAGGGGTGGACAGGGTGGACAGGGCGAAGTCAATTCTCCCTATAGTCCAACTACAATTTACTGGCCCTCAGGCATCTGGAGTTGATACGCTGGCGGCCATCTAAACTATCTCGGAAGGCTACACCATTCTGCTGGTCCAGGACAACGTGGCCACCACCCAACCGAGGTGCCATAGATGGCAAAGCTGTAGGGCGTCTAGGGCACAATTAGGCACTGCCAGAGGCATACCTCACCTACTACAGCAGCACCACCGATATGTGCTGAGCCAGGCCACATCTCATCCACTTACCAAGCTGAGCCACCATCTATTGTGACCTCAGGTCCTGGCCCTGTCGAGGGGACAATGCCAGTTCCAAGCCCCATGCTGGTACCCTCTCCCATGGAGAACTTGGAGCACACCACAAGAACACCTGGATATTCCAATTCAGGATCACTCTCGGAATTAGACCCTGAGAGGGGACACCCTCCCCATGTTCCCCTGGTCCCAGCAGCCATCCCCTATCGAGTTTGTCCTTGTAACCAACATCTGGGTTGGGTATCAAGGCCTGTGAGCATCTGTCACCACCCAGGTCTTATTCTCTGCCTTCCTATGTGACAGGAAGATGTTCAAGTAATAACATCCATTATGTTTAAAGGACTACAACGGTCACTGCTGGAATGGATTCGAGCTGCCATTGCTCCTGGTGCCACAGAAAAAAAGGTAACCTGCTTCTCTACACGTTCATCATTCAGACGAAAACCAGCAGAAGGAGAGACCAGGGCAATGTTCGACCAGGTAACATCCCAAGCTCAAGTGGCACTGTGTCACTCATTTTGAGTGCCTATAACTGGAAGATAAAATCATAGGTACAGATAATATAATAGCTGAAATCTTATCCAGACATTAGACTGCTTCCAGGGAATATCTACTCTCATTAGCTTTCAGAGTACTTGCATCCTTTATTCCAGAGGAAGGGTAAGCATTCCCTACAACTCCCTTGTTTTGATCCTAAGGACTTCAGTTACCCTCCATAAAACCTTTTACTACCTAAACTTTTATTGGTTCTCCTATTTGGACTTGCTTACCCAATGCTTAGTGCCACTTATGGCGCTGGTAATGATCAGTGACAGGGGTCACTGCATAAGCCATATCAATAAGTCTATCGTAAGCTAATTATGCTTGTATTGATGAATACATAAATATTCTAGAAGTCTGCATTACCTAATAATTCTACAAACATAAAAGTAGGAATTTATATTCGTGCCTTAATTTAATTATGCTTAAAATTTTGATTTGTGCTTCCAGCTAGTTTTATTCTAATTCTAACATTATTTATATTTCCTTCAGGCTTACGCTTTGACAGAAGGAGTTCGTACCAAGCCATCCATACCCATATTAATCCTGTTGCTAAACTAAATTTTTTGCATGACCTTGTTTTGGGGTCTGCCTAATGTTTTTTGACTGATTTCCCCTAGTTTGATGGTGCTGAATTCAAATCTGAATGATGTCACTCTGGCATCCTTGGGGTTTTGAGATATCCAAGATGGCCGCCAATATGGCTGCTGTATTTTGTAATTTTTCTTTTGTTGACATTCTGGCTAAACTGTCATTTTAAAAGGTAAAATTTGTTTTGATGGATGTGGTGGAACTCTTATGGGTGACACCAGACTGAAGGAACTTATGGAGGAAGCTTATGGAGGGGTAATCAAAATGTTATCTGGAAAGAAATTCGCACAAAATGTTAGAGCTTTTCGGCTGGTTGCAGAAGAACTTCATTCTGTGAGCCAAGTGTCAGAGCTATGAAGACTTGTTACAGATACTGGACACAAGAGCAAATGAGAGCAAGACAACAAAATTATGGGTTGATTAATCAAACCAGTGCTTATAATGATGCTCTTTATAAGGGCAAAGAGAGAGGCAGAATGGCCCCTTCATCTGATGGTAGTGAAGTTGATGTTAACATATTTCTTTGCTGCTGGGCATATCAACTATGACAGGTATAGCTTATACTACTTGGAATCCATGAGCAAACTGCCAAGGGAGGTCCTTAATTCTTTCATGAAAGGAGAACATGTAATGCGGCATCAAATACGCATCTGGAACAGGATGTGGTCTGATATGTTCATGGAGACCACATATAGGAGATATGGCCATAGCCCTGGAGGACTGGTGGGTATTACTCTTAAACCAGCTGCCATGAAGAGATGGGCAGTTAGCTTACTCCACTGCAGCTAGCTTGTTAAAGATCTTGTTGTAGTGAAAGAAAACTATAAGCAGGTACATGTTATTTCACACAAGGAGGAATCGGATACTCACAGACATGATGAAACTGACAAAGAGAAAATCTGTGAGAAGCTGTCATCTTTCGATGATCCTTTGCGTTTAGATGAACATCAAGATGGCCTTGTCAACATAGCTTCAGGGGTTGTGAAATATGGCCAAGTGGATGATGATGAAGTAGTTGCCATCAGAAATGAAGAGACAGTAGAATTTCATGAATCATGGCCAAAAGGGTTTCATTATCTGATTTGAACCAGAGTTAAAACAGTCTGACACTAAGAAGAGCGTTTCTATTGATCCATCATCCACACTTGACACTGCTCTGATATATTGCAGAGTAATGGGTATTTTGGAAACAAGAGACATTGCTTTGAAGCAAGTATTTAACCATAAACTTGCTCCAGTGCCAATATCAATGTTTGATAACTGTGGCCTTGTAAGAATAACAAAGACAAAATCAGCATTAAAGAAGACTACATGTTGAGCAATCTTCTTGCTCAAACTGCAAAGATCAACTAATTCAAGAATTTCTAATTATTGATGGATGTGCAATACTGTGGGTAGTTCGTTGGCCATCAAAAGAGACCATTCATGACTCCATTGATAGCTTTGTTGACCACATCATGCGCAAGTTCAGTGAGAATGACATATTTAGATTTTGACCGGTGCTATGATTACAGTATTAAAGATTAACTAGGAGTGGACGCACATGAGGCGTTACCAGACAGTACCAACTGAAGCTAGAGGACCCACCAGAACATTGTTATCCTCAATGTTACATGCAACAAGATGCAAATGATATAAATTATTTGCCAGCAATTGCATCAAGGATATCATCTTTACCATCACCTCATGAAGCTTGCAAACACAAGCTAGTCCTTACAGGAGGTAACCCAGTTTCAGTTCAGGTTGAACAAAGAGCTTGCTTGTCGAGATATAACCTCAAGACTACACATGAAGAGGCTGATATTATCATTGTACAACAGATGATTCATCTTGCAAGAGAAGGGAGGGTTCAATCAAAGTTATTTGTGATGACACTAATGTGTTCCTCCTTGGACACTATGACCATAGTAACAACATTAACATTCCTGTTGTGATGGAAGGGACAAGGGCTAAGATATCAGTCTGCAGCATTTTTGACAAAATGACCAAACATCAGGGCATAATTGAAGATTTGTTAGCAGCCCATGCACTCACTGGATGTGACACGACAGCTTACATGTGGGGCATTGGAAAGACTACAGCTATCAAGATCCTAAGAAAGGGGTATATAGTACTGAAATAATTATATGAACATAGTGTCTTTAGTGTTATTGTCGATGCAGCCAGCAAGTTTGTTGTTGTGTGCTATGGTTGCCCTGAAAATACTGTCAGAGGCTTGTTATCATGTGTGATTAGCAACAATAGGTAACAGAGAGGTCACTAGGATGCCAGCACTGAAGTCCTTGCCACCAACTACTGAGGCATCCATAGAAAATGTGAAGTGTGCTCACCTCCAAGTGTGTATCTGGAAATATTTGAAGCAGCCAGATCCTCCAAAACTTGACCCTACATTATACAGCTGGCAAAAAGAGGAACATTCAAGGTCCTTTTCCCCTGTAACAACTCCTCCAAGTACCAAATCAGCTCCAGAAGAGATTCTGCAGATGATTGGATGTGGATGCCCTGGTAATGAGTCATGCAAATCTCGAAGGTAAGGTTGCATGTGTAGTCAGCTATCTTGTACAATCTTTTTTTGCTGGTGGTGCATGTGGGAACTCCTATAATCTTTGGACAAGAAGTAACAGGAGTGATGACGAAGACAGTGATGTCAATGAAGAGAATATAGAGGAAACTGAAGACTATTGGCTATATCCTCCTGCATATTGTGAATATTAAACTTTTTTAAAGCCAAGGATAATATAGCATTTCTGAGCATATTTCACATCTTTTATTGAAAATAGTACAGTAATGATGTAGTTGAATAATAATAATTTGTTTTTTGTTTTCACTGCTTTGTATATTGATTCTGTGTTCAAATGTCTGTTAATTATGATTTATCTTTCTGGGTTTAAGTATTACTTGAATTTTGCCTGAAATGAATAGTCTTTGAAATATTTATTGCTAAAAGTTAATTTATAACATGTGGAAAACCTATCATTGGTCATTTTGAAGCAATTATAATGACAAAATGATATATTTCATATTGAATATAAACATTCTGGCAAAAGTTATACCTTTCTTTGTGAATCCTAATAGAATATACCTCTAATGTTAATAGTTTATCAAAGTAATGATCATAAGACCAATATTTACATATTGCGGCATCCATATTGGCGGCCATCTTAAATATCTCAAAACCCTTAAGGGTGCCATTGTGACATCATTCAGATCTGAAATCAACACCCTCTGAATAGGGGAAGTCAGTCAAAAAACATTGGGCAGACCTTGCAACAAGGTTAGGGCTTTGGCAACTAGACTATATAGGTGTTAAGCATCTTCTTTTACGGGGAGTTGTTGCATGTATCATTTCATAATGCATGTATTCTTTCGAAAATGGAAAACAAATTTTCAATAAAAGTATATTCAAAGGAAAAGAAATGAAGCTGTGGGTCTTTTCAGTTTAGAAACTCATGTGATCTGGCCAGGACTGTTTTTTTACCTTTAGATAAGATCGGTGCAAATAATGCCAGGGATATTAGCTCGATTCGCCATGCTGTCAAATAAATCATAAACACTCCCAGTCGCTCGCCTGCAATAAATCAGCTGTGTCAAACTGAGATTAGCTTATTTTTGTCTCGATTGACATATCATTCATGCCTTTCCTAGCCTTCAAATTTCCTTTTGGTCATAGTGCGATATCCAAGCACTCCTTGAAATCTCCCTAAAGGATTCTCAACTTTGCAGTAGAGCTGACCTCAGAGCCTTTATGAATAACTGGGTCGTCCTTAATGAGTCCCTCAGATGATACCATGAAGATGACCATCCCTTAAGCCTATTGCCAAATTCCCTTTCAAATTCTGTATGATCACCTTTAATGACATCTAGCTGTCATTAGCATGTCACACCACCCAACTAGCAGGCTACCTGCATTTGCTCACCTGCATTCTGTCAAAATATCATGGGAAAGGAACAGATTCAGTTTTCATACCTCTCCTTATCCTATTGTGTTAATTTCCTTAGGGTTGCTATACCTTCGTTAACACCTCCACTCCAGAGGCTGACCCTCTCGACCATGTCACGGGTCATTAAGTTTTGACCTGACCCTTATCCTTTGCACCTAGTAACTCTACCTACTCTCAATCTCTCTCTTCTCTGCAACACTCCTGCCATTGTTGTAACAAATGCGACACTCTGTCTGTCGACATATTGCTCTCTTCCAGCACTACTTGTGGATTTGGAAGGTCCTCCTCTTATGAAAATATAATAGAAACCTCTGATTGGAAAACATCCAAGAAGGCTGCCACAGATGGGGATATAAGGGCCTAAGATCTCCCTCACGAATCAGGCAAGTAGAAACCTACAGCTAAGTAGAGGCTCCAGTCCCAATATTCCAGCGAACGGGAATATAGCTGCTGGACCCAGGTGTCGATACTGAGTTGAGAGAGACTCATCCGGTTCAGTGCCTTGGCTTAAGTTAGAAGCCTACGAGCCCTTCCATATCGGACTCATACTCCAGATAAAGCCCTACCATCACACCACGGCCTTGTTTGATCAGCAATTCCTGTCGCATCCTACTTACTCCCTTCATTGGCAACAAAAAGATATATGTCTTCTCGAACGCCATCCCAACTGGTTCACTCTACAATGAACGTCAAGTCCATTGACTAAATCAGATGTACCAACAGTGCAATGTTGCTAAGCAGAAACAGTTGCAAATGGAACTTTCTAAATGATCATAGACGGTATTTTGAGCTGCGTTTTCTCCTGCAGTTCTGTTTCAGACCAGTAGAAGGAAATACTGTTTTTATTTTTACGTGGTAACTTTAGAATTAGCTGTAGTTAATTTTAGTTACATCACCGTACAGCCTACAGTGCCGCGGAGTTCAATAGGAACCCCTGTAATATCCCTTGCATGTTAGTGAAATTACTTAATTTACTGGAAACAGTGTTTTCTTTTGAACCAATTTTGGTAGTTTAGTATACTTTTCACAGTAATCATTTGACTATTTTTGCTCGCTACCCCCTTTTTCGTTGGTCCTCCGTAGTCACTGATTAAGTTATTCTGCTGCAAAGGCACCCTGAATGAGCTAAGACATTTATCTAGTCAATAAATTGAAACCTTATCCCTTGGACCCAGCGAGATCGCTGCTGGTACACGACAACGCATATAAAGTAGTTGAACAGTAAGTCTCTTAAAATATTGTCGCTTGAAAATTTTTCCTCTGACTATATATTACCAAGATTTCCAAATTAATGAGCACTGTACAAAAAAAAAAAAAAAAAAAAAAAATGTAGCGAGGCGCACAAAAATAGTTTGGTAGATATTTTTTCTTGTTTATATTTAATAACTTATGCAGAAGACCTTTGATGAAATATCAAAATAAAGGTGTAATTTTACATTCACTTTTGGATATGAGCTCTGTCTCTCCTTCATGCTATGATTCCCTAAATAAACCGATAAACATATAATTAATCTTGTTACACTTTTAGCGCAGGGAGATGCAATACCATTTCGTATTGGCAATAGAAGATATAAAATGTAGGTTGCTGAGTTACATGAGTAAAGCTATTTTAAAAGCATGCAGTACAATGTAATCCATCAATTTCATGAAACCGTCATCTGTTTGTTTGCTAGATAAATAATAAATTAATTAACAGAAATTATGACATCACTGCGCAAATATATGATGCCAAAAAGATGCATTTTATATAGTATGTTATACAATGAGCAACTGCCATTTATCAGTCAGACAGAAAACTAAGATATGGTCAGCTCATCATGGCCAATGTTATTTTCTTTTTGTAAAAAAGAAATCATTCAACATATGCTGCTTATAATACAAACATATCTCCCAAGCTTCAAGTATTAGAGATCATATTTCACGTTAATTATCTATCAATTTGTGATGGAAAGCTTTTCGATTCCTAGTTCTTAATAACTGGCAGATAACAACGTTTATAAGGATGAAGATTACTGTGGAAAAATTAGATAAATACACACACACATATATGTATGTATATATATAAACTTTTTTTTTATTGACACATCTTACATTTCCTCATTCTAAGTCAAATGAATAGAATGAAAGAAATAGACTCAAAGAACCATAACGACTATCAACGATAAAACCCAAAAATAATTAAATCCCCTCTTCCTTGTGAACACAATAATTCTGTCAGTCCACTTAGCTGATCTCAATATTACCATCGGTGGGTTTGTAGGATAAATATTTGTATATATGGTTCAAATTCCGTAGTTTTCTCTATTTTACTATAGGATTTCCTTCCTTTTTTAATTTACTTTCTAGATGAAATTACAGAACTCCAACAAATGACTGAGCTTTCAATATGATTTCCAAATAAAAAAGTTGTTTTTCTAATTTTAAACTCTATCTATGATTAACCCAAAAGACTCTCTCTCTCTCTCTCTCTCTCTCTCTCTCTCTCTCTCTCTCTCTCTCTCTCTCTCTTTGATCGAATGGTTAACTTATTCATCTAGTGTTATTACAACTCCAATATTCATTATTGTTTCCTTTTCTTCTGTTGATTACCAAACTACCTTAGTTATTACTTTCTTTATCTATGACCATCTAAATACTTTCTGGCCAGTGCATAATTATATCGGAGTGAATTTTTACATTCATTTTGAGTCTTGTATATAAATCTCAGCTTACTATAGGTAATTTCAGACACTTTAATCATTTATTCAGATCCAGAATTTTGATGGTAATTGTCTCTTTATTATTTCGACATTTGATGGTGATTGTCACGTATTTATTCTATGATAGCATAAATTACCCCTCAGAATGAACTATAAATTCAGAGCAACAAGTACTACCAAATGATGAAACCAGGGAATATGAATAATGATAATGGAAACAATTTCTGAATAATAATAATAATAATAATATCTGTCCTGACATCAAAATTGGAAAGGAAATAAACAGAGAGAAGGATCACAAACATCCAAGCTGGCTGACAAATAGAAGAATTCAATGAGAGAGAGAGAGAGAGAGAGAGAGAGAGAGAGAGAGAGAGAGAGAGAGAGAAAGAGAGAGAGAGAGAGCCTTGAGGAGCACGCATAACTATTCCCCAAAAAATAGGAGGGAATTTTATACTGAAACAAGTACATTTTCGTCCGAAAATTATAATGAAAACCAACCCATTATAAACGTTGGTCACATTTCTCACTAACGAAGTCTGGAAAATTTAATGAAACGCTGCTGGCAGAGTCTGCAAGTTAACAAATACATTTCCTGAATTAATATGTCCGAGGAGTTCCCTGCTATACGAAGCTAAGAATGGAATTCGTGTAATAAATATAAAACAATGATCACACATCAATATTGTTGAAACAGTTCTCACATTAACTGAGACGTCTTCCAAAATTTTATATCCTGTAAGCATTTTTGCATGTATATTTATATAAATATATATATATATATATATATATATATATATATATATATATATATATATATGTATGTATATACAAAATATTTTTTATTTACAGACATCAAAGTATTTCACAGTAAATTTCTAAAACGCCCCACCGTTTCGGCTAGACCATTCAATCATTTTTATTTTCTGAAAATATCATAGTTGGAGAATAATGTTTTTTCAGTCTCATTATAGCAACCTCGTTAATGTGAAGGACATATGAAAGCAATTTACCTTTATCAGTGACGTTTATCTCATCTGTACATGAACATTCTTCTGCCTATGGCACATAGGGAGAACATAAGGAATTGAATACAAACGTTTCCCATGACAATAAAAAAAGAGTAACTTTCCTATTTACATTACAATGAAATTCACATAGATCTTCAATATTCATACATCCCTTTTCTAGCAATTTATAGAACTTTTTAGCTTTCACTTTTGAACCATTTTTGTTGTTGTTGCTTTTGTTAAGGTTTTTACTAGAGTTGTTTTTCTTTTTTTAAATTTCTAAATTTGGTTGAATAACTTTTCTGTAAAATATTTACCATTTTTTATGTTGATTCTATTACTAATGTTTGCCATTATTTACATCTTATATTAGCCAGTTTATGAACTTCTTACTCTCATATATTTCTTATTCACTAAAATTGTCATTACCTCTTACTGCATATGCAATCTGGTCATTAACATTCGTTAAGTATCTCCCGTCTCAATGCATGTGTTCCACGTAATGACTCTCATGTCTTTGCTGCCACTATATTTTGTAGCTTTTGTAACACATTGATTGCACAGTTGATCTTTATTCTGTTCTGCTGATATCACTTTGATTACTTGTTTTATTTCGTATTATTGCTGATATTGCTTTTATTTTTCCTTCAATATTGTCATCTAGCACGTTCATATTATTTCTCTATGACAACCATTTTTATGATCTCTTAACCTTTACATTGCTGATCTTTTATAAGATTTTTTAATCTTATAGTCCAGGTCTGTGTTTGCTCTTCTGATTTCTTGAAGTAAGTAACCTTTTTCTAGCATCTAGTATCTAGTATTTAGTGTAAAAAATACTGAATAACCACTGAGGAAAGTACGGTTCCTTGCGCAAACAAACAGCCAAAGATTTATGACTTTATCTCTCTTATTCCTCTAAGAAATAATTAAGGGGATTTATCACACCAAAACACCGAAAGATCCTAACTGGAATATTCACTTTGTTTTATTGACAGACCATACGCAAGGAATCCTGACACGTCTCCGAATGGGCAATACTCGTCTGATACACGGACTCCTGATGAATAATCCACATATCCCAACTCCTGAATGCTCTGAGTGTAAAGTAATGATAACAATAAAAAATTACTGGGTAAATGTTCACAATATAATCTATACAGCGATCAGAATGTTGTGGAAATAAATTGATAAGTGAAATTTTGTTAGAAGCTTCAACATTTAAAATTAATCTAATTTTAAAGTTTGCAAATAAGAATTTATATAATTGATAAAATATAGAAAATTAATAAATGAAAACAAATCCTTCGAGCCAGCTCTGAGAGACTGATAGTGAGCTCGGTGTCCTGGTAAATCTATCTTAACAATAACAATGATTTACTGACGGCCACTCGTAAGTAAAATCCAGTTCACTTAGAAACGAATATAATGAAAATATTTTCATATGAAACTACATTCAAGTGAAGAGGTCATGTAAAACAGAGCCTTTACGTGAGTAATTTAAAGTGATAAAATTAATTCAAAGTAAATTTGATATGATATCTTAAGTTAAGAGATTGATATCTTAAGTTAAGATATCAATCTTAACTTATGATATCGTAAGTTAAAAGATTTGATATGATATCTTAAGTTAAGAGATTGATCTAGGCCAGGTTAATACTCTGAAATTATCATTACAGATTCCTCGAGCAGGAGACTATGAGAGGCAGAATCAGGAATCACTGACTCTCCAGAGACATTTGCTGTGGCTGCATCCTCTTAGTCAGTGTCAAAGATTTCCCATTTCTCTCAGTCCATCCATATTTAATACTTCTGCTCATCACCGACATTGTCACAGTAATCTTTTTCTTTCATCTTTCTCTTCTTTAAATAAAAATTTTAGTTATGCTCTACCACTATATATTGATATTTATTATGAAGCCATTTGCTTTTAATAAAATGACTCATTTTCTTCCAATTTCATATAGAATCTAGTTTTGGCTTACAAAACTAACCAACTGATATTCAACCGCTGATGAGTGAGTCGTATTACTATTTCTTTTGTACAATAAAACAAATCAGACCCTTTTGTTTGAAGAGTCTACCCTACCATGTCATTTCTATTTCTGCTTTTTAAGGACTCAGAAAGGTTTTGGTAATTTGTTCAAGTTGCTCTTCAAACCGTGGTGATCCATGACGGGGGCCAAAGCAATATAAAAGAATTTCGGAGCTTGTCCCATGGCTGCTCGAAGATCGATGGATAGGGTCGGTCTGGAAGTGACAGTGATAAAGATCTACCATTCCCCGACGTGTCCAAACGCTTAACATACATTTTACACAGGGGCACCTTTTACTCGTTAGTAGGGGCCTCTGATACCTTGGCGATATGCATAAATGTTTTGTTTTAAATCCGGGCAATAGCTCTGCGTGGGCAATTTTACACTTATTTCTTATAGTGACTGTGTGCGTCTTTTGCTACAATTCTGATACATGTATGTACAAAGGCTCTCTCTCTCTCTCTCTCTCGCTCTCTCTCTCTCTCTCTCTCTCTTTATATATATATATATATATATATATATATATATATATATATATATATATATAAATATATATATATATATATAATATATATAGATATATATATATTATATATATATATATATATATATATATATATGTACAAAGGCTCTCTCTCTCTCTCTCTCTCTCTCTCTCTTCTCTCTTTATATATATATATATATAGATATATATATATATATATATATAATATATATATATATATATATATATAGACTCTCTTCTCTCTCTCTCTCTCTCTCTCTCTATATATATATATATATATATATATATATATATAAAGAGAGAGAGAGAGAGAGAGAGAGAGAGAGAGAGAGAGAGAGAGCCTTTGTACATACATGTATCAGAATTGTAGCAAAAGACGCACACAGTCACTATAAGAAATAAGTGTAAAATTACCCACGCAGAGCTATTGCCCGGATTTAAAACAAAACCTTAATGCATATCGCCAAGGTATCAGAGGCCCCTACTAACGAGTAAAAGGTGCCCCTGTGTAAAATGTATGTTAAGCGTTTGGACACGTCGGGGAATGGTAGATCTTTATCACTGTCACTTCCAGACCGACCCTATCCATCGATCTTCGAGCAGCCATGGGACAAGCTCCGAAATTCTTTTATATTGCACACACACACACATATATATATATATCATATTATATATATGTATACATATATATATAGATATATATATAGATATATATAGATATATATATATAGATATATATATATATAGTATATATATATATATCTATATATATATACTATCTATATATATATTCTATATATATTATATATATATATATATATAATATATATATATATTTATATTATATATATTAAATTATTATATGAATATGATAGATATATGTGTGTGTGTGTGTGTGTGTGTGTTGTACTCCTGTGCATTCTGATAGACTGTTCATATGCATGAATTTGCATTGCACGGGCATACGTGAATATTTACATATTTTCATACATGATAATGTGACAACATGTATCATGTGTCTACGTGTGCATCCATGGCTATAGGAGTTTATGTTTAAATACCATTCATTCATAAAAATAAGAAGCAATGTATCTATGAAAAAAGTTTTGTGTGCATTCAAGGTATAGATCCATGTGTGTTTCAGCGAAGGAAACTAATCAGAGCACTGAATGTCACCCAGTCAGCTGGCTTTGCTTGATTGTTAGATTTTTGCCACGAAAAGTAGTACATCGCTATTAAGGAAAATTTCTATTGCACTGGACAGCATATAATGAATTTAAAAGTAAATCAACTATTAATCCACCATCTTACCATATATGCAAACAAGTGACCATAGTTATTGTGACTTTTTTTGAAAAGGAAAACTACAAGTTAACTGATTAAAATAAACTTACATGCACAATCAAATGCAAACTAAAGTAGGGAGGAGGGAGCCGTTCCAAAGAACTATGTGTTATACTACTACTTCTTGAGTCCTTAGTTTTAATGGGTCTTCCCGAGTAAGTGAAAAGCTCTGTTGCCTGAACACTTGACGAATTCAGAGGTCTGTCTGGTGAACATTACTCTTGAAGACTATTCGTAGCGCTTGATAGGGTATTAATTGTTTAATTGAATAAATAGACTGTAGGATACATAAGCTTACCAGAGCCTCATGAGGCCGTCCTCTATTAAGCCACAAATTTAACCATTGCTCATCTTCTCCACCTGGACATATAGGGTAACCTTTGACTCCAAATCCTCTTCCTATGCCAAAATACAGATAGTTACAATAATCTAAACCTTAGCTTGTGTTAAGAATTTTGGGTTTACGCGGCCATAGTTTTCAAATCAGTAGCTTATATCGTAAGATGGATATTTTCCTAATTAATTCCGGCAAGTAGATCACTGTTTTCGTAACACAAAGGTTTATACTGTCAGGCTGTGCAACTAGGTTAGGCAGCTTGCCTCTTCTGTTACATATCTTGGAGAGAATCTTACCTTTAACTCATGACGTACAGTTCTATCGTCAGGCTGTAAATATTCATGTCACTCTGAGAAAGAACATATTTTCAGCTACCATATAGGTAGCCTACCTGTATTATCAGTATTACAGCGTCAGAAATAATTGTTTTTTGGACCTTGTCTCAAGATTCCACAAGCATGACCATATCGTATGTATGTAGGTATTTAAGGTCTACGTTTATTTTCGCTGTGTTTTTCAAGGTATAGCTTTTAATGCGATCTCCAAATCGAAATCAGATGTTGATTTTGATCTAAAATACAAAATTGGAGTTACTATCTTTGCTGTTGGCTTCAGTGTAGGACGTTGTGTGGTTTCTTATTAGGCTGTTTAATGATTTATAAGCGCCTATTATTACATTATGGCTACAGTGTTAATTGTCGTCAAAAATTATTACGCAGAGTTTTCGATGTCATAAAAAACTTCCACCTAGATAATTTAATCATTCGGGCCGTGTACATGTCCCTCTAACATACAATTGACGCGCTATTTCGGAATGATGTGGATGATACAGTTTTTCAATTGATTTTTTTGTATTGTGATTTTTTTTTTGCACCATTGGTAAATTCTGAAACATGATTGCCATTCTGCTAGGAAAATTTATTTTGTATATTCAAGGGCACTAGGAACTATTCTGGAAGCGCCTCTAGGCTCAGCTATAAAAGTTGGTGTCAGTCAGCGATCAACATCTTTAATAGTTAAACCTCGTAAGGGGCAGACGCGGCAGGTGTGACATTAGAGAGATACGTATTGATATGTATCTCACCAATCATGTAGCTAATATTAACGGGGCACAGTGTGTCAGCAGAACAAGTGATTGGGGACGGTTGTTACCCTTGAATTATTTGAAAGTAAGAGCCCGAATTTTTCGAACTTTTGTGAAGTTGCCCAAGTTCAAAAATTATCATTGTAATTGTAGCTAGATTTTTCTTTGCAGCTGCATATTTTCTTAAGCCTCGAGGCCTGGCTGTCGCTAGCTTTATTGAGTTTTGTTATTAGAGTGAAGTAAATGTTGGATTAGATTGTGTAATCTTAGGTTGGCAGTCGTGGTGTCTGGAACTGCATAACATCCAGGCTGAGTACCAGAAATAATAAAGTCCATGGACCATGGTCGAAGAAATTCTTGTCATAAGGGTCCTTTGATCACGTACTGGATTATGACATTCAGAGTAGCATTGCTAGGACACTTTCAGCTGCAGCCAGCATCTCGTGTATCGCTGCTTCACTTTTGGGAGAGTATCTCCAAAGATAGATATTTTTCTAATATCATGAGACATGTTTGTAAATTCCTGAGGATACGAGATAATCTTTTAATTAAGCTAGTTTATGTAGAACAACGCCATTATTGGCCCTCATTATGTGAAAACCTAGTGGAGGGTGGACCTGTTTCTCATGACATTGTAAACATTGTAAGACATTCAATTTAGTTTTGATTAACAATGTGATATACACAGGTATAACTAATAATTGTTAAATTTTGTTGTCCCCAAGGGAAAAATTTCAACATTGTTACTTGAACATATTCATGAGACCAACCTTCACTGTGGAGTGAATACACTTATCTCAATTTTTAGGCAAGTATGTTGGACCTCCACAGTGAGAGTGTTAGCAAAGAAGGTAGTTAGCAGAAGCCTAGCATGTAATAGGATGCAAAGGGCTCCATTGACTTGACCTCCTCAACCCTTGCTAGCAAGGGTTGAGGAGGTCAAGTGAATGGAGCCCTTTGTGGGACTCGATTATGCAGGTCCCATAGATTTACAGGAGGGACATGCGAACATCCTCTTGATCACTTGTCTCAGCATTCGTTCATTTTATCTAGATCTGGTGTCAAGCTTGAGTGCTGACATATTTGTCCTATGCCTACACAGATTTGCTTCTAGAGATGGTGCACCAGCAGAGATCTACAGCGATAATCACACCACATTTAAGTCAGCAAGTACCTTGCTGGCTAACCTATACAAAGAGAGGCAACCCAGACATTTTTGAATCAACAAGGAATTCATTGGAATATCCAGACACCTTGTTCCCCCCTGGAAAGGTAGGAAGGTTCAAAATACTCATCAGGGTTACGAAGCGAGCCATGACAGTCTCATTCAACAAAGCTTTGCTCAATGAGGAGCAAGCAAGGGCACTCGTCAAGGAAGCCGAGCGTGCAGTCAACAACCGTCCGCTAATATACTGTGATGATGGCTGCAAAGATGAAGTCACTCCATTTCATTTTCTATGAGGCAGAATTATTCCTCTGCTACCAGCTGCAGCGCCCGACGAATGTATGATGGACATTTTCACGAAAAAAAATTCGTAACAAATATTTCAATTTAGCTGATGCTCTATGAAGCTTTCAACTGCAATGGAGCACTGAATATTTGCACTGCCTATGGCAAAGACTTTCGTTTTGGTACGCTGAGCCCATTACGATGCGATGAGGTCATACTAGTGGAAAACATTGATCAATGATGTAAGTTTTAGCCTGTAGGGAAGGTTATAAAACTATATCCTGGACATGATGGTATTGTGTGAGGGCGAAGAGTGTCTCGTCCCTATAGAACACACTGTGTCGCCTGAAGCGAGTGACTGACATTTAGAGAGTAGTAGTGTCACGTTATGTGTTGTGATTGATGAAAATGAACTCTTAAAATATGAACATAAGGTCAATGACAGTATAGGTATAATTCCTGATAAAACTAACAAACTAATAAATGAGTCAGAGACAATGGGTGTTGACCTTAGCAATGAGCTTAGTATTGCAGAATTTAGCACAGTAGGGCCTAGACCCAAAAGAAAAGCCGCTCTCCTTCAATAAAAGGAAGTGAGAAATTTAATACAAGAGGGTAAACTCTAGAATTTTCGTGTGTCATGTGACTTGTGAATAAGCATTATTCCTGAAATGAAGAAACATGTCATGGAACACTTAGTGTTCAGGGACCTTAGTGTTAGATTGCCTAGTGAATTTGTGTGCTACAGAGGAAGTGGAGCACCAAATAAATTAACAAATGAGTATATTCCATGTTTTCCTTTAGTTACTTCTTACCACGTCTGTTGAAATGTGACATAAAATAGTGTCAAATTGCATTGCTTATACTGGGAGCCAGATTCAATTTCATAAGGCCACCGAATTTGCATCTGGGTCAGAAGTGAAAAATGAAACGTTATCCACTTCAGTTGTTATCAGTTAATTTCTGCCTTGCTGTGAGAATTCGTCTGGTTGGGAAGCTGTCATATAAAAAACTAAGCAGAGTTTTTGACGTAATAAAAAACTTCCCTCTAGACGACTTAAGCATTGTTCAATATTCGTGGGAGTCAAGTAATTCATGTCGTGTACGTGTCCCTCAAACACACAATCAACGCTTACTTTTTTATATTGTTATTTTGTTGCACCATTATTAAATTCTGAGACATGTAATAATGATTGCATTGTTAAATTCGGATACCTTCTCTGATCGCCGTTCAGTAAGGAAAATTATTTTTGTAAATTCAAGGACTTGGAAAATGTTCTGGAAGCATCTCTAGGTGCTACTATGAAAGCTGATGTCAACGAGTAATCAACCTCTATTCTAGTTAATCTTCATAAGGGTCAGGTGTGGCATATGTGACATTAAAGAGCCGGTGCTCCAGAGATATGCACGCTTTGGCAAGGTCCAGCACTCATTCTGTATCTCGAGGTATCTCACCAATCCTGAAGATTAAAGAAACACAGTGTATCAGCAGAACGAGTGACCAGTGATGGTTACCCTTGAATTACTTGGAAGTAAGTGCCACAATTTTTTTTTAACTTTTGCAAAGTTGCCCAAGTTCAGAAATCATCATTGTAATTCTAGCTAAGTTTTCCTTCATTGTTGTATGTTTCCTTATGCTACTAGACCAACCTGGCTATCATTAGTTTTAATGAGTTTTGTTGTTAGAGTACAGTAAATGCGCCCAACCAGGGCATTAATAGTCTAAATTTGTAATAATATTATAAATATTAGCTCGGTTTGTGTAATACAACACCTGAGTCTGGGGTTTGCTCTCATTTTTTAGGAACTGTAAATACAAAACCCTATAACATCTGGGCTGAGAATCAGAAATAATACAGTCCACTGAACATTTTCGAAGAAATTCTCAACATTGATAATAATAATAATGTTATACTTTATTAAAGGTAATGGCTACTTCACTGCTTTTAATAAAGTATGCTTGAGAGAGGGTAGGTTTCCCAAATGCACCAATAATAATGATAATAATAAAACAGTATAGTATAGTATATTTGTGTCATTATTTGGTACAAATTCATAAAATTAGCGAAAAATTTGCTGAAGCAAATAATGCTTATATGACGATAACATACGGCAAGTTTAATGATTGTACATAAAAGATGTGCAGACTTTACAAGCTAAAACACAGACAAAAATAAATGGGTCAAGCCCAGTTTGACACAGGATTGTAGTATGAAGAACTGTATTAAAATACAAAAAAGAAGACAAGTCTAGCTTGCAATGCAAAAAAAAAAAAAAAAAAAACATTTATACAAAAACCAATAAAATAAGATAGAGATTCAGCTTGCGTTCCAAGCAAAATTCAAAAGGAGGCTTAAGATTGACAGTTAAGTACTACTTAAAAGATCTGCTGTTGTGCAAGTAACAGTTTTTGTAATTTCTAAGAGAAACATAAAAGGAAGTCTTCTAGAAGTTTTTTTGTCGATTTCATTTTTAAGGCCAATCAGCTGATAGTGGAGGAATCTCCTTTCAACCTCTGTACGTATGGTAGGTGTATGATAATCACAACCCCTAGTAGCATATTCATGGGAGCTTAAATTGGGGTGCAACAAAAGATCATAAAAGTATGGCAGCTCATCCATAAGCAGTTTCCTCAAGAACTTAGATAATAATTGTCGTGGAAAAAGATTGGATCTGCATTTTTCCCGACAATCCCTAACACTGTTCAGGTTTATCCAACTGAAGTAGAAAACAGGGGGCCGAGTTTTTTTTTTCTTTTTGTGGATGTGTTGAAGAAAAATCCTTGACATCGAAAAAGGTTGAATAAATCTTTATTATCACTTAAACTAATGGTACACTCATTCTTGTAAATTAGGTTAAAACTTTAATAAATTAACCAATCTAGAGATTTTGAGCAGAATGTGAGATGACACCGAGGCTTGCAGAGTGGCCTCTGTCCCTTTCTTGAGGGTACTGAATTGATGTAGGGTTGTTTAATTTCTGTCTAAGCTAAGAGCTGGTTTTGTTGTAAAAAGTCCATGAAGTGTTCACCTCTAATCCTTTTGCATTTTTTCCATCCAAAGTTTGGCTTAGTTGATTTTCAATCAAAATGTAGTCTGATGATTCAGAAGTAAGATTCATATGAAACTGTAACATTTAGAGGCAGATGTCGAGAGATTTCAAAAGTTTTTTTTGGTAAGATTTTTCTCATTGTCTTTGTGTGCATGACCATGTAGTCAATTGTTTGATTTTCATGTTAATAGGGATAGTGATCTAGATAATGTAACTAAGTTTACATATTTGCTTGGTGCCCTTGAGAAGGAGCTGCTTCGAGTAGTCAAGTCTTTATAATAACTATGATGTTTTGTTAGGATTGTTAAACATTTGATAGCAGTAGTTCTTGGACTGGGAATGATCAAGGTGATATGTGTCTTAAAGTAGTGGGTTACTTGTAGAAGTATGAATGATTTAGATTAATTCCTTGAGGACCTTCATTTCCTTATCAGAAGTTTGGAAGACGGTGCATTGAAAAAGGGAGAAGACAAATCTGTTAAGCCAAAGACAGTTGCATTTCAAACTCCATTTTGCCCAGGGGAGCATTTGGCCAACGACTGTGCAAAATGCACCACCATTAAAGACTGCAAGTGTCAATTAATGTATTCTAATAGATACTTTGAATATTTAAGCTGAGGACATAGTAGTAGCCAGTGTTATAGATAGAATTGCAAGTTGTGTAATGGTAGACATCATGATTTAATTTGTTGTAATAATCAATGTTCCAAGTCAATCACATTGAGACCTGTAAAAAGCCAGAATAGAAGTAAAGGTTCTGTAAATTCTAAAGTAAATAGCCCAGGTGAAAATGGAAAAAATGATGAAAACCCCTGCATAAATACTAAAGCAGTGAAATGCATCCCCTCACTCAGGCTTGCCACAAACACTGCTTCCAACCGTATCAGTCATTCTGTCCACCCAGAGTTGGCAGGCTCCCACTAAAATATTTCTGGATATGGGGAGCCAACATAGTTTTGTTTTGACTCAATTAGCAAAGATATTGCCACTATCAGTAGTTAAAAGAATAGCACCATTTGGGGCTACAGTTATTACAGCGGAATATCACTTAGTTTCATGCAAAATCCAGATGGGAGACAGTCATAAGAAAGAAAGTGATAGCATACATGATGATGTTAACACACCCATCTACAACTTGGATCTAGTTAATGTAAAACAATATTTATAGAATCAGGGGTACGTGATGGCTGACAAGGAAATTCAAAATGATGTAGTTAAAGATGTAAATGTATTAATTGGAGCTAATTATTTCACCCATTTTTTAACCCCTATGGTTCAGAGCAAGTGAATTAATCTATTTGTAACTAATCAAGGGGTATCCCCATATGGGAGGGTCCCCCAGTGGGCATTAAAGGGCATTGATATGTCTGTGGACAGAGCCTTAGGTGTTTGTTAAATGCTTGAACCCATGCACGATGACGATGACTGTTGCAGACTCAACACAATTGGTATCAGCCTTAAAGAGCAGTTCACTGTATCAGATAACATAGTAATGCAAAAGATAAATGATTGTGTATTAGGAATTGATGAATATTATCAAGTAAGCCTCCCCTTCTGCTGTGAATCACATCCAAGTGTTAACTACTGTAATGCCGTGGCACAGTTGAATTATTTATGATTGAAATTTGAGGAAGATCCTAGATATTGAAACACTTACGAGCAGGTCCTTCAGAGTTATCTTGAAGCTGGGTTCATAGAGGATGTCCCCGACTAAAGAATAGATGGCTACTGCATGACTCATTGTAGTGTTAGAAAAGAGAGCCCCACCACACATTTAGGACTGTGTTTAATGCATCATCTATGTATAAAGGAAAAAAATCTGTAAATGATTGCTTATATCCAGGTCCCAGTTCTGGTGAGTTGTTGTATGACATATTGTTAAAGTTTAGAGTAAATCCTCTGATATATGAGGGTTGTCCATAAAATAAGGTTCCCAAAGATTTCTCACGATGAAAAACATGTTTATTGGCATTGGATAATACATTTTTTGGATAGCTTAGATTTCTTCCTATTTTTCAACATAATCGCTGTTGAGATCAATGCATTTTTGCATGCGATGTACCATCTTCTTTATGCCAGAATCGTAGAACTTTCCTGCCGCTCTGTGAAGGTAGCTTAAAACCTCACAACTGCAGCTCCTTGGGAACCTTATTTTACGGATCACCCAAGTATGTAAAACATTCCATAGAGTCCTCCTTGATTTACACGACACCAAGTATGTTTGAATCCTGTGGTACAAGGCACCAGCACATGCAGCAACGTTTGCCTCTATGATCGTGGTCCCTATCTTCTTCAAAAGATCCTTTGCAACTGAAGGAGAAATGTGGGATAATTATGAAGCTAATATACCATTGAGAGGGTATTGATTGATTGATTGTGAGTTATCTGGCATCACAACTACCAGGGTCACCGACGCCGAATACTAAATGTGATCTTTTAACTTTTATAATATATTATACAACATTCAAAATAACTTTATCTTTATGAGAGATATATAAATTTGATTTAAAAAAAATAAATTAAATTTCTGATAAAAATATAAATAATATTCCAATAAAAAGAATTGTGATTGATCACATAACAGTAAAACTATTAAAAAGAAAAAAAAATGTATATACTAAGACAGCACAGCTGTCAGATATATTTGAGAAGACCAGCTTCTTTGATAAAAGAGATAATGTTATTAGTACATGCGCTTTCTCCCAACAGTTTTGCCATGCTATAATTACCCCCTGCTCCACTACTATAACCTAAAAAATGATTCCTAAGTACCACCAGACTGGGACACTCAACCAGCAAATGCCTAACGGTTAGTGGAACTAAGCAATCGTCACAGAAGGGCTCATTCTCCCCATCCATCAGATAGCCATGAGTTAAACGCGTATGGCCAATACGTAATCTACACAATACAATATCCCACTTCCTTGGTATTAGGTCATATTTCCAAGGGTGTGTCTCACTAGTAATTTCTTTCATTTTATTGGGGCCTACTCTGTCCCACTGAAGTACCCATAACTGCTGGATGGATTTCCATATATCATAGAATGTATCTCGATATGGAACAGGGCATTTTCTCGGTACCAAAGTTTGCGCTGCTGATTTGGCTAGCTTGTCTGCCTCTTCGTTTCCCGATATGTTCACATGGGCGGGAACCCAACAAAATGAAACAATGCTGCCTATATTTTAGTGCAAAAAAATCCACTGCAAGATCTTCAACACCAAGGGATGATCAGTATTAAAGACTTCCAGGGACTGTAGGGCACTTTTGGAGTCACAAAATATTGTATAGCTACAAACTGGGAGTGTTGTAATATGTTCCAGTGCTATTAGGATGACATACAATTCAGCTGTAAAGTTTGAGGCAACAGAAGGAAGTGCACCTCTTCGGTTAAAAGATTCGCTAAACACCCCATATCCAACGCCAGCATTGGACTTAGAGCCATCAGTAAATATAAAACTTGTATCTACATGCTCTGATACATGCTCTAAAAATATGGACCTCTCTTTCCTCATCAGATTTATCCCTCTTTGCTCCACTGAAGTACCTGCAGAATTTCACATCAGGTAACCTCCAGACAGGAGTACTGGGATACACAAAGGGGACTATGGGAAATTTTTTAATATTTGTATCCTCTAAAATATTTTTAATTCTATAGCTAAAAGGAGTGGGATACCTTGGATGACTTTCATAAAAACCGTTAAAAATATTTCTATTTGCCACAGCAAATGCCAGAGATTTGGGGAGTCTTTGCACTCTAAACCAATACCGAAGTAATGATGACTGGCGATAGAGTTCAAGGGGCATCTCTCCTGCATCAACTAGCATACTAGGCATTGGTGACGACCGGAAAGCTCCTGTGGCTATACAAATACCTGAATGATGCACTGAATCTAAAATTCTCAAGTTAGATGAGGAGGCTGAAGAATAAACTTCACAACCATATGACAGCTTTGACAAGATTAGGGATTTATGAAGCTTTAGTAACAAATTTCTATCAGCTCCCCAACTGGTGTGAGAAAGCACTTTCAAGATGTGTAGAGCTTCTAGGCTCTTTGCTTTTATATGTTTAATATGGGGGACCCAAGTCAATCTACTGTCAAAAACTAGGCCTAAGAAGTGTGCTTGTTCTACACATGGGATTCTACGGCCATACAAATCGAGTCTGGATCAGGATGCACTCCCTGATCCGACAGAAGTGGACAGCAGTAGTCTTGCTTACAGAGATTTTAAAACCCTGTTTCTCAGCCCAACTCACTATTTTATTTATTGTTAATTGTAGCTTTCTTTCTGCTACAGTCATCCGGGTGGCAGCAAAGGATATTGACAAGTCATCCACAAACAGTGTCTTTACAACCTCTCTTGGAATGACAGCTGCAACACTGTTTATGGCCAGAGCAAAAAGTGTTACACTGAGAACACTACCCTGGGGAACACCTTCTTCTTGGCACTTTTTCTTTGATAAAGTACTGCCAACTTTAGCTTTAAAATACCTACGATGTAAAAAGGATTTCACAAATAAAGGTAATTTGCCTTGTAGACCACTACTATGCATAGTCTTCAGAATCCCATGTCTCCAAGCAGTGTCATATGCCTTTTCTATATCAAAAAACACTGTCACATGGTGTTGCTTGGAGGCAAAGGCCTCACAGACAGAGGCTTCGAGTTGCAGTAAGATGTCCAGGGTGGAGTGCATTTTTCGAAAACCACACTGAGAGGGCGTTAGAATGTTGTTGTGCTCTAGATACCACATCAGTCTTACATTTAACATTTTTTCCATCAATTTACATAAACAACATGTTAAAGCAATGGGGCGGTAACTTGCTGCACAGAGAGGATCTTTTCCAGGCTTAAGGAATGGTAACATGGTAGCTAATTCCCATATGCTAGGGTAGCTGCTTTCATCCCATATTCTATTGATAATACTTATTGTAAAAAGTTTTGTGTTCTTTGAAATGTGTTTAAACATTTCATAAGGAATCTCATCTGGACCAGGGGCAGTGTTCTTGCTTCTAGCTAAAGCAGAGTCAAATTCCCTTCCAGAAAACGGCATATTATATGATTCAGCTTTGTTTGATGAAAAGTCAAGTACCTTTTGTTCTTCCATCATTCTGAAATGATGTCCTGGGGAACTATCTGATTTTTCAGAGACTCGAGCAAAGTGTTCAAAAAACATATCACTAATTTCTGTGGCATCAGTAACATGATTATTATTCAATTTAAGTAATGGAGGAGGATTGGGTGTAAATTTACCCTGAATTTTTCTTATTTTCTTCCAAATGCTACAGACTGGTGTTCTGCTGTTAATAGAGGATACATATCCAGCCCATGCTTGTCTTCTGGCAGCTTTCATGGCTTTTCGAAATCGTGCCCTACACTGTTTGTAAATTATGACATTGTCCAAGGTGCGATGTCTACGGCACCTGGTCAATGATGACCTGGTAGCTCGGTGTAACAACCTTAGGTCTTCTGACCACCATGGTACTGGCCGTCTCCAGAATAGTCCTTTAGTTCGAGGAATTGAGTGTAGACCTGCAGTATGTAATGTTCCATTGAGTAGATCAATGGCATCATCTACACTTGGGATATCTTTTGCATCCCCCTCCAACTCACTCAAATCTTTGAATTTTCTCCAATTTGCTTTCTCCAAGCACCACCATGGTGATCTCGGGATAGGTGGACCATCATTGGTGTCGATCACAATTGGAGAATGGTCACTGGTATGCCAGTCATCACTTGTTCTCCAACTGAAATCAACACTGCAGTTGGAGCTACATATTGAAAGGTCGATGCAGGAGACAGTGCCTGTCTGAATGTGGTAATGGGTAGGTTCTCCAGTATTAAGAAGACCTATATCTTCAGTTTCTATTAAAGATGCCATCATATTCCCTTTTTGATTTGATGTTACATCTCCCCACAATGGATGTCTACTATTGAAGTCACCAAGTAGAAGAAATGGCTCTGGGAGACATGGCTATTGGGTGGAATGTAAAGGGAACATAAAGTATATTTCCTTCTTAAATCAATTCTTACAGCCACAGCTTGAAGTGGAGTATTTAGTTTCACTTGGTAGTGTGGCACATCTCGACAGATGTAGATGAGGGATCCACCATTTATTTCCCACCTCTAAATCAAATTTAGTTCTATAGTGAACATATTCCCTAGGACAAGGGGTATATTCACCAAGCATGGTCTCCTGCAAACATAGCCCTACAGGGGAGTGTTCATAGATCAAAAGCTTCACTTCCTCATACTTTGCTCGCAGTCCCTGACAATTCCATTGAATAATGGAAGAGAATTTATTTATGTTTGGGACCAATATTATGGTTCCTTTTGACAAGATTGGGAGAGCTCTTTTTCCTACTAGGGGGAGGCATTTTATTGGAAGGCTTTGTTGGCCTCTTGGGTGGAGTTGCCTTCATAGAGCCAACATCTTTTCCTTCAGTGTCCTTGACACTGAAGGGTTTTTTAGTTTCTTTACTCTCCATCTCTGTCGAGACAGAGAAAGAAGAGGTGTTCTCTAAAGAGACCACCTCGAGAGTCTTTGTATTGCTGGCAGTAGCCAGCTCTGCCTCTAATGAGGCAGAAGTACCAGCGAGGACTGGCACCAGGGGACCAGCATCTGCTGGTTTGTCCTCCAAAGAGGAGTTGGCACCAACAGAAGCTGGCACCAGACCAGCAACCACTGGCCTTGCCTCCAATGAGGCAGATGGTGGAGGGTGTATCTCAACTGGCACTTCAATTTTTTCCAATTCCATACTAGGGCCTTTCTTTTTGGTTCTTGTGAACCTTGTCTTTACTTTCTCATCATCAATTGACTCTAATGATTCAGCTAGCTGTCTATTTAATGATTCTTTATTTGATTCTACATATGTGCTCCTAACTTGGGGTTTTTTATTTGTCTCTTTCTTTTGGTTTCTTAATTTTGCTACTACAGTAGCAAAACTTAGACCGGGTCTTACAATCTTTGCTTTGGCCCTCTCTCGTGCTTCCTTAAATGTTGTTCTTTCTAGTTACTCTAATGGCTTGGATTTCCTTTTCTAGTAAATATATATCACACTGCTGAGACAAGATGCATGTCCCTCACCACAGTGAACACATTTAGGTTCCCTGGTGCACATTCCATGCTCATCCTCTCCACAGTTGACACAGACTGCAGGCTTTTCTTGCAATTTGGATCGGCATGATTGTAGGGTGTGTCCAAAATGCTTGCAATGGAAACACCTTCTGGGTCTCGGGATGTACTGCTTTACCTTAAACCTATACCAGGCTGCAAAGACACATTCCGGAAGTCTTAATGTGTCAAAAGTTTATATTAAGGTAGGCTGAGGTATTCTGTTATTATCAACCTTCTTTGACATCCTTTCCACCTTTATTACACCCTGGTCTTTTAATTCTGTTAAAAGTCTTTCCTCAGAGAAAGCCATCAACTGAGGGGCATAAATCAAGCCCTTCCTGGAGTTCAGGCTGGAGTGGGGATTGCACTCAACCGTAACTCCCGCAAGGTCTGACAATCCCATCAACTTGATACTTTCCTCTGGGGAGATGCTTTCTACAAGGAGCATGTTTCCATTCTGCGGTGTTATTTTTGGCTGTCTGCCACAACATTTCACGATTTCCCTATGCACTTGAAAAATATCTATATTGTCACCTTCTAGCTTCAAATTAAGGTATTTATTAAAGGAATTGGGTACAAAGACCCCAGGAGCTATTTCATATTTATTATTTTTCTTCATGGCAAATGGTTCCAGTGTAACAATACTGGAACCAGATGCTTTTTGTTTAGTTTTCCTGGCTGTATTATATTTACTCGCATTGCTTTGGGTCGTCAACTGTGTCTGTCTGTCATTCGGCCCAGGGATACTACACTGATCCTGGGGGCCGACCATGGAAAATTGATGTTTGGGTTCCGTGGACAAGTCCTTTGATGAAAGCATAGGGTCGTCAACAGAAAACGTAAAATACATAGTTCATCCAGATATTCCCCATACCCACCATGGAGTCACACTTAGAGGACGGGTCATCCCTTTAATTAGGGTCGTCCTAGGGGTAATTACTGGATATACACCCTATCCCCAGTGCTAAGGCGTCATGATGTCCGTCGAGATCAGACCCGGCATTGAGGATAGGGTTTGACATTAAACTTTCCCCTCGCTCGACCACGTCAGGTACTAGAGTTCTACGGGTGAGGTGGCATGCCGTCCATCCTCACCCTCCTTCAAATCCCAAGATTTAGACTAAATCATGTCCAAAACCAAGCCAATAGTCGTCATCATAGAATCCATACCTTATAGGGGGAGGAAGGCAGAAAGATGAAATGTTTTTAGTAGAAGAAAAAGGGCTGACTTATTTCGTTGGATCAAAAGCTGGGCACCAAGGCCCAGCGAGAAAGCAGTTCCCACCAGGCATCAGGGCCCAGCTGCTGAACCCTAAGCCCCCCATCCTCGGCAAGGCTTCAGCATCTGGGGGACATTGAGAGGGTAGGTGATTATTAACCTAGCCTTGTATAAAGGGTAGAAGTTAAAGAGCCAGCTGATCTTTCTGTGTTAGGGATATTGTGTGATAAAAATAATGATCCTATTGGGATGAAGCCCTTCAAGGGGATGAATGATTTGTCAGACAATTGGGTTCCCAAGAAACAAAGGATCCTTTCTTTGATAGTTTCCTAACTTTGATCTTTTAAGTTTGACAAATCCAATATAAGTTCAAGGGAAATTATCCTTGCAGAAATTGTGGGAAGAAGTAATAGGATGGGATGATGTTTTAGATACAGAAAAGCAGAATGAGGTTAGGAAAATCTTAGAAGAATATTCCATAAAAAAATATTTAAGAGAGGAATTTTTTTGAAAGAATCATAAATTCATATTTTTACTGATATCTCGAGTAAGGCACATGGGGCAGTTGTTTATGTTAGGAGAAGTAAGGAAGAAATTAACCAACTGTCGTAGTAGAATGAGATTAACACCCAGGAAACAGTTTCGATTGACTATATCGAAGTTAGAGTTATTAGCCTTGTTGTTAGGAATTAGGTTAGTTAGGAAATTAAAGAATTTATTGAATGTCAGTATGGTTATAATTTGGACCTATGGTAAGGCCGCTATAGCTTGGATTGATAGAGAAAAGGAGAATAAGAACAACTTTATAGCAAATAGGGTGGGGAAGGCTAACTCTATTCAACAGAACTGTGGGATGAATGTGAAGCATGTTCCAACCATGAGAATTCCTGCCGAATCCTGTGCTGAAGAGCTAGTCTGAGAGAGCTGGCAGTGTGCCGGGCCACCCAACCCAATTTGCCACTGAGCCCTTACGAACCATTGAGGAGCCAGGAAAACACACCAGTAGCCTTGGCCCTTTATGAACTCCAGGAAGAAATTGCTATAGTTGAATGATCTGAACTCTGGCCTATAATGGTGAGTATTGTCGAGTTTAGTATTCTGTTGAATGTGATGAAATATACACTGAGATTCATGAAGAGTAAGGGTAGCCCTTTTTTGAAACTTGTTCATTTGGAGCAAAAATATTATTTGCCTTCAGTTGGTTCTACGGTACCCAGTAATATTGTTAATTTCATTAACCAGTTAGGATCAGTTTTACTTGATGATATAATATACTCTGTGAATAGAATAAAGAATACTCTGGGAAATAGGGATAATTTAATATTACTGCCCGCAACGGGAAATTTAGTACAGTCATACCTCTGACACCTGCACATCCTTAACATGCATTGTGGTGTGAATTTGCTAATGACTATTTTTCAGCAGGAATTTTGGTGCCTGGGGGCTTAGATGTTTGGCAAAGAAAGTCGTCCACCTCTGCTGCTGCTCCCCATTGCATGAACACAGACGTCATGGCCCACTCCAGGTGGAAAGGTGAAAAGGCTACATCTTGCTGGTCGCCTGTAAGGGCAGTCTTGCCGTTTATTTGGATTATTGTGCAACACTCAAAACTGCAGTGTTTATATTGATGTTGAGGAGGTTTGCTGTGATGCATGGGATGCCTCTAGCATCTACAGTGATAACCATCAGACCTTCCGTGCCACCAGCACATTCCTATAGGACATCTACTACGAAGATGACACTCAAAAGTTCCTGCACGAGTTTTGGGATTCAGTGGACCTTATAGACACTGCAAGCTTCTTGGAGTGAAGGGAATTTTTTGTACATCTGATTGGGGTTATGAATCGTGCCATAGAAGTATCGTTCAGGGGCAAAGATTTTCAACAAAGAGCAGGTCCATACCCTAATTAAAGAAGTGGAATCAGTTATAAATAACCAATCACTTGTGTATATAGGTTATGAACTCCAGGAGGAAATTCTTATTCTCTCTTATCTAGTTTGAGGATGCATGATCCAGTTCATGCCTTCTGCTGTGCCACATGAAGAAAAGCATCACACGTTCATGATGAAACAGATATGTCATCAGTATTTCCATCTCTCTGACGCCCTGCAAATCTTTCAGCACCGGGGCAGATGGAATACGTGAACTCATTGTAGCAGACATGATTTCTGACCAGGGACAAAGACCTGACTAGCCATTGGAGACAAAGTGTTGGTTCGACTCGACCGAAGAAAACAGTTACTGGCCACTGAGTTGTAGCAACCTACCCCGATGACCATGAGGTCATACAGCTACTCAGAGTGCCCTACGAAGGTGAAGAAAGCTTGCGAGCTATGGAGCACATCATTCCACTGGAAATCAGTATATATGATGACAACAAGGAAGGAGAGACTGCAGATGAACGAGTTGATGAAGCAAGGTGGAATGAGAACACCAACAACCAGCAATTAGAAAGTGCTGGTTGTTGAGAGAACAGTGAATTTGGACAGAGTGAAATAGAATAGTGTAGCGATCATGTTAGACTGTGAGAAATGAACGAGCGAAACCTAATAGAAGGACAGCAATAGGCTTGATACTCAGAATGCAGGAATGGGATAAGAGTTGTAGTATATTGAGCTGTACTTTATTACTCATTTGGAAATTGTGCCCCACTATATACAAGTTAATAAAAGGAACTTTTGCCCTTACTAAATGGAGTTGCCCCCTGATACACTACAAGAGTAATAATGTGTAGTGTAAAACCCAAAGATAAGTTTTCAGAGTGGCGAATGTGGAGAGGATTTGAAATTAGGAAATGAGCCAGAAAGAACACTGTCAGTACCGCCGACATGAGCGACACACTTGTTAATATTTGTGTTATGTATTCATATTATGTATGATGTAATGAACCCCTTGTATGACACAAATTAGGTGTCAGAAAGTTCAGGGAATGGTTAATCTCTTGTTTGAGAGTGTATCCTGTGTAGTGAGCTGCATTGTCCTGTTCGGCCAGAATTTCTGGTGTGGAGAATGTCTTAAAAAAAAAGAAGTAGAAAACAAGTGGTCGAGTTTGTGGTTCCTTATTTTTTGTGGATATGCTGAAGAAAAATCCTTGACATCGAAATAGGTTGCTTAAATCGTATCACTTAAACTAATGGAACCCTAAATCTTGTAAATAAGGTATACATTTTGATAAATTAACCAATCCAGAGTTTTTGAGTAGAAAACGAGTTGACATCGAGGCTTGCAGAGCGGTCGTTGCTTCTTTCTCGGGGGTACTTAAATAAGGGATGGTTGTGTAATCTTTCTTTCAGCCACGAGCCGGTTTTGTTGTGAAGAGTCCGTAAAGTGTTCGCCTGTAAGTCTTTGTATTTTTCCCATCTGAGGTTTGTCTTAGATGATTTTTAGTCAAATGTAGTCTGATGATTCAAAAGCAAGATTCATATGAAATTGTAACTTTTTTGGGCTTATGTCTAGAAATTTCAAGTTTTTCTATTTTTATTTACTGAATTTTTTGGGGTAAGATTTTTCACATTGTGTGCATTTGGGACCTAGTGGTTAATTCTTTTAGAGTTGATTTTCTTTATAAAGTATAGTTTTATAATATTGATTTTTCTGTTTTCCTTACAATTCGCAGGGTCAGCGATGTTTCTGAGTAACTGGCCAATATTCATAATGGGAATTTTCAGAAAATGATAAATGCTGAAGGTAATTTTTATTTTTATTAGAACAGGATCTCAGGTCTAGGTCAAGAAGGGTTGTCGTCAGTGCCGGTATTATTCCGACCAATGAGAATCCAACTCTAGGTCCGAGCTGCTATAAATACCTTCAAACGACTTGTCCGAAGATGACTTGCGAGAAGGTCGAAATGTCACGTGATACCAGCTAAACCAGCACGAATACCAAAGACGACCCCGGCCCAGAACTGAACTAAGCCTACGGAATAATACCGGCACTGACGTCGACCCCTGCCTAACCTGGACCTGAGATCCTGTTCTAATAAAAATAAAAGATTACCTTTGGCATATAATTTTTTGAAAATTCCCAATATGAATATTGGCCAGTAACTCAGAAGCGAATTTTAAGGAAAATAGAAAAAAACAATATATAAAATTAACTCTCTTAATTCTGCCCTTATTTTTAACAGCATTTGCCTAAAAGAGGGTCTTCTACCAAAATAATAATAATTATAGTAAATGAATAAGTAAATAAATAAATGAATAAATAAATAAATGACTAAATAAATAAATTAATTCATGATCTTCAAAATAATCAGAGAGGTGGCAAAGCAGGGTCGAAACAAGCCATCTGATTTCAAGAAGGATGTTGATAGCGAATTATCTCCCTCTATTTTGTTAAAGTTGGCCCATCTCAATTAATTACATGACGCTGGTGATGCCTCCTGTGTAACTATAGAATATTCTTCGATCTTGGGTTATTAGGCCCCAGGCTCTATACTTTCCCCTTCCTTATCATAGAGGCAAAGACCCAAATGTTCCTTTTTTCCTTTTCTTTTTTACTCGTCAGTGTTTCAAAAAATTAAATGTTTTACTTATCTGACTATTTATTCACATATTGTTAACCCTTTATTTCGTTATTGTGCGATTCTAAATTCCAGTTAGTTGTTATTGTTAATTTATATTTAGTTCGATTCTTACCTTCTTTGTTTTTTGTTTACCATGTTGAAGGGTACTGCATTCGATGTTTAGCAAAACTATTATGGTAATGGCCCTTCGAATTCATCGAAGAAACTTCGTGCCATATGTGCACCATCTCAGTAATTTAGCTTGTAAATGTGTCCATTTCCATAAATATTCGTAATAATAATATCAATACCTGTACTTTTCTAAAAAAAAAAAATCATTAGATAAATAATTACTATAAATAAATAACGCAAATTAACTTTACCAAGGTTATCAGATTTTAGTGGCGTTATAATCAAATATAAGAAAATGGTTATACAAATAGGAAGTAGATACAGAGTAATATATATCCTTTTAAGACCTATGCTTTTGGGGAAAAGAATAACTTTAGTATGCTTATGACAGTTTCTGATGCTTAGGGTACAGAGAAAGTTGTTCAGAGATATTTAGCACTTAATGCATATGCTGTATTACTGTCCCATGAAAATGATTGGAAAAGCCAGTGTGTTGGTGCAGCCATTTGTGACGTCAGACGAAAGAGGAATGAACTCGTTACTTGTTAGTGACGTCACCTAAAGGGGAGTGTCTTGTGAGGAAAGTTTGTACATACGTATTTATGTTGTGTTATCTCCTTCCGTAGGAGATATTGATGGAATTTTATGACTCCTGGAAAGTTGGAGCGGGACTGCTAAAACGTAGAGGTGAGAGTCATTGAAAACTTTCACTAATACCTTTCTTTTTTAGTATTTTGAAGTGTTTGAGATGTCGTACAGTTACAGTGAACCTTTTTTTCTTTCGTGTATGAATTCATTCACGAGGTTTAATAATACTATTGTATTATAAGTTTATAAGTAATCATTTACAAAATGTATATATGTATATATATATATATATATATATATATATATATATATATATATATATATATTATATATATATATATATATATATATATATATATACAGAATTATTGAAACTTAGGCGAAGATAAGTGGGTAAATGTTGAAACTTGATTATCTGAAATAATTATCATTACAGTATTTAGGAGATAATGAAAAACTTAACCATACATCGCTGGTTCCAAATTATCTAGATAATTAGTTTCACTCCAATGTCCATCGCCTAACAAAAATAAATAGCACGAACTTCATATAAACTGGAGAGAATATTCTATGGTATCACACGTTATCATTTCAATGAATGCCTAGCTTACTATAATTTCCAGAGATACTATTGCCGCGAAGAGTCATTTTTAAACGCCAAATTTAGTCACACTAATATCCCTATAGTGTGCGAACCCCTTTCTAGTCAATAATGATATCTTCTTAAGTTAACATCCCTTTTTCGGAAAGGTAAGTGACATTAACTTTCATTTCTTTCTCCCCATCACCCATTTCCCATTCATATCATCTTCCAACCCTCGTCACGATCATTTAGCTTCAAGGCACAATTCTACTTTCATTTCCTCTTTCCTTTATTAACCTCCCTCAAACATTCAATTATAGATACGAGTATCAGAAGTGTTTCCGAGAAGGGGAAGGCACATAGAGCCCGCTGTAGTTCGAACGAGTGTGCATTCCATCTTTACCATACAAATTAATTATGAATTTACTGTGTGTTTTACGCTTTTACGAGTATATACCTACTGAAACATAACGGGGTATAATTTATTTATGAGATTTGATATAGTATCTTTAAGTAAAAGTACTTTCACAATTCTTACAATGGGAAGCAATTTCTTCATTATTATTGTAATAATAAATGGTATCCCTAGGCATCAAATGAAATTTTGGAAAATTATGGTTACTCATTTGATCTTAGGTCCGTAATTCTTGTACTCATCCAGTAGAGGGATTTAAGATAATAATTATGTGAAGACCAATTTTCTACTTATCAAGATCAATCTGGCTTCCCCGAGGCGTCTTTGAAGAAGAGTTGTGCTATCTACGAGTTTACATGCCCAGTGCAAGGATACCATCATTAA
>NC_087219.1:63329506-63394506 GCF_015104395.2 Macrobrachium nipponense
TACATATATATTTATCTATATTATATATATATCATAATATATAATATATATTATATTATCTAATAATATATATTTTAATATAAACATATATATATACATGATATATGTATATATATATATTATATATATATATATATATATATATATATATATATATATATATATATATATATAATATATATATATATATATTGTTATGAACTCCTGATTTTTAATACAAGAGCAGCAGCAAATCTTTATCTATATTATATAGATTCACTTCTCCCAGAATCAGCTGCCAAATTAAACAAAGATTCGGGACGAAAACAACAGATCTCAAGCAAGAAAAGGCGCTCAGGAGAGGAAAAAACAAACCAAGAATAAAACTTAATAATTAATTCATCAACACTAAGTAAACTTAAATATTACAAAGAATATCCCCTAAAAACTGATCCAGGGATAGGAAAACTCACTGGCAAAAAAAACCTCAGCCATTACCATCATTATCCAGCTAACTATCATATTCAGCAGAATAAGAGACAGAACTAGTAGGAGGTAGAAAACAACCTCTTGTTTCAACTATCATACAATAGTAAGAGGCAAAAGAGAGCAAAATATACTTACACCTAATACTTCAAATATATAGTAAACAAGGAAACCTTCACTGTTTCACTGAAGAAAATATATAAATCTTAGATACCTTAATTAGCTAGATAAATCTGTTCTTAAGATGGGGATTTGACATCAAGAGCACTCAGAGAAAAACCAAGGGGGCGACAAGATGACCAAGGTTCTGGCGATGATCCACAATGCACTAGGGCAAGTGTTGATACTACTATAACAAATTGTGAAGAATTAAGTAGGTAATCCTCTCCCTTCTTCGACCTCAGAGGGCCATCTGGCGATTCCAGGAAACTTTGCTACAAAGCACTCTCAGGTGGGCAAACAGGTTGACCCAAAGCACAGCTAGTGGAAAGAGGGTGTAAGGCATTCCCCAATACTGTAATTCAGCACAAGATGCTGTTCGTAGCAACATGCTTACGATAATCTCAGGACATGACCCAAAGAAAAGCAGAGACCACTGATAATGTTGCAGAGGTCTATTCTATTCTTCAGTGCTGGAAAGGCTGAAATATTTTCAGTGGTTACTCTCTTTGGAGCAATTTTCCCCAAAACAAACAACCTTTGCCTGAGCAAAATCACTCTTAAGTTCACTACTAAACCAGCATTCACGAGTACCTTAAATAATGCCTTAATTCTCTTTACATATGTTTCCAAGTCATAAAAATATACAGTCAAATCATCTATGGAAACTACACAACCTTCCAGATTGTATGTAATATAATTCATCAGTCTTTGGATGGTGGTTGCTGCATTCTTCATACCAATGGGTATGACCTAGCATTCATAAAGTTCATTGCCTGTTACAAAGGCTGAGATTTTTCTTGCCCTGGGGTAAAGACCAAACTGTCAATACCTCTTAAGTAAACATAATTTACTTATATAGCATGCTTCACTAATGCGGCCAATACAATCCTCCACACGAGGCAAAGGGAAGGAATCAGTCTTGGTTGTCATGTTCACTTTATGATAGTTAAAGCAGAGTCTATGATGACCACTCCCCTTTTTGATCAAGACAATAGGGGAGCTCCAAGGGCTGTAGCTTGGTTTAATGAAGCCATGGCCCAACATATACTTTACCTCCTCCTTGACTATCTCCTTTTAAGGGGGCTCAGTCTAAATAGGCACTGTTTGATAGGCAGAGCCTCCTAATATCAACATCGTGATCAAGGACACTTGTCCTTCCTGGTGCGTCCTGAAAGAGGTCTTTATATTCTTCAATATGGTTAATTAAAGAAGGGATCCTATTAGCATCTAAATTCTGACACTTAAGACTCAGAATTCTTAAAATGTCAGAATTATTACATAATCCCATGGGACTTATTATAACCTATTACATGAAAAGTGTTCACTTTCACTATCCACTACATCTACTACATCTACATTATTCAATATGACTACATCTGTACCTTTACCTCTATCAATGAATGGCTTAATGATATTAATTTGGCGAATCCTAGTCTTCCGTTTGTTTTTTCGGTCGTCTCCATCAAGTAATTTATAATATTGATTTTATTCATACCTTCCAGGGGTCTGAAAATTGAGCCTTCAATGGATTTCCAGGCACTGGAAATCCACTAAACTGACTCTGACGAGTAAAAAAATCCTAATTATTTTTCATAGTAACCTAAACTTCTACCAAGTTTCCTTGAGCAAAAGATTTTGCCCTATAAAGTTTCTCTATGTTGATATTAGGAATATCATCCTCCCAAAGTTCCCTTGCAACATCCAGAGGTCCCCATATAGAATGAGCAAAAACAGTTTGAAAAGGAGAGGACCCAACAGACTTGTTAGGAGTCAAACGTATGACAACAATGCATATGGCAACTCTTTATGTCAATCATTACCTGATTCCTAACAAAACTTTTTCAAGACAGGATTCAGAGTCTGATGGAATCTCTCTACCTCTAGATAGTAAGGAGAAAATGTAACATGATTGATCGACAGATCAGATACTCTTTTCTTGAAATATTCACTAGTAAAATTCCTCCAGCAGTTTCTTTGAACAACCTTTGGGAACCAAACCTTGTGAAAAAACCAACCAAACTATAAAAAGATTTCTCCACCCGTATACTCTGCAGGGCTAAAAACATTAAATTTAGCTTCCTCAGCTACACTTTTTATAAACCCAAAATTACTCTTACCACCTTGCTTTAAAACTATTTGGAATTTTAATACCTCAAGCTCATGGGCCCACTCTTTGGTCCTCTCCTCGACTCATAACTCCAAAGCCTTAACTTCTGATTCCTTTTCTATTAATATTTTTTGTTCTATTATTACCTCCATCCTCTAGACTCGCTTCAGCAGCTTCTGCTTCTGCTGCATCCTCACCTTCCATATTCATTTCTTCTTCCATCACTTCCTTTTATATACCTTGGCAACCTTAACCCCTTCAAAAAGAAGGCATGCTATTTCAACCTCAGTGGCTAGACATAGATTGAGGAACTCCACTACTAAGGATAACTGGTCTCTCTTTAATTTGTAAAAGATACCATTGCAATTTGGGTCAGAAAGGAAATTGTAAACAGCTAACCCCTTGTTTTAAAAAAAAAGGCCTGATTATATACTAACTGGGAATCCCACCTAACAACTTACATAAGTTCACTGATTTGAATACCTTTCCATGAGTCCTCCTACTTGAATCTGCCTTTGTCCAATGAGAAATCCTAAAAAGGTCACCAAAATTTGTTATAAACTCCTGAGTTTTAGTACAAGTGCCACAGCAAATTTTTATCTATATGATACAGATTCATTAGAATCAGTTGCAAAATTACCCAAAGCTTCTAGACAAAATTAACGCAGATCTCAAGCAAGGAGGGACACTCAGGAGAGGGAAAAACAAATCAAAAACAAAAAACTTAATAATTAATTCATTAACCCTAAGTAAACTTAAATATTACAAAGAATGTCCTCCTAAAAACTGACCTAGAGACAGGAAAACTCACTTAATATCATATCCAGTAGAAAGAGAAAAAACAACACATGTACTAAATAGGAGTTTCAACTATCATTGGATAGTAAGAGGCACTAGGGAGAACAACATCCTTAAACATTAAATACAGAATACAATAACAAGGAAAGTCTCACCATTTCACTGAAGGAAGTATATAAATATTAAATAGCTTAATTAGCTAGGTAAATCTGACCTTATGATAATAATATTACAATAAATAGCGAAGAATTATCTAAGTAATCCTCACCTTTATTGACCTCAAAGGGCCTCCTGATGAACTCCAGGAGACTATACCACAAAGCGCTCTCAGGTGGGCAAACAAGTTGAACCATAGCATAGCTAGTGGCAAGAGGGTGTAAGGCATTCCCCAATACTATAACTCAGCACAGGATACTGTTTATGAGAGTGCGCTTATGATAGTCTTTGGACATGGCCTGATGAAAAGCAGAGACCACTGATAATGTCACAGAGGTCAGCATATGCACAAAAATAGCAGGGGGGCCAAGATCTTCTCTAAGTTGAGCTGAAAAACAATTCCTTTCATTAGAACAGGCAGGTTCTCACGTCATATCGGGAAGATGGAAGAACAACAGAGTAACTAGTCTGTGGTACGCCAAGCTAGGTTGCGTTGCCAATTAGTAATTTCCCTCCTGTTTACTAAACAAGGTCAATTAGACCCTTGTAACAGATTGGTGACAGTTTGGAAAGGCAATCAGGCATATGGATTACGTTTCTGAAGAGACTTGGGGATGCATAGGAGTTAGGAAATCATGTAGATGTTAGCAAAAGGGATTATAGTTAAGACTTATGGCAATTGTCACTCTATTGCTGACGAGGTGATTTAGGTTACAGTCAGCATATCTGTTCATTGAGAAATCAGTCTTATAAGGCAGTGGTATTTCAAAGAGTGTGTTAATACGACCTGTGTAATAAATGCAGTGTGGCTATTTTGATATGGTTCTTATTAGTGTAATATTAACTGCGGGTCTATTGGTGCATTTGGGCCATGGGTTATGGAGACATTAACAAGTAGGTATGCTGTGGGAAAAGACAAAATTTGGCGAGTGTTATTCTTTTCTTTATTTTCGTCTCTCACTCTTGAGAGATTGCACAATTATTTTTCTCCTTTTCATTAGGTGAGGCTTTGTAACTGAAGTGTGGATATATGTGATTTGGTGATTTGATTTTCAAAGTTGTTTGATTTTTTTACTCACTCGGGAATTAGTTTATATAGGGCAATATACGGCTCCAATTGTTAACAGGACAGAAGGTTTGCCCCCCTCCCCCTCTCTCTCTCTCTCTGTCTGACGCATGATCTTATTATGAAAAATAACTCCTCTCCACAGGTACAAGACCCCTGAAGCAGGCGCATGTGGTGTACCAGTATACATGCCCAGTCCACGAATGCAGTGGCGCCTACGTTGGCATAACTACCATGCGCCTATCGAAGAGACTTTCATGCCACGCCCAAGAGGGGGCTATCAAGAATCACGCCCGCACCAAACTTCAAGAGGCCATCATCATCTGGGATGTCATCATACAGAACATTAAGATCATCGGGAAGGCCCCTGATGCCTGTTGGTTGCGCCTGCTGGAGGCACCTCTCATCCAGCAAATAAAACCTACACTGAATGCGACACAGGAAGAATTTCTCCTCCCTACGAGTATGAGAAGACCTGCCACCAACAATGACACCACCAATCACGACAACTCCATGGAAGACAACGCTCCCGAACGAGGTACTCCTGCAGCCAATGGAAATCAAATTAGCCATGACGTCCCACAGCGTAGCGCAATGCTCATCAACGTTACCGCGCCGCTCAGGAGGTCCAGATGGCTGCAGGATCTGCTGCATCGCAACCATCGACTCGGAGAAAGTGGCTTGAGACCTGGCTCAAGCCACCAATGTAAACGAAGACTCACCGCCACCAGCCAATAGGAGATCAGCATGGGGCAGACCCCCTGCTGTCAACCCCAAATATAAGGAGGACGGACACCACACCAAGATCAGTCCACCCTCAGCTTTCCAGCCCGAGGATGTCTGGCAGCTCCAGACGAAAGCTCGCTTTAAGAAAGACAGAGAGAGAGAGAGAGAGAGAGAGAGAGAGAGAGAGAGAGAGAGAGAGAAGAGAGAGGAGAGAATCGTTAATGACTTTGATGACTGTGGTATCATAGTTTATCTTTAAAATTCAAATATATTCACTTATTTTGACACTGTATTTGATCGTGACCTCTATAGGCGCTCTACTAGCCTGTTTAAGTAGCACGGAAAAAGCCGCTATCGTAAAATAGAGGGGAATCTCTACAAGTGTAACGCTGCTGAAGTAGACATTACTTTTAATAATAATAATAATAATAATAATAATAATAATAATAATAATAATAATAATAAAATAATAATAATAATAATAATAATGATAATAACATAATGAAATACGATTTTTCTTCTGGCTTCAACATTCTCCTTTAAATAACGCCTTTACATAATGATTTGTTATATAGATTTATGGATATTTTCATGAATGAGAAAAATTGGAGTTCACTGATTTTCTCCAGATTACTCAAACCTCCTATGCACTGGGGGAGGAAAGGCATAACTGCATTGATTATTTGTTTCTGAAAGTCTGAGGCTCAAAAGAGTAAATACAAGAGTTAGCAAACCATGAGAACCTATCCAAAATACTCAGTCATCCTAGACAGGTGTTTTCATTACCACCTTTAAAGAGACAATGATTTCTAAGAGACACAGCAAGTAACAAAGGGTCCAAAACTATGGAGAGAAAAATTTTGCATAAGTGAACATTGATGGAGAGGTAATCAGAAAAAACACTTATTTGGTCTTGCTTTTCAAATATCATAATTCTAGGATTACGGAATTTAAGAAAAAAGGAATAAATATCATTATTCCCTGGAGTCACCATCTGCAAATCTTGTAACAACCACCTGAACCTGAACCTAAACAGACATAAAAAATATCACTTAAAAGTAGAAAGAAATTGCTTGTTCCCTCTTACGGAAGTTCCATTCAAGTAAATACAGTTCAACGTACAATCCACTGAGGGTTTGACCTTGTTCGCTATTGGTGAACCATCCTGACGAGGAACATCAAAAGGAATGTAAATCCCGACAAATAATGAAAGGTAAGAGCATAAAAGGAAACAGAATGATACACTTGTATGTCGAACTAATTTAATTTTGACAGTGAACATTCAAAGACTCTCTGCTTCAGATGATAAAGAACCAGTTACCACTAGTAATAACAGAGCACAATATATCATGTTAGTCAATAGCGTTAATTGTTTATTTGTGAATCAGATGAGATGTAGATTTATAAAAAGTAGCCAACAGTATATTGCAGAACAGCATTTCACAAAACATCCCACTTGCAAACCAATTACTATAAATAGGATTTTTAATGTCAACAGGCTGAAACATCGAGTTGAATCTTATAAGGATGAGGTTACCTCAGAACCAGTAAACAAATATACTTTTGGTAACAAAGTAAAAAATATCAAATACCATATTATTGCATTCTGATATACATGAGTTGTAAACATTAGCTAATATTATGTATATCTACATTTTGTCATCTGAATATCTCTTAGTAATCAAGAAAAAATTTAGACAAGAGTAGCAAATCGGATCCTAGCAGGCTTTTGATGGATTAGAGTTCGCCCAAAAACGGCAACTGAATGAACAGTTCTACGCGCTGGCACATACATAAAAGAACAGCGTCCAAGGCAGATCTTTTCCCATCCTTAACCCCAGGTAGGAGCAGGAAATCTATGAATTTCTCAAAAGCGCCGCATCCTAGATCATAGGACTAGTAAAATCGTGCTGTAGGTGAAATCAGTCAAACGTGAGCAACGACTGAAAGAAGAACCACACTGAAATCCAGGTGAAACCTAACTGAGGTATCGCGACCTTTGAGTGAAAGTATATAAACAACGAATTAAGAAAAACTCCAAGTATTATTGCTATATTTTTCTATTATAAAAACAAGACTTAAAAAAAGATATGAAGTCGGATTGGAATAAAAGGTTATAACTAAAGAATGACAGAATCCATAGAGAAGATAATACCACGGTCAATTTCCACAAATTCTCCTAGTAATGCAACAAATACCAGCAATTTAAAAAATCCTTGCATAAATAACAAGTTTAAAGAAATTACTCAGTTTTACGCGATCAAGGTTATAAGATTGCAATAGGGAATATGATGAAATTTGAAAAATGATTTTACAAAGAGACTATTGACGGTTTAAACTCGAAATCCAAATATAACATTTCTTTCATAAGTGTTGCCAAACTCATCAAAGCAAAATCACTTTGAACTACGCGCAGTACATATAATGATGGCAAACTCCAGATTAATTAAATGTGCATCCTGACAAAGCACGCAATACTTTACATGGATTTGTTACATTAATTCGAAAGCAATTGTATGCTCTTTCTCACCTTAGTGATATTTCATGTGTATTATAAACTTACGTGAATAATGATAATGAATGTGCATGATTCCCCAGGCATAGAAATGCGAAATTAGTGTGAATTTTATGATAAAAAAATCTCCTACTCTTTGTTCAATTTAGCAGAATTCTGTTTGCATAAAACAATTGATTAATTAAGACAAAAAAAAGCAAATAAAATGCATTACAAAAGTAGATTTCACAATTGCTTTGCATGAGAATATATATTATATATATATATATATATATATATATATATATATATATATATATATATATATATATATATATATATATATATATATATATATAAATGAATATAAACACACACACACACACACACATATATATATATATATATATATATATATATATATATATATATATATATATATGTATATATAATATACATATATATATATATATATATATATATATATATATATATTATATATATATATATATATATATATATATTATATATATATATATATATATATATATATATATATATATATATATATATATATATATATAGACAGAAGGGGGTTGTGGAGCGAGGTTACAGTTTCTTAACCTGATCAGTATGTTCTTTAAGCAAAAAGGACAAGGAAAGATGATCAGAGGACAATCCAGGGTGGAGATTTACCTTCCTTGTTGATGTGGCTTCAATAAAAATGGACTTTAATGGCTTTTCTTTGCACTGATTGTTGACCTTGTAGATAACCGAGGAATTCTCCTAGTTAATCACATGGCCTGCCTTAAGCCAATTATCCGCAATGCAATTATTTGTTAAGCCTCTTGAAATGGTACATTTGTGCTTAGAGTATCTTAATATTAGTCCTTTTGATGTTCAAGCAATGTAAAGCTGATTACATTCTTTGCAAAGAATACTGTAAACAATATTGTTTGAATTAGGCGGGCTATTCCTAATTAGTTTGTTTCTCAAAATATCAAATTTAAATACTAAGTTAATATCAATAGTTTGTAAAATAGATACAGCAGGAATGAAATTAGGATGAAATGGTAAACAAAGCTGTTTCTAATGTGGGTTTTTTGCTTTATTTTTGTAAAGTTCCAAAAATATGAAGGGTGAGATAATGAATCTCCTATTTTATCAATAATTTTAAGCTCATCTTCCAAAAATTTAGGACTACAAATTCTAAGAGCTCTAAAAAGCATACAAAAAAATTATTACCAACTTAATTTGTTTAGCATGGTTAGAGTAAAAATAAATATATGATGAATTATACGGGGGTTTCCTATACCTTTTAAAACAATTGGTTTTATTTCTAAGAACTAAGACATTTAAAAAAATATACATAATAATTTCCTCAATGTTCTATCATGAATCATATGGATGGTGCAAGATTATTAATTGTAAGCTAGAAATGAGGAATATTTGCATACTCTTTTACAATACAAAACAATAGTTTACATATCTAACCCAAAGCACGTAAAAGAATAAATATCTTGGAATAAGTCGTGACTCGAAGAACTCCATGATTAGATATTAGACAAAAGCGGCGATAGAGCCATAGCCACATCAAATATTTGTTAATAAAAATTACCATTGGAAGTTAATATAAAATTTCTTATACAATGTGATATCAAATTAGTAATGATATTGGTAGGTAATTCTAGATTATAGAGGTTCAAATGATCTGAAAATATTGAAATAAGCCATCAATAGGAACTTCAGGAAATAAAGAAGTCACATCAAAACTGCTTAATTTGTCAGCGCTGGATAATTCTAGCACAGAAATCAACAGTTTTATAATTGGGAATTTGAAATAGCGCTCAGGATAGGTGATAGTAATATAAGTAGGTATTTGGAAAGTTTATAACTAATAGAACCCGTTCAATTGATAATAGCCCGAATAGAAAAATCTCTTATATGGGTCTTGATTAACCTGAACATGTAAGGTAAAGATGGACCAATCGTCTTCTCTTTGTGTTTTATTGAACTGAATTCCTTTAGTATGGATTTATTTTACAAATGAAACTTTTTATGTCATCAGCTAATGGGTCACTCCGTAGGTTTTTGTAAGTACTAGAATCAGATAATAAGATTTCCATTTTTCCAGCACAGATAATTTTATCCATTATTACAAAATAATTGGATTTGTTAGCTTTAGTATAATGTGAACTTTTATCTTTCTTCGTTTTATAAACCTTTTTGGGAAAATCATTACTTTATTTGGTATGTATATGAAGTAAGCCAAAGTAAATACCTTTAACTAAATTCATTGAAGGTAATACAATTGTGTTTTCCTTTTTCAAGTTTGGATATCTCTGAAATTATGTTTATGTACGTAATGTTATCATTTATAGAATATGACAAGCCATAGCCTGAAGCACATTTAAGATTCTGGTTCAGTTCTTTGTTTGAAAGACTCATTACACAATCATCACCTGTGTTTGTTATTCTAACCACTTATCTCAATGAGGCCTTTTAATTTATGATCAAGGTGATGAACTAGTTTGCTTAGCTTCAATTTAAGAATATCATAAACTCTGTTCAGAAGACCTGCTTGCCAATCTGGAGGAACACTATCATGAACTGAAATCTATCTGTTCTCAATTTCCTGAAAATATTAAATTCGAGCCTTCTTGTTTTTTTCTATATGTTTCCTAAGGGAGATTAGATTACTCACAATTCATTTAAGGGAGATACACTGTCCGCTCGTAATCGTCTCGGTAATAATTACTTTGGGATCACAAATTGTTGAAGACACTTTTGAAGGGATAACCGTCAAAGCTGAACACTGTTTGCTTTTACCAATGTCTGCTGGACGCTAAAGAGACCATTTGCCAGAAAAGGGAACAGGAGTATAAGGTTTCTTATTGCATCCATATGCAATGTATTGCAAAGGGGCAAATGCTTGAGAATAGCACAAAATCCACATAAGAAGGTGAGTGAAAACCGTGTCATTGATCAAGAACGTTCGTCGTTTATTCTACATTTTCAAGTTCTTACTGAATACAAGAGAAGTTATCAGAGCTTTATATACAAAAACAGAAGGGGGGTTGAGGTTACAATTTGTTAACCTGTGCATTGTGTTCTTTAAGCAAAAAATACAAGGAAAGAGGATCAGGGGACAATCCCGGGTGAAGATCTACTTCCCCTGCAGACGTGGCTTCGATAGAAATGGATTCCAACAGATTCGTTTTGCGGTGAGCATTGACCTTTTAGATTATTGATGAATTATCCCAGTTAATTGCACGGGCTGTTTTTAGCCAATGATCCATAATGCCATTATTAGTTAAGCCTCTTGAAATGGCATACTTGTGCAGAGAACATATCACCTCTAGTCCTTTTGATATTTGACCAGTATAAATTTGATTACATTCTTTGAAAGGCTTTTCCTAATTAGTTTATTTCTCAAAATATCATTATATTTGAATACTAAGTTAGCATCAGTATTTTTAGAATGGGCTCTGCAGGAATGAAATTAAGATGAAACATAAAATATTCTTAAACACTTTGTTAACACTGGTTGGCCTGTAATATTTATTTTTTGCTTTATTTCTATAAAGTTCCCCAAAAATATGGAGGATAACATTGAATCTCCTATTTTATCAATAATTTTAAACTTATCCTCCAAAAATTCAGGACTATAAATTCTAAAAGCTCTAAGATACATACCGGAAAATGTTGGCACCTTAATTTGTTTAGCATGGTAAGAGTAAAAATGGCAAATTATTTGTTGATATCCTATATAGTTTAAAACGAAAATTGGTGTTATTTCTAATAACAACGACATCCAAAAACGGTATACAATTACTTTCTTCATATTCTATGATACATTTTATCTCTGGTACAAGATTATGAATTGTATGCAAGAATCGGGAATATTTAAATTTTCTACAATACAGAAACAATCGTTTACATATTTAATCCAAAACACCTCAGTTAATACATTTCTTGGATTAAGTCTAGACTCAAAGAACTCCATGTAGGTTATAGACAAAAGTGGCGAAGGAGGGCTCCTCATAACAATCCCAAGTATTTGCACATAAAAATGACAATTGCTAGTGAATTTAAAATTTGTTACGCAGGGGGATATCAAATTGATACTGACTTTGGCAAGTAATTCTAGATTATACATGTCCAAATATTGTGAAAATATTGAAGCAAGTCATCAATAAGAACTTTTGTGAATATAGAAGTCATATCAAAACTGGTTAATTTGTCAGTACTGGATAATTCAATATGAGAAAGTCTAGCACAAAAATCAACAGAGTTTTATAAATGGGAATTTGAAATATTACGCAGAATAAGGTAATAGTGATTTAACTCTAGGTCTATAAATGCACAAGAGAGCTCCTGGTTTCCCTCTTGCCTCTTTTCCTGTAGCTGTCTTACTATGGAGATGGCATCCACCGTCCCTCTTCCTCTCATGAATCCAAACTACTGCTTCCTAATCTTTACAATAGCTCTTAATCTCTCATTTAGGATCACATATAATCTTTCAATCCATGCTCTGTTAGTTTAATTCTCCTGTAGTTACTGCAATCCATGATATCTCCCTTCTGCTTATATATATATATATATATATATATATATATATATATATATATATATATATATATATATATATATATATATATATGTGTGTGTGTGTGTGTGTGTGTGTGTGTTGTGTGTGTGTGTGTATGTATGTATGTATAACTGAATCACGAAAGTTAGGAACGTGATAAATCCATAAATAAAGGTATATGCCACGAGGGAAAATAAACAATGGAGTATCCACGAGATCTTTCGACGTTTAAACGTCTTTTACCTAGCAGATGAACTGACTTACATGAGGAAATAACAATACACGAAAGGTCGTATAACTGACAGATACGGATTATAAAGAGATTAGTACCTAGAATCCGACACACCTGGAAGCAAAAACATGGGTACAATTAAAAGTTTAAGATAATCTGGTCAGACACAAGGACAGGACAATTAAAGGATTATTATAGGTGACAACTATTCAGAACTTTGGTAAACAAAAGCATATTCACAATACATATTTACACTACATATTAAACATACATATACAACGAAGATATCTCTAAGGCAACTAATATTTATTTAAGTCTGTAATTATATCTTTGAGGTCATTCTTAAACATGTTACAAATACAAGGGTCTAAATGAAACAGGCCACGATGAATATTGAAATTACAATGAGAAGTAAGTTGTAAAGTATATTCCAAAAGATTTCGTGATAAGACACCTTTTGACCTTGCAATTACTGAACTACCAATCCAATTTATTCGGTGGTTGTTTTCACTTAAATGAATGAATATTGCATCAGATTTTTGCCCAGTTTTTACAGAATATTTATGCTGGCTTAGCCTTACTTCTAAGCCCTTGCTCGACTGTCCGAGATAAAATGAGGGACAATCCATACATGGAATTTTATATATTATGTTGTTGCTTTCTCTGGGGCCATTTTTTATTAACATTCCTTTTAGTGTGTAACTATAAGAAAAAACAAGGTTGACCTTAATTAAAGGCTTTTAGCAATGATTTAATGGTTTCAAATCCTTTAAAATATGGCAAACTGAGAATGTTCTTAGAATTTTCTTTCTCCCCGTTACCTACACCATAAAACTTTTTGTGGGCTTTATTATAACAAATATCTAATATATGTGAAGGATAACATAAATCGTTCCCTATTTTACTTATGTATTCAATTTCTTGATCCAAATATTGGGGACTGCCAATGCTCAATGCTCGTAAAAACATAGAAGAAAAAATTTATATTTTTATGTTAAGATGGTGGCCTGAATAGAAATGAACATAAGTTAAGTTGTTGGTCGGTTTCCTATAAATACTAAATTTACATTAAAATGGTTCTCTATGTATCAAAACATCTAAGAAAGGGAGGCAACTGTCTTTTTCTAATTCTAGAGTAAACTTAATCGATGGTACCTGGTTATTCAATTTAGAGAGTAAATCATTTACATCAATACCGACAGGCAGAACAGCTAAAATATCATCAACATATCTATACCACTTTACAGGAATATAAATGATATTAGGTAAGTAACATTTTTCAAAGAATTCCATGTACAGGTTTGAGAGGACTGAGGCGATAAAGGGTTGCCCATTGCCATGCCAAATATTTGTTGATAAAATTCACCATTGAATATAAACTTACAAACACAAATGCACAACCTAGTGCGTGAAATAATGTGACCTATAGGTAGAGGCAATTCATGCTGAGTTAGTTTATTACTATAGGGACTTTAGTAATAAGAGAACATACATCAAAACTAACGAATCTATCAGTGGGGCAAAAAGTAATTTTGTTTAATTTATCAACTAAATCTAGAGAATTATATACTATATGAGAATCGGAGAGGGTTCCAAGTTACGGGGACAAGATCTTAGTGATATATTTTGAAAGTTAATATGAAATTGAACCAACAGTACTGACAATAGGTTGCATAGGGTTATTTTTTGTGTGCATTTTGACTAATCCGTACAGGTAAGGTAGCGAAGGAGATTTGACTGACAATTTGCCTAGTAGTTCTGTTTTATCTTCAAGGATATTTTTCACTGTGCTATTGTGGTTTTTTATGACTTTATCAAGGGGATTTTTTGTTAGTATTTTATGTCACATCATCATCCAGTAGGGCTTGCATACGTGATATGTTGTCAGCTTTATCTAAAATTACTATACTATCTGACTTATCAGCTTCTGTAATGTGGATAGTATTGTCCTTTTTAAGATCGGTCAAACTTTTCTTATAGTGAGCCCGGAAGTTACTTTCATGCTTAACGTTGGCAGCTCTGTAAACAATACCTATAGACTCTATTTTAGAATATCTTAGTTATATAGTAGACTGGGAAGGGAGCTTGAAGGTATATATATATATATATATATATATATATATATATATATATATATATTTATATAGTATATATATATACATATATATATATATAATATATATATATATATATATTATATATATACATATATATATATATATATATATATATATATCTATATATCTATATATATCTATATATATATATATATATATATATATGGTATATATATGTATATATATATCTATATATATATATATATATATATATATATATTATATCTATATATATCTATATATATATATATCTATATTCATATATATACATATATATATATATGTATCCTATCTATGGTATATATATGGCATGTATATATATATATATATATATATATATATATATATATATATATATATATATATCTATATACCATCAAGCTCCCTTCCCAGTCTCTTGGTATTGCTTCCTCTTACTATATAACTTTTAATAAATCCAGCATCCATTTCTCCCCCCTTGTACCTAGTAATCTGATAATTTCAGTTTGGAACTTCGATGGACCTGGTGCTTTACCATTCTTTATTTTTACTTAATGCCCTCTTCACTTCTGTATCCTGTATCACCATCAGTGGTCCCTCTACCCTCTCTGCTTCCCCCATATCCTCTCTCTCATTTTCATTATTTGAGAGTTGTTCAAAATACTCCCTCCATCTCTTTTTAATATCCTCATCCTTATGCAATATATTTCCATCACTATCCTTGATGACACCCAATTTGCCCACATCCTGACTTTGTCTTTTTCTTCAAGTTTGAAACCTTATAGATATCCTTTTCACCTTCTCTTGTTCCTAGTCTTTCATTCAAGTGCTCTGGCGCACTTCTAATAGCCATACCTGTCATCCCTATCGCATCTCTTTTTTTTCTGTACTGTTCCTCTGCACCCTATGCATACCTTATTTTCTGGTCATTAAATGCTTTTGGTTTTCGTTTAATTGATTCTTGCACCTCGCCATTCCACCAGCCTTTTCTCCTCTCGACACTCTATATCCACTGTTTCTTCCCACCAGTTCCTCTGCTCCCCCCACACATATTTCTCTCATGTGTGCCCAGATATTTTCCAATCTGTTACCTTGTACAAATTCTGCATTGCCCCCACTCTACTCCAGCCATCTTTCTCTCACAATCCTAGTCCTCCTAAATTGCTCCCCTTCTCTCCTTTAAGATCCCAATTCTTAATTCTAGACCTCTTTCTCTTCTTGGGTTCCTACCTCTCATTTGCAAATCCATCACCACAAACGTATGTTGTGTAACACACACTCCTCCCAAGATCAATTTTCAATTTGTCACATTAATTTTGCTGGCTCCTCTAACCAGGATGTAATCTATTTGGCTTTGCACTCCTCCACTTTCATAAGTTTTCAAGTACTTATCTAACTTTTGAAACCATGTGTTCACACAAGCTAATTCAAAACACTGAGACATCTCCAATATATAATTGCCATCATCTTTTGTAATTCCAAGCCCATGGCCTTCGTGTACCTTCTCATACCCATCTCTTCTTTATCCCACCCTGCCATTCATATCAACTCCTATTATTAGTTTTTCCACCTCTTTCTCTATTCCTATTGTAACCTCAAATTCTTGTCTAAATAATTCTTTCTCTTGTCTTTGGTACCCTATTATCAAAAGCCTATAATTTACTCTCTTTTCTTCTACCAAATTTTCTTTCCAGCTGTTACTTACTATAATTCCGACTGCATTTCTTCCCTATCATGAACCACTGTAATGGATCTTATACCCATTTCCTATCTCTCTAGTTCCACTTCTTTCCACTTAGTCTCCTGCACACACAAAAAATCTATCCTGCTCCTCCTCTCCATCACATCTACAATCTCCCTCAGTCTTCCTATTAGAGTAGCATCGTTGCACATACCTGCTTTCATCTTCCACTCTTTCCCTACCTTCTTTGGCTACATCCGTGAATCCTGCGGTACTCCTCGCCCATTTATCACGCCAGTAAGGGGATTCTGAAGCCCGTCGCTTATAGGGGACACCCTAGCCGCATTCATAATCCTTAAAACATCAGGCATGGTTGATTGTTTTGTAAAGGGGGTTATTACGACTGCATGCCCTTGATGTCATTATCCACAGTTATTGGGAGTGGGGCTAGCCTTTTACTTAAAAGTAAGACTGGAAGGCAGCAGTTTTCACAGTTACTGGTGGTGGGCATAGCCTTTTACTAAAAAGTAAGACTGCAAGGCAGCAGCTGTCCTTTTCGTCGCCTTTTTACAGCATGCATGGCGTACGGTGGTAGTATTCTTACACCCATACCACAGCGTGATTATTTATACCCCTAACACAGGTTTAATATTGCAATCACATATCCTGGGTACTCTTTCAAATTCCCATTAACAAAACTCTGTTGATTTCTGTGAAAGACTTTCTATATTGAATTATCCAGTAATGACAAAATTAACCAGTTTTGGCTTGACTTCTTTAATTACCAAAGTTCCTATTGAGGACTTCCTTCAATATTTATCAGAACATTTGGACTTGTATAGTCTAGAATTACCTACCAATATCATTACTAAATTGGTATCCCTTTGTATAATTTTTTTAAAATTAATTTCCAACAGTAATTTTGATGAGCAGATATTTTGATTGGCTATGGGGAACCCTCTTTCTCCTCTTTTGTCTAATATCTACATGGAGTTCTTTGAGTATAGACTTATTCCAAGAAATTTATTCTTTTACGTGTTTTGGGTAATAATGTAAGAGGTAATACTAAGATGCAAACCTTTTAGGAGTTACCATCGCACGGAACAGCAAATTATTAATTTAATCTTGCGTCTCATTTTGCTTAGAAAAACAAAAACATTTGCCCAAACTGCCATTTAGAATTAATCCTAAAAAGTCAAAATTATTCAATTAAGTAAATATGTAACCTTATCATTTTCTTCCTATGCGACCTAAAGTAGTTCGATAATTACTCTAAAATCCAAACTATAAAATCATACAAAATATGATTTTTTTTTCTTTTTACTGTATCAGACATGCTTTAAAATATAAATACGATGTCTTAAAACAAGTATTGAAGAGAGGTTTAAAACATCAGCACGTCTTGTGAATATGGTAAAAACAATGGTGACTAAAACATGAAAGCATTATGTCATAAATGAGTTATAGCAGAATAATTCCTATAAAATGATAAAAAGTTTGTGTGCGTGTGTGTGTGTGTGTGTGTGTGTGTGTGTGTGTGTGTGTGTGTGTGTGTGAGAGAGAGGAGAGAGAAGAGAGAGAGAGAGAGAGAGAGAGAGAGAGAGAGAATTTCAATGAAAAATTCGATTATAGTTGGATCCATCAAGATGTGTATTGATATTTTACATGAAATTATTCTGATTTAATATTGTTATTTGTGTTTATTTGTTTTTAAAGTTTTGTAATTCCTCTTTTTAAGTTTATAGTACATTCTGCTATCACATTTTTGGCTCTCGTGGAAAATTCATATAGATTTTTGCCAATATGGGTTTTTTCTGTTAGCCTAGAGTACTAGGAGCATGAAAAATGTGTTTGACATTTTTTCTGAGGTCATCTTGACATTTGTTTAGCCTGTTAAGATCGGGTGATATCGCCAAAAACATAATTTTTTTTACCGCAAATTGCTCAAATTTCGAACTGTTTGATTGTCTATGGGGGTGTGAAGTGTGATGTTCCCTATATTTGTGTATATCAATGCAATGAGTAAAGCAATATTTTTTTATTACTTTATCAATAAGTCAGATTCTGTGAGAAGAAATTATTGTAAATTACATTCATATAAAGCTTTTACTTGTCATCACATTTAGACACTTTTTAATTTTATCAAATGACAGTATGACAGTTAACCTCTGTTGCAAAAAATGAGACACTTTGATTGTTTAAATAAAAGAACAGTAATATGTTATATTCCTGAGATAAGTTCATATCAAGACTGATGCCCATTCAGTGTTAGATTCGTTACTAGCTTCGCCCACATCGGCCAAGTTTTTGTATCCATCGGGATCACACTTGCACAACTCTGTGCAGGGCATTTGGTTTTTGCGGTAGGAACATTGCCCACTACATTGACTCAAGCCAGAGGTATTCTGCTTAACTTGAGAACGAAATGTCCTGAAGTATCACTGATGGACCATCCAAATTTAGTTGGTGCTGGAACGGTTGGTTGTGGAATTAAGGCCTGCTTCCAGATAGGTACTGGTAATGTGTGTGCCTGTCGAATGTGCTTTTATAATCCTTGTGTTGTGGGTAGCTTCTCGATTCCTTGTTCGGTGTTGAATCCACGCAAATGAAGCCATCTGAGTGCCACAGCTTGAATAATGCTGTGTTTTTTGGACCAAGTAACTTGCTGATGAATGCTTAACAATAACCCAACACTTCACAGGATACCTCAGTCCATAAACGCCTTCCACCATAAAGTTTTGCTCTTGCCGAATATCCATCCAGTTATGTCACACCAGCTTATAGCATGAAATCCCATCAAGGCCTGAGCACATTTCTCACCAAGTGGATTTTGGATAGGCAACAAAGGCAATACACATTGACTGGTTCCAGTGCCCATTATCATAGCTACATTATCACCTAAGACTGCCAAATTGTGTATGACAAGTACCAGCACATCTGTGTCCTGGGAGTAGATGTGAACAGTAGGTCCAAGTTTGCATGTTAAACTGACGTAGTATATCAGCAATGTATCCACCTCGTCATGCTTGGTAGCATGACAACTGCCGGATGTGTTGGACTGGACACCTAGACAAGTGATAGTGGTTACGTCTGCTGGGTAGTTGACAACAATCTGTTGGGCCAAGAATATTGTCAGAAGTACCTTTGTCTTGGTACTACTAAGATCTTTAATGCTTGTGTTTCTATTGACTTTATATTCCGTTCCCCTGGAAGGCTTGGCTCCACTGTGATGCTATCTTGTTATCTCTTTCAATGAAGAATGGCAGTATTGGTCAAACATTAAGTAGTACTTTGAGTAAGGGCGACTTTTGGAGTTGATGGCATTGGCAAAATGCTCTGCCAGATCTCCACATGATGATATTTTGTCCTTGAAAACGGCCATCTAATGAAATACTGCTATAGCATCAATGATAATAGGAGCTATAACGTGGTAAGTCATCCAGTAAAGGTGCATCAGCTTGACCATTTTCAGCTGATCCATGATTCTCCAGATGGTGTATGAGCTGTGATTTGTCTTTGCATTGATGCAAGAAGTTGTCTGGTGTCATCAGCATGTGATTTGATTGGAGGAAACTAGTATGTTCCGACAGCTTCCGTCAAGGCAACATCTGAATGATCGGGTCATTATCAGAAGCCTTCAAAGTCATTTGTTCTCCTTCAATCTTTGTGCGAGTGGAATTGTTGTTGTGTTCCAGCCTAGATGTTTCTGATCATTGCATTAGTTCATCCACAAATTTCTGATATGCAGGTGAACCACGTTACACTGTGCCAAGAATATTTTCCGGTGCATCTTCCTTGAAGATGATTTATTTAGTGAGGTGTGCAAGCTTATATTCTGTCTGATAACTTGTTTCTCCTACCTCAAAATTATTTGATTTGTGCAGAACTTCCTTCAGGCAGTGTACTTGTTTCTCCTGCTGCTGAGGTTTTGTCTGTGACAGAGCATGGTGCTGAGTTAGAACTTCAGATGCCAAACCAAACATTTCTTCAGTTTCCTTGGACATACGTGTAAGCTCAGTTGTAGTCAGTTGTCAGCTACACGACCTGTCAGCAAGAAATAATGAGGACACCAGGAGCTTTAGAAAATCCCTCCTACAGTGGCAAATAGTGATCAAGACTACCGAACTGCATGCTCTCCAGAATGAGACAAAGAGACTGCGGCAGGAGTGGGAGAAAGTCAGAAGCAGCCCTGGCACCACTGGAGTAGGAGAGGAACCTATAGCAGCACGTCCTGGTACCCTTTGAGAAAAAGGTAGTCATGGACTGGACGACACCAAATTCGATAACCCTGAACGTGATACACTCACTGAAGAAGACAACCCTGCAGCGAAGGAACCAACGCATCATGGGAAATCGAGAGATCCTAGCCCGCCATCATGAGGATGACATGAAGCAGCGGATGAGAGATGCCCTGTACAAGCTCATTTCTCTGAACGGCGGCAAACTCGACTCCATCCAGCAGCTCAAAGTCCGGAGCATCGTGAGAACTAGCGATGCCCTTTAACCCCTCCTACTTGCTGAAACAGAGAGGGGCTTGCACTCCAGCGGGATCCTCACCAAGGAAATGAAGAAAGCAGCAAAGGAACTGAAGGAGAAAGAGGACATCACGGTGAAGCATGGACAAGCCTTCATCTTGATTGATACTGCTGAATACCACAAGAAGCTGGAGGCTATTTTGTCCGATGAAAGCCTGTTCGAGCGCCTGACAAGAAACCCGACAGACAACATCAAGAGGGAGACCAACGGAGTCATCAGTGTAGTGAATGCTGCGACAAAGGCTGTCCACCTACTGCCCATACAAGGAGACTAAAGCCTGGGTTATCTATACGGTAACATAAAAACCCACAAACAAGGAAACCCCCTCCAGCTGATCATCAGCCAGACGCCCACCTGGCTAAACGTCTTAATCAAATTTTGACCCCCTACATCCTGAGTTGGTACAGCCTGAAGTCGTCAGTAGAATTCCTAGAAGTCATCAAGCATGCCCCTGGCACGGGGATTATCACCTCGCTGGAAGTAGAGTCCCTGTTTACGAAAATGCCTGTCGATGAAACCATTACATCATCCTTGAGCGTGTCTACAGAAGTCAGTCGAAGGCGCCTCTCAACATGCCTGAAGCCTCGCTCCATACACTGTTGGAGATCTGCACCAAAAAGGCCCCTTTCTCCACCCACAGTGGCCAGATGTACCGCCAGAAGGACGGAGTAGCGATGGGCTCCCCTCTGGGGGTACTCTTCGCTAACTTTTACATGGGCACCGTGGAGGAACGAGTCTTCGTCAGGATGCAGCAACCCCGCAGATATGGACGTTGTATCGATAGCATCTTTGTTCAAATCGACACTGAGGATGAGGTAGAAGCCCTCCGTCTGGAATTTCAGCAGTGCAGTGTGCTGAATTACATGGTTGAATACAGCACCGACGATCTGCACCCCTTCCTCGATGTCTTTGTGAGTAAGACGGAAGATGGCCTCCGTACTTCTGGCTATACAAAGTGGACCAACCTAGGACTTTGCCTCAATGGTGACAGCGAGTGCCCCACCAGATTCAAAATCACGACCACCAGGGCCTTCATCAGGAAAGCCCTCTCCCACTGCTTGACCTGGCAGACACTCATCCTTAACTCTACTGCGCCTCCCAAGTACTCGTAAATTACGTTTATTCAAATAGATTTATAAGCAGAGAAGTCTGTACAGCCCTAGAGAAATGGTACAATAATAAGAGCCCACAGCCCCGCCCCCAGGATAATATCAAGCTGTATTACAAAGCCTTCATGAGTTCCCATTACCATGAAGAAGAGGGTGCCGTTAAGAAAATTATTTCTGAAAATGTATCCCCGACCAACAACACCAAGAATATCGACCTGATCATTCACTACCAGAATCGGAGGATGTGTGACCTTATTACGAAAAATAACCCCTCTCCACAGGTACGAGACCCCCTGAAGCAGACACGTGGTGTACCAGTATACATGCCCAGTCCGCGGTTGTAGTGGCGCCTATGTTGGTATGATTACCATGTGCCTGTCAAAGAGACTCTCATGCCATGCCCAAGAGGGGGTTATCAAGAATCACGCCTGCACCAAACATCCAAAACACGAAGATCATCAAGAGGGCCCCTGTTGCCCATCGGTTACGCCTGCTGGAGGCGCTTCTCATCCAACAAGTAAACCCAACACTAAATACAATGCAGGAAAAATTTCTCCTCCCTACGAGTATGAGAAGACCTGCCACCAACAATGATACCACCAATCACAACAACTCCAGGGTAGAAAATGCCCCAGAACGAGATACTCTTGCAGCCAATGAAAATCAAATTAGTCGTGACGTCCCGCAGCGTAGCACAATGTCCATCAATGTTACCGTGCCGCTCAGGAGGTCTAGATGGCTGCAGGACCTGCAGCATCGCAACCATTGACTCAAAAAAAGCGGCTTGAGACCTGGCTCTAGCCACCAATGAAAACGAAAACTTACCGCCACCAACCAATAGGAGATCAGCATGGGGTAGACCCCCTGTTGTCGACCCCAAATATAAGGAGGACGGACACCACACCAAGATCAGTCCACCCTCAGCTTCCCAGCCCGAGGATGTCTGGCAGCTCCAGACAAAAACTCGCTTTAAGAAAGACAGAGAGAGAGAGAGAGAGAGAGAGAGAGAGAGAGAGAGAGAGAGAGAGAGAGAGAGAGAGAGAGAGAGAGAAAACAAAAGTATTTAATGGCTTTGATGACATTAGTATCATAGTTTATCCATAAAATTCAAATATATACACCAATTTTAACTGTATTTGATCATGACCTCTATAGGCACTCTATTAGCCTGCTTAGGTAGAACGGAAAAAAACTTGTAGAGAAGAATCTCTACAAGTGTAAAGCTGCTGAAGTAGCTATTGCTTTTAATGAAATAATAATAATAATAATAATAATAATAATAAGAATATCCTTTATTTCAGCTCATGGCCATGTACATGGAATATACAAAATACAGACAGTAACATACACAAGCTAGATACATGAGACAACAATAACTGAGGTAGCATAAAAGACAGTAATCATAATACTGGCAAAAACAGTAATAATATTGGTGAGAAAAAAAAATGCATTGAGAGTTATGACAGTTAGTGCACAGATTATATAACTTAAATTTCTACTAGAGACCTTAGGTGGTTACAGTAGTCAGGTTCAGAGGGCTAATTACGAAAATTGAATGTAGAAAACTTTAACTTGATAGTATTCACAGTAATAATGAAAAAAGTAAAATATCAGCAATAAATATAATAATAATGACAGAATCTCCAGATGGCATCTTGCCAATGCAGAGATTAAGTCCTTTAGGGCCCACAAGTTAGATCTTGCTTCACTCCTTAGGATACTTTGTATGAGCGAGTTGCTGCTGTTTCTCACTCAGGTTATCAGACTGGACATAGTTTGCCTTACAATGATTTTTAAATTGTCCAGGTGGTTTTCTATGAACATCTGTGTGGTGGAGTGGTAGCGAGGAGTGATACATCTCATGGTCTCTTGGGTATAATAATAATAATAATAATAATAATAATAATAATAATAATAATAATAATAATAATAATAATAATAATAATAATAATAATAATAATATCTGAAAACCAGTGAAGACGAGTGGCTAAGGAGTGCATGGGAAGAAGGACTAATAAAAGTAGACGAAGACCCAGAAATATACAGAGACAGGAGAATGACAGACAGAACAGAGGACTGGCACAACAAACCAATGCACGGACAATACATGAGACAGACTAAAGAACTAGCCAGCGATGACACATGGCAATGACTACAGAGGGGAGAGCTAAAGAAGGAAACTGAAGGAATGATAACAGCGGCACAAGATCAGGCCCTAAGAACCAGATATGTTCAAAGAACGATAGACGGAAATAACATCTCTCCCATATGTAGGAAGTGCAATACGAAAAATGAAACCATAAACCACATAGCAAGTGAATGCCCGGCACTTGCACAGAACCAGTACAAAAAGAGGCATGATCTGAAAATAGAAATAAGAAGGATATGGGATATGCCGGTGGAAATCGTACCCATAATCATAGGAGCACTAGACACGATCCCAAGATCCCTGAAAAGGAATCTAGAAAAACTAGAGGCTGAAGTAGCTCCAGGACTCATGCAGAAGAGTGTGATCCTAGAAACGGCGCACATAGTAAGAAAAGTGATGGACTCCTAAGGAGGCAGGATGCAACCCGGAACCCCACACTATAAATACCACCCAGTCAAATTGGAGGACTGTGATAGAGCAAAAAAAAAAATAATAATAATAATACTAATAATAATAATAAGAAGAAGTGAAGCAAGAAATTAAGGGAGAAAACAAGTGAGGTCAATGAAATAATGGGCATAATACACACCACCAGTATCACAGAAACAAATAATTTGGCATATGCAGGAGCAAGATTAGTAGCAGAATTGATGGGGATTCGAACACCAACACCACCAGCACAACCAACCCAACAGAAACCAAAACAGCAACCACCTTGGAAAAGGCGCCTGGAAAAGCAAATCATGGTGATGAGATCTGACTTGAGTAAACTGAAAGAGATGGCAAAAAAAAAAGGCTAAGAAGCAAGAAAACAAGGGAGGAACTCAACGAAAAATACAGAGTACAAGAGAGGGGACTAAACAACACAGTAGAAGATGTAAAAGGCTGCAGAAGGAAGTGTAGGGGCACAAAAGACCAGCTCCTGATAGACAAAATGGTAATGAAGAAAACTAGGTGAAGGAAAACCAACCTAAGCGTGGCATGGATAGACTATAAGAAAGCCTTTGCTTTGATACCACACACATGGCTAATAGAATGCCTGAAAATATATAGGGTAGAGAAAAACACCATCAGCTCCCTCAAAAATACAATGCGCAACTGGAATACAATACTTACAAGCTCTGGAATAAGACTAGCAGAGGTTAATATCAGGAGAGGGATCTTTCAGGGCGACTCACTGTCCCCACTACTCTTCGTAGTAGCCATGAGTCCCATGACAAAAGTACTACAGAAGATGGATGCCGGGTACCAACTCAAGAAAAGAGGCAACAGAATCAATCATCTGATGTTCATGGACGACATCAAGCTGTATAGTAAGAGCATCAAGGAAATAGATACCCTAATCCAGACTGTAAGGATTGTATCTGGGGACATCAGGATGGAGTTTGGAATAGAAAAATGCGCCTTAGTCAACATACAAAAAGGCAAAGTAACAGGGACTGAAGGGATAAAGCTACCAGATGGAAGCAACATCAAACACATAGATGAGACTGGATACAAATACCTTGGAATAATGGAAGGAGGGGATATAAAACACCAAGAGATAAAGGACACGATCAGGAAAGAATATAGGCAGAGACTCAAGGCGATACTCAAGTCAAAACTCAACGCCGGAAATATGATAAAAGCCATAAACACACGCCAGTAATCAGATACAGCGCAGGAATAGTGGAGTGGACAAAGGCAGAACTCCGCAGCATAGATCAGAAAACCAGGAAACATATGACAATACACAAAGCACTACACCCAAGAGAAAATACGGACAGACTATACATAACACGAAAGGAAGGAGGGAGAGGACTACTAAGTATAGAGGACTGCATCAACATCGAGAACAGAACACTGGGGCATATCTGAAAACCAGTGAAGACGAGTGGCTCAAGAGTGCATGGGAAGAAGGACTAATAAAAGTAGACGAAGACCTAGAAATATACAGAGACAGGAGAATGACAAACAGAACAGAGGACCGGCACAACAAACCAATGCACGGACAGTACATGAGACAGACTAAAGAACTAGCCAACGATGACACATGGCAATGGCTACAGAGGGGAGAGCTAAAGAAGGAAACTGAAGGAATGATAACAGCGGCACAAGATCAGGCCCTAAGAACCAGATATGTTCAAAGAACGATAGATGGAAATAACATCTCTCCCATATGTAGGAAGTGCAATACGAAAAATGAAACCATAAACCACATAGCAAACGAATGCCCGGCACTTGCATAGAACCAGTACAAAAAGAGGCATGATTTAGTGGCAAAAGCCCTCCACTGGAGCCTGTGCAAGAAACATCAGCTACCTTGCAGTAATAAGTGGTACGCACACCAACCAGAGGGAGTGATAGAAAACGATCAGGCAAAGATCCTCTGGGACTATGGTATCATAACAGATAGGGTAATATGTGCAAATAGACCAGACGTGACGTTGATTGACAAAGTCAAGAAAAAAAGTATCACTCATTGATGTCGCAATACCATGGGACACCAGAGTTGAAGAGAAAGAGAGGGAAAAAATGGATAAGTATCAAGATCTGAAAATAGAAATAAGAAGGATATGGGATATGCCGGTGGAAATTGTACCCATAATCATAGGAACACTAGGCACGATCCCAAGATCCCTGAAAAGGAATCTAGAAAAACTAAAGGCTGAAGTAGCTCCAAGACTCATGCAGAAGAGTGTGATCCTAGAAACGGCGCACATAATAAGAAAAATGATGGACTCCTAAGGAGGCAGGATGCAAACCGGAACCCCACACTATAAATACCACCCAGTCGAATTGGAGGACTGTGATAGAGCAAAAAAAAAAAAAAAAATAATAATAATAATAATATCTTTTATTTCAGCTCAGGGCCAAATACATGGAATATACAAAATACAGACAGTAATATACACAATCTAGATACATGAGACAACATGGTTAAAAAATTAATAATCGGCACTTATCCACAAAATATCTGAGGTAGCATAAAAGATATTAAACATAATACTGGTAATAACAGTAATAATATTGGTGAGAAAAAAAAATACATTGAGAGTTGTAACCGTTAGTACACAGATTATATAACTTAAATTTCAACTAGAGACCTTAGGTGGTTACAGTAGTCAGGTCCAGAGGACTAAATACGAAAATTTAATGTAAAAAAAAAAACTAACTTGATAGTAATCACAGTAATAATGAAAATCAAAATATCAGCAATAAATATAATAATGACAAAATCTGCTGATGACATCTTGCCAATACAGAGATTAAGTCCTTAAAGGGACAAAGGCCTCATTTTCCCATCTTTCCCATAATTTAGATCTTCTTCTTGCTTCACTCCTTAGGATGGTTTGTATGAGCGAGTTGCCGCTGTTTCTCACTTGGGTTACCAGACTGGACATTGTTCGCCTAACAATGATTTTTAAATTGTCCAGGTGGTTTTCTATGAACAACTGTGTGGCGGGGTGGTAGCGGGGAGTGTTTGTAAGGCGTCTCAGAATGTCATTATGCACAACAGTGATGCGTCTCATGGTCTCTCGGGTATAGTTCATCCAGAGGGAACACCCATATATACTGTAGCAGTACGAGCAGAAGAGCAGCAGTTTCAAGTCTCGGTGACAGAAGGCAAACCTCCTTGTAATCATGTTGCCAGTTGCACATAGTTTACGACGCCTCTGTACAATGTCTGCCGTATCTTTTTTGTCGTTGGTGATAATGTGACCCAAATACGGAAATTTGTGCACAAATTCCAGCCGATCGTTTCCGAGGAGAATTTGTTGTTCTGCAATATGCTTAAGCAATATCGGGAGCAGTGACATGCACTGGGTCTTGGTTTCGTTGTAGATTGTATCAAATTCCTCTTCATATTGGGGGCAAGTGTCGATGAGTCGTTGGAGACCTTGCACTGATGGGGAAATCAGAACCATATCGTAGGCGTAACAGAGGTTGTTTATAGTATTTTCATTGACAGTGCATCTGATTGGGAGTGAGTTCAGTTTGACATTCAAGGCATCTGTGTACATATTAAACAGGTATGGAGAGAGAATGCCCCCTTGCTGAAGCCCGTTTAGGGAGCCGAAGGTGTACGATAATACATTACCCCATTTGACACAGAGTTACTGTGTGGAGAACCAGCAATGTAAAATGCCAATTAGATATAGGGGTGTGCCCCTTTGATGCAACTTCAGGAAGAGCTTCAGGTAGTTTACTCTGTCAAATGCTTTTCTCACATCTACAAAACAAAGGAAAACAGGAGAGGTTGATGATAGGTAGTAGTTCGGCAATTCTTTCAGCATGTAGATGCAGGTGTCAGATGAGTGATTTGCTTTAAACACGAACTGGTTGTCAGTGGTGTGTAGAAAGGGGGAGAAAACTCACTAGAAGAACCGACTCAATTATCTTTGAAGCGATCGTTGTGATTGCAGTCGGCCGGTAGTTGCTAGGGTCAGCTGCATCCTTTAGCTTGTTTTTGATTAATGGTATCAAGTGAACTAAGGGTAGTGAGTCTGGAAGAAACCGGTGAAGTATGCACGCATTGAATATAGCAGCTAGCAAAATGTAAATTATCGGATGGCAGAATTTGAAAGCCTTTGCAGGAAGACCATCACAGCCGGGTGATTTATTATTAGTTAGGCTGTTTATGGCATTGCTGATGTTACCTGGCGTAATACCGTCTGCAAAATGAAATTGAATGTTGTCAGTAAGGAGGTTATCTACATTCCTTCAGGAATCTTGATCATTTATGCAATTCAGGATATTGTTGAAGTGATCGCCCCACATACTTGGAATAGCTTTGTCTTTGACTGCTTCCCCTACTCTCCGTGATAGCTTTTTAATTTTGGGATTTAAGGACTGGATATCTTTCCAAAGATGAGGATAATCACCAGATTATAAGTTTCTAGACATTGCATCGGTTCTTAGTTGTTTTTCATTTAACTTGCAGTGCTTAAGAGCAAGTTTAAACTGCACTCTCGCCTGTCTCATTAGTAATGCAATGTGCCATTCCCTCGGGCTACAATTTTGCCTCCACAGTAAAAACATTTCTCGTGAGTTTGTATACAGACCTGTAACCAAGTCATTCCATCCAGGTATATTATGAGAATTACCTTGACGAAATCTATCGGCAGTTCTGCCCCAAGCAAGCATAGCGGAGGTTATGTTCGAATAGAATTCATTCAGATCCCTCCTATGGTGGTCATTTCTACAATTTGTGTTAGTACAAGGTAAGGCGTCTGCAGGTTGAACTATTGACTGCAACCTGGTTTTCATTGTCGCCCTAAAGTATCTGGTTTTCTGTTGGTTTTTAAAATCCCAGTTTCCCGCTGGTGGCCGGTCAGTTAGGGGGTTCATGGTAGGGAGGGATGGTGTACTGAATGACATCTGTAATGGGATGTGATTGTAGCCCATTGCAAGATCATAGCGAATATTGCAGGTCATAATAGAATCATGAAGTTGTGGAGATGTGATGCAGTGGTCCAGCCAGGAGATTGTAATAGTGTCCGCTCTATTATGTACATATGAATAGGAGGAGGGAGGGAGGAGCATTACATCGCTAATTTGGAGAGCATGATATTGACAGAAGCGAGTAAGTTCATAATAAAATTGTTTTGTTGGGTGAGAATTAAGGTCACCGATTATACAAATATGATCAGCAGGAGAATCATGAATAATACTGTGTAATTCCCCTAGGATCATGCAGTAATGATCAAAATTATTGTTATTTTCCCATGGCATATAATCATTAATTATTAGGATATTAGAGTTCCCTACTGTCACTTGAAGCCCCAGCAATCTGTCACTCCTGTAGGTCATCACCTTTATCATATTGTCTAACGATTTTTGCCACAGGAAAGAAAAGCCCCTTTTCGGGCAACCGGCTATGATTTGATCTGTAACTTGCATCGATGAAGTTGAGAAGGTTCTGAAGTCTTCATGAATTGAATTGCTGATGGCAAGGTCATGTTTCTTGCAGTGCAATGATGCCTTTGAAGTTTTTGCAGAACATGTTTAAGAGAGGAATGTTCCGCTTGAGGCCAAAAATATTCCAAGAGATTATGTTTAATGTATTCATAGCTACTCACGAAGATGGGAGATGAATGCGCTGATCATTTGGGTGGATGGGGGTTTAGCCAGGGGGAGTGGGCAGTCTCTCGCCGTGGGCGGTTGGCTGGCACTTGCGGTGGCAATTAACCTGGTTGGAGTGTCAGTAAGTTCCTCTGGGGGTGGTTGGTCCTGGATTAGGGTATATCTTGAAACTAATATATTAGGACCAAAATTCCCGCCTTTAAGAACATCGAGGTGTTGAAATAGGCAGGTTATCCTGTAAGCCACTTTATGTTTACTTCTGCATGGGAGTTCGTGAGAGATGAGTGGGTCAGAGCCGGTGAGAAACTTGACTCTCTCCACTATGGCATCTAGCGTCACTGATGAGCGCAGATTGTGAATTACTATGTGACATCTCTTCTCAGGTGTCAGACGAGGTGATACACAAATGTTGGGCTCCAGTCCAGCAGCCAAACGAGAGGTTCTTCTCTTCTTTCTGCTTGTTTGTATCTGCCAGCAGTCAGACCCCTCATGATCACTCTCATCCGCATCCACGATGGGGGGTTGGGGGGAGAGATAGGGTGGGGAGAATTACAAGGGCTTGTAATCATCACCGGAGATCTATCTTCCACCAGAGGCACTTGGGAGGGAGAAAAGGTTAGAGACCAACAGTCCCCTTAGAATGGTCTATAGGTGATGGGGGCACTTCCGTGTTGCTGTGAGGCGACGAAAAACTTGATGCCGCATTCATAAGAGTCTGGTGGCTATCTGTGCGATTGTCTATCGATCCCTATACTCCTTTGATCGCATCCCAGATCTGTGTGAGATTATTTGTCTCCACCGTTTTAAGGCTGTCTAGGGATTCCTGTAGTCCCTTGATCACATCCCAGATTCTTGATAATTTATCACTTGTCTCCTCGATTTTTTCCGAGTTTTTTCCAATTACTTCTGAGAGAGATTTTACTGTTTGGAAGGCATTTTCTGCCGTGTGGTACACCGCAGGTAGGCTTAGGTCAGCAGGCCCCTTTGGAGGCAGATTGTAAGGGTCATCGGCGTAGATTTCCACCGAGCAGGTCCTTAGCCACTTAGTGATATATATTTTCTTGTGAGAGGACAAGTTCTTTGTGGATCGCTCCTTGAGAATGCTCTTTGGTATCAGATCTTTGCATTTTATATATGCAACGTTGATTTCCTCATCAGAGAAGGCATCACTGACAGATTGTATAGCGGACTCGACATCAGAACGGTTCGATTGGTGTTGTATGAAGTAAAGACAATTGTTCACGAGTACGGAACTTGTGCGGGGGCCACAGGCACTGGTAGGTGCCAGGGTCAATTGCGCAACGGTTGGAGGTTGGTCGGATGACATTTTAGTGGTAAGGGAAGGGTCAAGGACTAACACACACTGCATTCTTTTACCCATTTCCCAGGACCAATAGGCCTTGAGTAGCTGTGATTTGAAAGATTTCTAAGGCACTGATTGGAGCAAAAAGAATATTAGAATATCTGCAATTGAACAACACTCCGGCTTACTTGCCGGGTATTACGTGGAGACACTATTTCCCCATTGCTTACTATAAGAGGTATAATCTCCAAGGGCGAAAACCCTTCTCTTCTGTGAAGAAATGCGAGAGAGACCTCCAACACATCCACCCCTAGATACTGTAGCAGTATGAGCAGAAGAGCAGCAGTTTCACGTTTCGGTAATACAAGGCAAACCTCCTTGTAATCATGTTGCCAGTTGCACATAGTTTATGACACTTCTGTTTAATGTCTGCCATATCTTTTGGGTCGTCGGTGATAATGTGACCCCAATATGGAAATTCGTGCACAAATTCCACCCGATGGTTTCCAAGGCAAATTTGTGGTCTGCAATATGCTTAAGCGATCTCAGGAGCAGCGACATGCACTGGGTTTTGGTTTCATTGTATAGTATAACAAATTCCTCTGCATATTGGCGGCAAGTGTCGATGAGTCATTAGAGACCTTGCACTGCAGGGGAAATTCGAACCATATCGTTGGCGTAATAGAGGTTGTTAATAGCTGTTTCATTGACAGTTCATTCGATTGGGAGAAAGTTCAGTTTGACATTCAAGGAATCTGTGTACATATTAAACAAGTATGGATAGAGAATGCCCCTTTGCCGAAGCCCATTTAGGGAGCCGAAGGTGTATGATAATACGTTAACCCATCTGGCACAGATTTGCTGTGTGGAGAACAAGCATTGTAAAATGCCAATTAGATATAGGGGTGTGCATCTTTGATGCAGCTTCAGGAAGAGCTTCAGGTAGTTTACTCTGATAAATGCTTTTCTCACACCCACAAAACAAAGGAAAACAAGAGAGGCTGATGATAGGTAGCAGTTCAGCAATTCTTTCAGTGTGTAGATGCAGGTGTCGGTTGAGTGGTTTGCTTTAAATCTGAACTGGTTGTCAGTGGTGTGTAGAAAGGGGAGAAGACTCACTAGGAGAACCGTCTCAAGTATCTTTGACGCTATCGTTGTGATTGCAATCGGCCGGTAGTTGCCAGGGTCAGCTGCATCCTTTAGCTTGTTTTTGATTAATGGTATCAAGTGAAGTAAGAGTAGGGAGTCTGGAAGAAACTGGTGAATTGTGCACACATTGAATAGGGTAGCTAGCAAAATTTGAAAGCCTCTGTGGGAAGACCATCCCAGCCAGGCGATTTTTTATTAGATAGGCTGTTTATGGCATCTCTACTGTTACCTAGCGTAATATGGTCTGCAAAATGAAAATGAATTTTGTCAGTAAGGTTATCTACATCCCTTCAGGATTCTTGATCATTTATGCAATTCGGGACGTTGTTGAAGTGATCGCCCCATATACTTTCAATAGACTCGTCTGCGACTGCTTCCCCTACTCTCTGTGATAACTTTTTAGTTTTGGGATTCAAGGACTGGATATCTTTCCAGCAGGGTTTCTGGCATGGTGGTGATCCCATCTATTCCTCTATCTGCTTTGTGTATTTTGTTAACATGCTCTTGGGCCTGGTCAGCTCCAATGGTTGTGAAATTCACTCCACTCTTTTGGGCCACAAAGCCAGCATTCACAAACTCTTCCCAGATGTCAGGGTGAGTATCCAGTAGGCTGTAAATACAGACAATATATTCAGGAATGTGCATCACATAGTACATTCTATTGTATAAAAAAAACCAAACACATTGTCCAGTGACATCAATTGGATGTCCCACATGCCACATCGTTTAATACTTTGGAACAGCAACAGATTCTCAACTTGCTGCACATACATTTTATCCCACATAAATATTGGGTACTTCTGGCATTTTGAGTCAAAATCATGTGTCGATTTTGGTTGCTTATCTTTAACACTAAGGCATGTTGACATTTGCCAATGTCACTGTATATTTTGCATGCATTTGAGAGGATCACAGCTGCATCTTTCATTGCCGGGTAGATTCCCGGATGTTCCTTGAAGAATATCTCGACGTATAGATCTATAAATACCTGCAAGGTAATTTTATGAAATCTAACTGCTCAACTGAAGTGATTCCAACTCAGTATTTGACTGACAACAGCTGTGCCTACAGGCCACTTTCGACCCACAACTCATCAAGGCCATTTCCTTCGACTATTTTCCCAAGACAATAGGAGAGAAGTTGTGACTAGAACCTTAGACTTTGTTGCTAAAGTTTTGGGGATACAGTAAGTAAATGTTCTTATGCATAGGCCAAAAGGTGATGAGTTGTATGAGCAACCCAAAAGGAAAGTGCTCGAGGCTCTTAGAGTAACAGTGGGTGTCAATGATAAGAACTGGGATAGATATAAATACGTGGTGAGACATAGCATAAATACAGTGGCCAATGATACCCCTGGTGTGTCGCCGGTGGAAGCATTATTCGGTTATCCAGCAAGGGGGTGTTTGATTTTTTGCAGATACTTTCACATTCTGACGATACGGTTAAATCATTATTAGCCGCAGCTAAAGAGAGAACATGCAGGACAAAGACTCAATGAAATATCAGATAACATAAGGGTTGCAGTTTGGGGATATTGTATTTTTGAAGATGAACGTCAGAAATGAATTAAATTAAAAATTGGGTCCCAAGTTTGAAGGCTTGTTTCGGGTTATAGAAGAGGAAAGGGGAAATAGATTTATTGTTGTAAATGAAGATACGAGGGTGACGAAGTTAACATACATTTCTAAAGTTAAAAGAACGGTTTAATGTTAATTTGGGTTTCTTTACGGAGACAACGAGTTTTGAAATGTGGAGTGGTTTAACCGCAGAGGTTTGTGTTTTCCCTTTTATTCGAGGTTAAGCGATTATTTATATATTTTTTTCCATTTCTGTTTCTCTGTCCTCTGTTCGCACATTTGGGGGTTTGGCTTAATTTATCAAATCTTTAGACACAACAGTTTTGTATCATTAATGGTCATTTGAATTATTTGGGGTTTTTCTTTTATCATCTGCATCACTTGTATCATTATTAAAAAGCAATATTTACTTTAATTATATGAGTTTGAAGATTTGAGGAAGACTTATAATGTGTTGCACAGTTGCAATTTAATGTTGAGGAGTTAGGGGTGACCTAGATTTGACAATTGTTTACTTTATAGTACACACTATGATTTTAAATATTGAGAAGGAGACCACTTTTTATTAGATGAGATTAACTCTATGGCCAAGAAGTAAAAGCGGTTACCCTTTTTTTTTTTTTTTTTTTTTTGAGCGGCGGGGGGTGTTAAAGTCTACTTTGCAGAATGCAGCTTATGATGTGGAATTTGATATGATTTTGACTGGTAGTGATTTGTATTGGTACTATGGGATAATGAAAGTATGCTTATCAGACAGAGGGCTAATTGTGGAGATACTTATGAGTGCTATTGAATCTTTTTGGAGTTATTTTATGTTACGGCCCCTTGCTAGTACATATGATTAGAATGTTGATGTTAGAGGGGTGTGAGTTATGATTGACAATTGACCTGACTGCTACAGAATATACGTTCCGCACAAGTTCCACAAGACCAGTGATGCTGTTGGAAAAGACTTCAGTGACTTTGTTTCGAAGAAGGAGTTTGACAAGGATTTCTCGGTGAAGAGTTGACGCATCCAGAGCTCGTCAGAGGAGGTTTTAATGCATCATTTGTCGCCATTTTCTGGGAATGTCGGCGGCTCTGCTGCTGCAGAGAGAAGCAGTCTCCACAGGTGCAAATGATGATGGATCATGAAACAGCACCATAGTGATAAAAGAAGTGTGATTTGCGGTCGAGGACGACCTGAGAGTAGGTTGTCCGAGCCCTATTATATGGAGCCCTATTCTATGGATATGAAGTTAATTGTGACATAGCGATCTCTTGCAATGATCAGCGATCTCGCAGGTGGAAAACATGCCATGAGTGTTTGTTAATTCAGCACTTAGAGTACGGTCACCTTTGGGATTCTGCATTGTCACTCTCACCGGAGTGACCTGAACATTATTCGGAGAGCACCCGAATACAGTTACACGTGTCCAAGGATGGAAGTTTCCGTCATAGAAGGGTCTGAAGGCATGGAATCTTCTGGTCCCGTTCTAATTAAATTTCAAAGATGGTTAATCGGAAACGTGAAACCGGTTGTGCGTTGCGAAATCGATAAGTGCGACGAGGCTTGCGATAAACCAGACAAGAAGTCCGTGTTGGACATGCTGAGAATTGAGATTCCCATTCGCTAAAGAGTGAATAAAAAAATTGAGGAAAATCACTAACCTTTTAGTGATTGTTCTTTTGTCATGATTTAACTTTTACCTCACGTGTTTTTCGTGTGTTTGTGAATTGGTGAACTTTGAATTTTAATAGATATGGTTAAATTCTTTGTCAGAATGTTTTAATGGAACCATGGTTAATTAGGATTATCACACAACTGCACATACTTGCGCGTAACATGACCATAGTGAGAAATGGTTAACTTAAAGGAACAGACACTTAAGGACTTAAGAATACAGGAAGACATTTTTTGGGGTAGCGAATGATATGGGGAATAATCCCATTTCTAATTTCGGTGTTTGCTAAGTTGATTATTTGGGGAGATATACATCATTTGCATTCCTTTTAGTGTTTTTCGCATTTTCTTTTATATACCATGTTCGTAACTGGTATGTTAGCTATACAGAATAATCTATTTTGGTGAGATTGAGTTTGATTTTTACACCATAAATCTAATAGGTGCAGGACTTTAAGATGTATGTATATATATATTATATATATATATATATATATATATATATATATATATATATATATATATATATATATATATATGACTGGTAAAATGTTCTGTGACAAAAGAATTCCATCTAATAAAAGGAACCAATAAAAACACCAAAATATAGAGAGAATAGTACTATATTTCAAAGCCAGCAGTCTCCTTTTATTATATATATATTATATATATATATATATATATATATATATATATATATATATATATATATATATATATATATATATATATATACATATATATTCATATATACATATGTATATATATATATATATATATTATATATATATATATATATATATATGTATATGAATATATGCATATATATATATATATTATATATATATATATATATATATATATATATATATATATATATATATATATATATATATATATACACACATATATATACTATATATATATATATATATATATATATATATATATATATATATTATATATTTATATATCGATCAAGTGCTGCATTATTAATATGGAGCATAAAAGTATAGTTAAGCCTTTTCTGATTTATCTCTTCTTATCACATATAATATATCATTGAGTAAAGTATATTGCTGAAACTGTTGTGCTGACCTACAAGAATTTTAATTGAATTTTAATAAAGATATTTACAGCAAGAATACTTGGAGATCGCAGACCTCAGCCTTGTCTGAACAGTTCAATATTCTACTACATACCGTTTTCCTCAAACATCACTGTCCTACCCTTCCCAAAATCGAAGTTACTTGTTGCAAATCAAGAGATCCACTTTTAGGATCTTTGTCTTGTAGAAAATCGTTGCGCAGTTTTTCAAAACTTCATTAGTAAAGAGATAAACGGGCAGAAATACAACCAGACGAACCAGCAAGGCAGGCTTGAAAAAAATTTAGATTTAACAAAACTAACCTTTAAAATCATACCGTGAGTGTAGCTCATTCTCAAAATGTACCCTAAAAATATTTTGATTTCCTTTCCTTGATGTTATATACTACGGTGGCCAGCTTGCATCGCATTTGTATAAATAATTCACAAAATCTGCATGTCGAAATAAAAGAGAAAACTCGAAGAGGCGAAGAACACTAAGGGATTTTAGACGGTGGCTTTTAATATATATATATATATATATATATATATATATATATATATATATATATATATATATATATGTATATATATATATATATATATATATATATATATATATATATATATATATATATATGTATATATATATATATATATATATATATATATATATATATATATATATATATATATATATATATATATATATATATATATATATATATACATATATATACATATATATATATATATATATATATATATATATATATATATATATATAGATATATATATATATATATATATATATATATATATATATATATATATATATATATATATATGATATATATATATATATATTGTCACTTTGTTGTGATATTTTATTCTTAGCTATTTTATTATTCTGGTTTTTGTTATGTATATGAATTTTATTGTTATCCATTTAGTTTGTTTTCCTCCTCCCCGGTGGTTTGTCTTGTTTGGTAATTGCCACTAATGACCATTCTGTCTTTCCATATATTTGTGAGCGAGTGGTGCTGTCACCGTGGCTGTGTCGGAGATTGTTTGGACTGAAGGAGTCAGTTGATCTCTGAGCCTTATTACTCCTGGTGACTTGGATTTGCTACGTATCGCCTACTTGGATTTATGATTATTCTTGAAGGATTTACGCTTCATCCTGCCTCACCTTCGGCTCAGTAAATGTCGAGGGGCTCTCGCTTAGCCAAGGTATAAGTGATTAATATTTTTGGAATGTTCAGGCGATCTTTGTGATGCCCTTGGCTCTGGTTTGATTTGGACGTCCCGGGTTTTTTGGAGGATCATCCTCGAGGACGTAGGATCGCTGATGTGTGAATCCTGTGGAAATATCACTTTGTCACTTCACTTTTGTCTCTGGACGCAGAGGCATATAAGTAATTATAAAGATCACGGCTATAACTCCAGTGTTACGGAGGACAGAAATACCTATATATAATTAAGGAGATCACGGCGCCACAGCTCCATTGTTTAAGAAGAGGAGGGAAACCACCGCTAGGGGTTTAGTTTGTATTTGATAGGTTATTCTTGCTTTCCGTATGCCTTTCTCCTGTCTGAACCCCCTTCTCTTTGTGGATGTATCTTTGCTTTTTCCTATCTTAATTGGGTAAGTGTGTTGTTTTATAAATATTTCAGGGTGATTGGTTTTCAATAATATATGTATTCCGTGGTTCAGGAATAACTTCTGTCTAGATATTTTTGTATTAAATTTAAGTATTTTTGTGGTGTTTCGTTTTCCCACATGAATTAATTTTTGCACTTTGATAATATTTGAGAGATATTCCACTGATTGTGGACTTAGTTTCTTGTTGTGAACAGAGTTTGGTAAGAAAGTTATTTAATTTTTAGTAACGGAGGAAAAGGACCGTTACAATATAATATATATATATATATATATATATATATATATATATATATATATATATATATATATATGTGTGTGTGTGTGTGTGTGTGTGTGTGTATATATATATATATATATATATATATATATATATATATATATATATATATATATATATATATATTATATATATATATATATATATATAATTGTAATATCAGCTACTTAAATTTTATCTCGTGGCTCCATTAAAGTAACATTTATTAATTGCTGTCAATATTTTATTTGTTCATTGAGCCTCGAATTCTTGGCCACGTTGGACTGTTTAAGAGACGATTTACATATTTTTCGTCTGGATGGAGGGAAGATTGCTTTCGGCTCTCCTGTAGAGAAGTTCTCGCCCTTTTTCACGGCCCGTTGATCAGTGTGGCGATCACACCTTGCACCATTGCTCTGCTACATAGATTTTGTTGGAAGTCTTGCTTCGAGTGGACTCGTCTGCTGCTGATGCACCAATGTCCTTGGATGCATACACCTGACCCCCTTTTGTGACTGTGATTGCGTTCTCGTACTTCCAAGTGTACCGAGACCATCGTCATCGTCTACGTCTTGAGTCCTCTCGACTAGTTATGGTGACGCCTCTAGAAACATTCTACAAACGGCCGGTGTCTCGAGATCTTCTGAGAGTCGTTAGGAGGCCTTTTGGTCGTGAAGAAGAGTAAGCTTCCGATTATGTGTGTTCTTTTTATCCTCGAATATACTCATTTCCTTGTGGTTAAGCAATAGTGTCCTGGGTACGACTAAAAGACCGGAGACAGTGCCATCGAAACTATCACTCGTTTACTAAACTGCTTCAGTGCTGGGATTGTGTTTTTGTCCGTACCGTGGGAACATATACATATGTAATGGTACATTTCCGTAAATATTGTGTTCAGTTAGGTTAAACATTTCTTTCTTTCTTTAAGCTCTCACTTATTACTGACTTAGTGCGGAAGTTGTTTTTCTCCCTTCTCCTCGACACTTTCCCTCTAACTATCATTTGAGTGAAGGTTAGCTGTGAGTCTGAATGGTAGTTTTAAGTGTATGTGACTGTGCCCTCAGCCAATAATTCGAGGATGTGTGCAAGTAACTTCTTGTAATAAATTTGAATTTTTACGTTCGTTTTCAATTACCCCCTCAAAGTGTATTTTATTGTCTGTATTGCTGGTAAACTTTACTCTTTAGCCTACAAGCTATCGTAGTAAAAGCAATTTTGTTGGAAGGCCCAGTAAACGCCTGGACAAATTATTTTAAATTTTAAAGTAAAAATAAGTGCTTTTTGTTAAATATCTCATCAGAATAACAGAGTTCCTAACAATTTTGCGACCTTGCCAGGATAAGTTACCAGCAATATAGCGATTAAGCACTTGAGGGGTTATAAGGAGATAAAAATTAGGTAATTGCTAATAGGTTTCACCCAAAGTAGGTAACATGGGTTCCCCAAAGGAAAACGTTGAGGGGGCGGCGATTCGTTTCTTAGAAGATGATGATTGGGAAAGAAAGCTGTATGATTTAAAAAGGGATGATTTGTGGTTCTTTGCAGACTTCTTTAGTTTGAGTCTCCCCACCGATATCAGGAAGGGTCCTTTGTTATGGGAGGTAGTTAAGGCTGTTAAAGCTTATAAAGAATCTATTTTGGAAGTTAGTCATAGTGAAGAAACCCCTGGTAGCAATGAAAAACAGGACAGTGTTAGTCAGGAACTAGCAGGGACGTCAGGTGACTTAAAGTTAGATATCTTGAGGGAACAGAGTAAAATAAAAGATTTGGAATTTAAATCCTTACAATTGTGAGCAGAGGAGAGAGCTAAGGATAGGCAACACGAAAAGGAGTTATTAGAACTTCAGATAAAGTTGAGTGGTGATAACAGTACCTATAAAAATAATAATTTCAACTTGATGACTGCAATAAAGTTAATTCCTTGCTTTATCGAAGAGGATGTGCCTGAATTTTTCACGGCTTTCGAACGTATTGCTATTAAACTCTCGTGGCCTCGAGATATGTGGACGACTTTAGTGCAATGTAAATTGAAAGGTAAGGCTCAGCGTGTATACAATACACTTAGTGATGAACTTTCCTCAGATTATGATATTGTTAAATCCATTATATTGAAAGCCTATGATCTCGTCCCAGAAGCATATCGGCAAAAATTCTGTGATTTAAGGAAAGATTTGGACACTACCTTTATTGAATTTGCCAGGAAGAAAGGACAATTTTTTGAGGATTGGCTAAGGAGTAAGGAGGTGGATAACTTTGATAAACTAAAGGAGCTCATCCTGATTGAGGAATTTAAGAGAATGGTATCTAAAGACCTTAAAATACATCTTGAAGAGCTCAAAATAGATTCTCTTCAAGAAATCGCAATTGCAGCTGACGAATATTCACTAGCTCATCGGCAGGAATCCGTGAAAAGGGAGATCAATTTTGGCAAGGAAGAAGTTTCCCCCCACGACAATTTGAGAAAAAGTAATAAGCCAAAAGAAACAAGCTTTGTAGTCAAAGATGAAAATAACTACTCTGGCGTAGAGAACAAGGTCAGTAGTATAATACCGCGTAGTTTTTCCAATAGTAATAGATTTAGTAATAGAAGTACTACCGGTAGTAGTGACACTCTGGAGCGCAGGTCAAATATTACATGTTTTTGGTGTAGTCGAAAGGGGCATACCAAGGCAGAGTGTAGGACAATGCAAAAATTCCTTGCTAGCCAAAACAGGGAAGCAATCAATCTGTTAACAGCTGAACAACCTTCAGAAGAAGAAACAAAGTGACTAAAATTTCGTAAGTATATCTCGAATGGGTCTATTTTCATTAACAGTGACAAGAGGCTAGGCAGAGGTATTAAAATTTTGCGTGACACGGGAGCCGCACAGTCCATTAATTTAATAAACTCTGTGCCTCAGGGTTTGTGTTTGCCAGTAATGATTTTGTGGTCTTGGGAGGTTTTCCAAATACATTAGTATCGTGCCCTCTTGAAACACTTTATTTAGAAGCTGATTATTTTAAAGGTAATGCAAAATTAGCAATAGTGGATACTTTGCCTATTCCTGGAATTGACTTGATTTTTGCTAATGATTTGGTGGTTGAAAATGAACTAAATGTTTTCCCAATTTTATCTTTGATAGAGAAAGACTGTCTTTGTGATGGCTCTTTGCCAGAGTTTGGTGATCCTGTTTCCATTGTCACTCGTTCTCGTTCAAAGGGGGTAGACTTAGAAGAAATGGATTTAGACTTAGAAAGTGTAAATAGACAGGTACTGACTCTGTGACTAGTGGCAAATTGAGTAGTATAATTTTTGATGATGTCGACTGGGAACCCGAGGCCTTGAAGGAAGCCCAATCAAGGGAATTTAATGATGTGACTACTGAATCTGTTGTAAATGATTTCTCCAAACCTTATTTTGTTAAAGAAGATGGTCTACTATATAGGGTCAGTAGAGCAGTGGAAGCTCCTGCTGACCAGATAGAAGTGGTCCGTCAGTTGGTAGTTCCCGAGAAGTATCGGAAGAAATTGTTATGGTTGTCTCATGAGAACAATCTTGCCGGACATTTCGGTGTCCGGAAGACGTTTCAGAAGTTAGCCGAACATTTCTTCTGGCCTGGAATGCGCACAGATGTAAAAAAACATGTCCACTCTTGTAACACCTGCCAAATCGTGGGTAAGCCAAATCAAAAGGTACCTAAAGCTCCTTTAATTCCAATTCCTGCTGTCGGGGAACCCTTTAGGGAAGTCATGGTAGATGTGGTTGGTCCGTTGCCGCGAACACGAAGTGGCAATGAGTATATTTTGTCCATAATCGATAGGATGTCACGCTTCCCTGAGGCTATTCCCTTACGGAGAATAGGGAGTGAGAAAATCACGGAGGCATTAATTGTATTTTTTACTAGGTTTGGTTTTCCCAAGGTTTTGCAAACTGATTGCGGTACAAATTTTACCAGCAGAAACTTTAAAAGGAAGATGGAGGAGTTAGGAGTTAAACATACAACCTCGACTCCCTATCATCCTGAAAGTCAGGGTCAAGTGGAGAGGTTCCACCAAACTTTGAAGAGTGTTTTGAAGAAATTCTGTTTCGAGACTGGTAGCGAGTGGGACAAAGAATTGCCATATGCATTATTTGCTATTAGATCTATTCCAAATGAAACTCTTGGGTTCTCTCCTTTCAATCTAGTCTTTGGTCATAGTGTGAGAGGTCCTCTTGATGTGGTCAGGGAGCACTGGGAAGGGGAAACCCCGGAAATCAATGTACTGGACTATATTTCGAATTTGCAAGCTAAACTTCAAAATGCTTGGTCTTTTGCTAAAGAAAATTTGGCAAAAGGGCAAGCTGTAATGAAAAGTAATTACGACATAAAATCCAGACGCAGAGAATTTTCACCAGGTGACAGAGTTCTGGTTTTGCTTCCTATGCCTGGGAATCCTCTCAAGGCACAATTTTCTGGGCCGTGGAGAATTTTAAAGAAAATGAGTGAAGTAAATTACTTAGTGGAGACTCCTGGACGTAGGAGGAAGTCTCAACATTGCCATATAAATATGTTAAAACCTTATGTTAGTAGAAGTAGTGAAGAAGTAGAAGTAGAACCAATTCTTTAGTTGATGTGGTTACCGAAGTTGATGAAAAATTGACGATTGGACCAAATATTTTATCAAATAATTCTGATGTCCTTAATAACCTTTCTTCGAAATTTCAGCATTTGGATCCAGATAAAGCTTCTTCCCTTGTTGACTTAATAAATCAATATAAAGACCTTTTTCAGGATGCACCGGGTTTGACTACTATTTTAGAACATGATGTAAACGTTGGGGACACCCCACCTATGAAACAATGCCCTTACAGGTTAAACCCCGTAAAGAGGGATATAGTTAAGGAAGAGGTTAAATACATGCTGGACCATAATTTGATAACTCCTAGCACTAGTCCGTGGAGTTCTCCTGTGGTTCTTGTAAAGAAGGAAGGTGGGCAAAATCGACTGTGTTTTGATTATCGTAAAATCAACGAGGTTACTAAAACAGATTCTTATCCTTTGCCTCGGGTGGAGGACTGTATCGACCGTATAGGATCCGCTAAATTCATCAGCAAGTTTGACCTATTAAAAGGGTACTGGCAGGTCGGTCTTACTCCTCGGGCAAGGGAAATTTCAGCTTTTGTGACGGGTGATGGACTGTATGAGTGTTTAGTTATGCCATTCGGAATGAAAAACGCAGCCGCCACTTCCAGAGGTTGATGAACTTGGTAACCCGTGATTTGGAAGGATGTGTTGTCTACATAGACGATTTGGTGATCTACAGTGACGACTGGCCCATTCACATTAAACGAATTAAGGCACTGTTTGAAAGGCTTCGAAAAGCTGGTCTTGTTATAAATTTAAGAAAAAGTGACTTTGCTAGAGCCAAGGTTGTTTACCTAGGACATGAAATTGGACTGGGCGAAGTAGCTCCTAAAAAGGCGAATGTGGAAGCCATAACGATTTTTCCTGTCCTACCAACCGGAGATGTGAGAAGATTCCTCGGTATGGTAGGATATTACAACAGATTTATTAAAAATTTCTCTGACCTGGCCATTCCTTTAACTGATCTATTAAAGAAAAATGTAAAGTTTGTTTGGGATAGTAATTGTCAGGCGGCTTTTGAAAAGTTAAAAGGTGCCCTGACAAGCTACCCACTTTTGCGATCCCCCGATTTTTCTTTCCCTTTCTCTTTAGCTACAGATGCGAGCGACACCGGATTGGGTGCAGTGCTTCTCCAGAGAGACCAGGAAGGAATTAACCATCCAGTAGCTTTCTTCTCAAAGAAATTGTCACCAGCCGAGAGGAAATATTCGACAATAGAAAAGGAAGCCCTTGCTTTAATTAAAGCGCTAAATCATTTTAACATTTATTTATCAAATCACTTCTCCCAAATAGAAGTTTACATGGATCACAACCCATTGATTTTCATTAACCGTTTTAAGAACAAAAACTTACGAATACTTAGATGGAGTTTAGTACTCCAGGAGTACAACCTTATTATTAAGCATATTGCTGGCAGAAAGAATATTGTGCCTGATGCTTTGTCTAGGGTTTATGAGAGAGTGAATGGTCATTAGTGTTTACTTTGTATATATATACATATTTTTTTTGGCATTGTCTAATTATTTTTTATTTCAGATTAGTCTAATTATGTTCACCTTTTTTTTTTTTGGAATAGTTTAGAATTTGCTTTGGTACTCTATTAATTATCTTTAAGTTTACCATTTCTTTTATTATTAATGTAATTTCACAATTCAGTTTTTTCTAAAAAAAAAAATATTATTTTTTTTTTCTTATTGGTGGGGGGCTGTAATATCAGCTACTTAAATTTTATCTCGTGGCTCCATTAAAGTAAACATTTATTAATTGCTGTCAATATTTTATCAGTTCATTGAGCCTCGAATTCTTGGTCCGAGTTTTGTATTGTTGCGCTTCCCCCACTGAATGTTATTTGCTAATTGGTACTCCGCCCATGAAAAGTTCTCTTTACTTTCATGTACGAGTGCTTCGGTAGTTTCATCTTCTGTCTCCTGCCACGTTGGACTGTTTAAGAGGCGATTTACATATTTTTCGTCTGGATGGAGGGAAGATTGCTTTCGGCTCTCCTGTAGAGAAGTTCTCGCCCTTTTTCACGGCCCGTTGATCAGTGTGGCGATCACCACCTTGCACCATTGCTCTGCTACATAGATTTTGTTGGAAGTCAATTGCTTCGAGTGACTCGTCTGCTGCTGATGCACCAATGTCCTTGGATGCATACACCTGACCCCTTTTGTGACTGCGATTGCGTTCTCGTACTTCCAAGTGTACCGAGACCATTGTCATCGTCTACGTCTGTTTGAGTCCTCTCGACTAGTTATGGTGACGCCTCTAGAAAACATTCTACAAACGGCCGTTGTCTCGAGATCTTCTGAGAGTCCGTTAGGAGGCCTTTTGGTCGTGAAGAAGAGTAAGCTTCCGATTATGTGTGTTCTTTTTATCCACGAATATACTCATTTCCTTGTGGTTAAGCAATAGTGTCCTGGGACGACTAAAAGCCGGAGTGCCATCGAAACTATCACTCGTTTACTAAACTGCTTCAGTGCTGGGATTGTGTTTTTGTCCGTACCGTGGGAACATATACATATGTAATGGTACATTTCCGTAAATATTGTGTTCAGTTAGGTTTAAACATTTCTTTCTTTCTTTAAGCTCTCACTTATTACTGACTTAGTGCGGAAGTTGTTTTTCTCCCTTCTCCTCGACACTTTCCCTCTAACTATCATTTGAGTGAAGGTTAGCTGTGAGTCTGAATGGTAGTTTTAAGTGTATGTGACTGTGCCCTCAGCCAATAATTCGAGGATGTGTGCAAGTAACTTCTTGTAATAAATTTGAATTTTTACGTTCGTTTTCAATTACCCCCTCAAAGTGTATTTTATTGTCTGTATTGCTGGTAAACTTTACTCCTTTAGCCTACAACGCTATCGTAGTAAAAGCAATTTTGTTGGAAGGCCCAGTAAACGCCTGGACAAATTATTTTAAATTTTAAAGTAAAAATAAGTGCTTTTTGTTAATATATCTCATCAGAATAACAGAGTTCTAACAATATATATATATATATATATATATATATATATATATATATATATATATATATATATATATATATATATATATATATATATATAAACTCAAATTCTCAATTTACTGTGATTCACTGTGTCCTTGCGTTTTATTTCCTAAACCAGAAATTGTGTTTTACTTAACGTAGTTTCTCTCTTGTCTTCATGGAATTTCACTTGGAATGAAAACTTACAACACTTACTATTTTAAATTATGTGGGCAAAAATTGCATGGATTTGTCTTAGAAAGAGTTCTAAAGTGTATCATGATGTCTGTAAATTTCTACCTTTAGTGAAATTAAGATGAGTTTGTGACGATCAATTCCATTTTGTAAGGACTATCTTTTAACATTAAGGAATTGATTTAGTGTTCTGTTACCAAACAAACAGTTCTTCCATACCTAGAGTGATAGAACTTGTAGTCCATTCGGCGGAATGCTTTAGTAAAACAGCAACTCATAAGGCAGAGTAATTCTCGAAGTACAGATAGTCTCATTTGTATTTAAATGACAACCAATATTTAATGAAAACCGACTCCAATTTAACAAAATAGAGCGCAGTATGAAATAGACTTTAAGCAGAAATCAAGTCTCGACTAAAAATTAGGTTATTATTCATCACTAAAATACTTCCAATGTTTTATCTTTATCTTTAAAATAGATAGAGTGCTAAATGTCATCGGATTTCCACTCGTTTTCTCAGGCTATAGAACCAATGGCGTCCCCTGTTAAACATACTTTCATGATTTCCTTTTGCATAGAGGAAATTATGATCATCTTAATGCCATTACAATTGTAAGGTATTTCGACAATTTCTTATTGTGATTAGTAAAATGCAAATTACATAAGTAACTGCAGGAGAAAGTTGCAAGATAGTGATACTATGGTACAATTTCGTAAGAGTAGTAAGATACCACTAATTCAATGAATTATTAGTCACAATTGGAGGAAATAAAAAGATGCATTCAAAGACCCGGCGTATTTGCCATGATCGTAGCGTAAAATGAGACATCTATGACATTCTTAATAACAATTTCCACTTTGCAAGAATAATAAGTTCTTAAAAGAAAAGTTTGTTTACAAGAGCCCTTGTTTTCATATCCTGTGGCAATGTACATTAATAGCAAACGACATTTAGCAATATCGTCAGTGCACTAATACTAACCTTTTAAAGAAACATTTTGATAGGAGTGATAAGAAAATGGTAGTTTAATGGTTTAATAAAAAAAAAAAAACATAAGAAATAAATGAATGTTTCATTTGTAAATAAAAAAATTATTCACGGTTCTATTTCAATAATGAAATTTGTTTTTCTTCAAATAATTACAGTGCCATTTGTATTCCATGGTAACAAATATCAGACAATCAACAAGAATTAGAGTAAAAGTCATTCTTTTTTTTTATCGGTCGAAAGGGTATACGTTTCTCTTCCAAACTAACAGCGTATCGTCGGTTCGTCTCTATTTATGCAACTAATGTAAGAAATTTAAGGCACCTGAAGAACCTCATCACAGGTATTGGTACAGATTATAATAGATTCTAAACGTAAAGTTATATATTTACTCTGTAATTTTTCAAAATGGTAACCTGCTTAAATGTTGGCTCTTCCTAGAATGAATGAAAAAAAAAAAAACTTTGTAAGACTATTACGTTACCTCTTCTCCGTAGAAAATGTAATCATGAAAAAATAAAAATGAAAATATCGTACAAATTAATTTCTACTGTAGGAGCAATGGTCTTCCATGAAACATTCCTTCCTAAAGGTTATCAATAATGACAATTCCAGTTTTTTGTGTGCTTTATTTTATATAAATAAACTGGTATTATTAAATTTTCAGTGAGAATATTGTATTCAATTAAATTCCTTCTGAGTTACTATTCAGACCCATCTTGCTAGATAAGTTTTAAGAATGCAAGAATTTTGTTATGAACTGCAATTTCCTTGAATAAAACATTTCACCATGAAAATAGTTATGTGTCTTAGTCACTGACTTAGTACGTTTTAGTAATTCTGATTCTCTGCAATGATTAGCGATATACCACAATTTTTCTTCCCGAGTTAAGATGCCTAAACACACACACATATATACACATACGCACACACGCATACACACACACACACACACACACACACACACGCATATATTATATATATATATATATATATATATATATATATATATATATATATTATATATATATATATATATATATATATAAAGGTTTTTGCCACGAAGGAAACAATTAAAAGCGAGATAGCCGAGTACTTTCGGTCTTGTTCCGACCCTTTACTAAGGCAACTGATTTTGCAGTGAAAAACCATAATAGTCAAAAGAAGGCTTAATATTCAAACTGACACTACAAGATTAGCAATAAGGTCGATTTCACTCCACAGAAACGAGGAAACGCCTGAGGGTAGCCACACCTTGGAGGATGCACACGCGGTAAACGGGTTATTCTTCCAGAAAACAGTACATTTTGAAAAAACAAGGAAGCATATACAACTTTATTATCATGAAATTTACACAAATTTTCCCAAAAAATTATTATTAGTGAAAAGACGAAAGAAAATATATATATATATATATATATATATATATAATATATATATATATATATATATATATATATATATATATATATATATATATATATATATATATATATATATATATATAGAAAGAGAAAGAGAGAGGGAGGGAGAATATCGAACCAGAGGAGAGTGACGAGAGAGGAGAGAGAGTGCGGAGAGAGAGAAGAGAAGAGGAGATGAAGAGAGAGAGAGAGAGAGAGAGAGAGGACGAGAGAAAATAATAAACCTAATATACATGTGGGACTAATTTATTAGTAGTTCATTTATTTTAAGGTCCTTCATAAACATCTACAAATATATGGGTCCAACTGTACATTCCCAGACTAAGATTTAGGTTGTTTTTATTAGTGATTTGTATAATTGCCGATTCAAGTAAATTTCTTGAAACATAATCATTAGATCTAGCAATTACAGAGGTATCACCCCAATTAATACAATGAGATTTTTCACTCAGATGGATAAACAGTGCATTTGAAGTCTGGGCTGTTCTAACTGAATACATATGCTGCTTAATACATACACATAAATTTTTACTTGACTGACCAACGTAAAACAATGGGCAATCCTTACAAGGAATTTTGTAAATTACGTTGTTATTTGTTACGGGACTATTCTTAATTAGCATATCTTTAATGGTATTGTTATAAGAGAACACTACGTTAACATTAAACGATTTAAATATTGGTTTTATGTTTTCAAATCCACGAAAGTAAGGTAAGCTTAGTATATTTTTAGGCATTTCTTTTTCATTAATGGTAACACTATAAAACTTGTTGTGAGCTTTTTTATAACATAAATCAATTAAATGAGGTGGGTAGCAGAGATCGTTTCCTATCTTTTTTATGTATTCTATTTCTTGGTCAAGATATTGTGGACTCGTGATACGCAAAGCGCGTAGGAACATAGAAGAGAAAATGGAAATCTTAATATTAAGATGGTGGCCAGAATAAGAATGTACATATGTTAAATTATTTGTGGGTTTTCTATAAATACTGAATTTGCATTGGAAAGAATCTCTATGTATTAATACATCTAGGAAAGGGATGACATTGTTATTTTCAATTTCAACAGTGAATTTTATGGATGGCACTAAATTATCCAATTTAGACAGTAAATCCTTTACATCGATACCAACAGATAAGACTACTAAGATATCATTGACATATCGGTACCATTTTAAGGGGACAAGTGTGATATTCGGGAGGTGTTGTCTCTCATAAAATTTCATATATAAGTTTGAAAGGAGAGGTGATAAAGGGTTACCCATGGCCATACTAAATATTTGTTGGTAATATTCTCCATTAAAAATAAATCTGCAATCACAAATACATAACTTAATCAAGGACATAGGCAATTCATGCAGTACAAGTTCATTGCTTAAATATTCTAGCACAGAGTCAATAGGGAATTTTGTAAAAAAGGAACATACATCAAAACTGACAAAGATATCGCAAGGGTTTAGTACAATGTTATTTAATTTTTCCACAAGATCAAGAGAATTCCGGATGTGTAAATTAGATACAGTTCCTAGTAGCGGGGATAACAATTTAGTAAGATATTTAGATAGTTTATAAGCAATTGATCCTACAGTACTAATAATTGGGCGCATAGGTTTGTTTTCCTTATGAGTTTTGACTAGGCCATATAAATAAGGTAATGAGGGACACTTTACAGTTAACTTACACAAAAGTTCTTTTTTATCTTTAAGAATTTGTTTGATATTGATATTAAAGTTTTTTATTACTTGGTCCAACGGATTTTTTGCGAGTTTTTTGTAAGTTATTTCATCTTCTCGTAAAGTATGCATGCGTGATATGTAATCAGTTTTGTCCAGAACCACTAAACTATTGGATTTATCAGCCTTGGTAATGTGTAAGCTATTATCATTCTTCAATTCTCTTAAACTTTTTCTGATTAAGTTACGTATTTGTGATTACAGATTTATTTTTAATGGAGAATATTACCAACAAATATTTGGTACGGCCATGGATAACCCTTTATCACCTCTCCTTTCAAACTTATATATGGAATTCTTTGAGAGACATCTGAGTGAAAAATCTCATTGTATCAATTGGGGTGATACCTCTGTAATTGCTAGATCTAATGATTATGTTTCAAGAAATTTACTGGAGTCGGCAATTATAGAAATCACTAATAAAAACAACCTAAATCTTAGTCTGGGAATGTACCATTTGGACCCATATATTTCTGATATGTGTATGAAGGACCTTAGAATAAATGAACTACTAATAAATTAGTCCCACATGTATATAGTTATTATCTCTCTCTCTCTCTCTCTCTCTCTCTCTCTCTCTCTCTCTGGTTCGAAACTCTCTCTCCCTCTTTCTCTTGCTCGTATATATAATATATATAATATATATATATATATATATATATATATATATATATATATATATATTGATATAATGGTATCTATATTTTCTTGTCGTCTTCATTAATAATAATTTTTGGGAAAATTTGTGTAAATTTCAAGATAATAAAGTTGTATATGCTTCTTGTTTTTTCAAAATGTACTGTTTTCTGGAAGAATAACCCGTTTACAGCATGTATCCTCCAAGGTGTGGCTACCCTCAGACATTTCCTCGTTTCTGTAGAGTGAAATCGACCTTATTGCTAATCTTGTAGTGTCAGGTTGGATATTAAGCCTTCTTTTGACTATGTTTTTCTCTGTAAAATCAGTTTGCCTTAGTAAAGGGTCGGAACAAGACCGAAAGTACTCGGCTAACTCGCTTTTTAATTTTTTCCTTCGTGGCAAAAACCTTTATTTATACATAGCATCACTTTTATATACTTCGTATATATATATATATATATATATAATATATTAGATATATATATGTATGTGATATATAGATATATATATATATATATATTATATATATATAATATATGAATATTATATATATAATATCTATAGATTATATATATATATATATATATATATATATAAATATATATATATACATATATATATACCTATATATATATATACATTATATATAGATATATATATACTATATATATATATATATATTTATATATTATATATATAATATAGATAGATATAATATATATTTATGTATATATATATATAAATATATATATATATATATATAATATATATAGATATATATATATATATATATATATAGATTATATATATATATAGATATATATATATATATATATATATATATATATATATATATATATATATATATATATATATATATTATATATATATCTTAAGAGGTGAAAAGAGGGGGAATGGCTAATAATATGTTTAAAGTGTTTTATATAATAATAAAGTCACATAGCTCTACTAGCCTGGAGACAAGGGGTGGTACGCTGCAAAGTTCACATTAGAGAAAAAGGTATTTGCTGAACAAGCAACTTGTCTCAGCGGTCGTTCCCCATTTGCGAGGCATGTGCATTCGTTTGTACGCGTGTTACAGGCCTACTGGTTCAGGGTACTTGTGGAAGACGCATTCTTTGTGCAAAAGAGTTAACGACAAGTGGTTGCTCCGAGTGTGGGGAGACAACGCCCATCGAAAAGGTGGGACACGTTCTATAAAAACTTAGAAAAACTGTTACCTTTTGGAAAAGAGAGAGAAGTGTGGAAATATTCTCTTTACGTAAATACTTTGAAAAGAGTGACGTGGGGTGTCGATATAAACTATATCTTTTTTATTACAGATGGGTCCGATTCCATGGTTGATTAGAAACGGGATTCTCTAACTGACTAATACTAGACAATGTGACTTTTTGGGGTTTGAGAGTGTAACCTTAGTCAGGAGGGTAGAATGTTATTCTATTGGTTTCTTTATGGGTAGATTTGGGTGTTTATGCCATTATGACTTGTTAATCATTTTGTTCTTTGTTATAACCAATTGCTTGGGAAATAAATGATATTTTTTTATATTTTACGCAGTCTTAATAAGCCTCGTGACCATCTTACCAGACAGGGCACCTCGTTGGCAACAGGCAAGAGTTCCCAGTTTTGTGTAGTTTAGGGAATAAGGGGGGGGGGGGGCGACAGTGGTGGCCGCAGTAAAGGCTTTTTATATATTTTTCAAGCTGTAGGTACGCTCCGTAGGGACTGGTGACCAGTTAGAAATAGGGGGTTTCGGTTTTTATTTTGATAGGAAAAGGGGTTATTAATCATGTCACAGGCAACTCAGCGTCATACTGCTGATTCGACAGAGAGAAGCTGTTCCTCAGACAGTCTTCCTCTCCCAAGCCAAGTCAGTTGATTCTTGAGATTACGGAATAAAGGTGTTTTAAAAAGAGAAAAAAGGGGGGAGGAGAAAAGTTTAGTTTTTGACATATTAAAGTGTTTCGCAGTTCGCGCATGTTTGCGGTGTATGTGAATTCGGTTTACGGTCATATGAAGACGTAAGTGTATTTTCGAGTTTGTTTTTCTTTCTTATTTTTTTTCTCTTTTTATATTTTGTGGATTTTCTTTAACTTTTTGTTCTGGTTCATGTTCCTTGTGTTTGTGTGTGGCGAACTTGCCTGAGTGGGATTTTTGCGGCAAGTCGTGCCAGAGAGAGAGAGAGAGGCGAGTTAGTTCGGAAACACCTTACGTTCTTTTTCTTTGTCCTAATCCCTTCCTTTTCCTTATTATTATTATTTTTTGTTTTTTTTTATTGTCATTTTCGTGGGGTTGATTTTGTGATTGGGGACGGGGCACGCTTACCTTTTGTTATCTATTGTTGGGAAAAAATTTTCTGTTGATTTTTCTTGATTGGGTTTAGTGTATATAAATACATTGATGTTATTGAGATCGGGGAACAGCCTTGGGAAACAAGATAAAATGGCGGATGCTAAACCGACGACGCTACTACATCACGTGACGAACATTTCTGCGGGGGTCAGCCCGTTCAAAGGGATTGTGGATGGCGCATTGTCCCAGCCTATAAATATTTTCATAGAAGGAGTTAATAACTATTTAGCAGGAAAGAATATAGTAGACGATGTAGAGGCATTCAGAGAGGCGAAAGCTTTGCTAGATTTCAATAAGGGAGACCTCAGTCATAGGTCAAGGAGTTTCCAATTTACAAAATGTCGTACCTGGACAGACTTGCAAGCATTTTTGAAAACAGCATATGGCTCAAAGGAACACGGAGATATGGTGAGAGACCTTCGAGGTCTTTATAAACTACGGAAAGGCACTAATAGCCTTGTAGAACATAGTTCAAAGCTGTTTGACGCAGTGGCAGATTGGGTAGGAAAATTGAAAACATCTAAATGGGTTACAGGGATAATCTCCCTCTAAATAATGTTCATAAACTGATCTATTTTCCCTGCTCTTACAGAGGTACCCGATGCAATAGTGGATAGCTTTGATGAAAAAGGTTGAGCCTACCTCAGACAAGAATTACTTTATACCCAAATAGATAAACACAGGTCTAAATGTCCCACCGTAGATAGCACAATTTTTTAACGGGACAGGCCCGAGGGATAGAGTACAGAGAGACACGGAACTTTCTTCTCATCGTCTGTGTGCAAAAGTTGAGTATAACAAAAGATCGATCGATCAAAGCAACAGCAGTTGCGTTGTTTCAACTGCCAATAAACCAGGATATCCAAAAGAATTGTGTAAGGTTAAATATTGTGGAATGTGTAAAAGTACTGAGCATTATTGGCAGTCTTGTCCGTCTCAGATACGGAAAGATGCGAGGCCTGCACCTCAAGGTTCTGGTAATTATAATGTGAGAACTTCCCAGGCAGGTCAAACCAGAGGGCAAAGGGATCGGCGAAATTTTTGGAAGCCCCGATCAACAAAAAGGGTACAGGTGATTGGTACATGCCATTGTGGTCGTGGGGGACGCCCCAGAGCCCAAGCCTATAGTCTATGGAACAGTAGGGGATGTGGATATCCCGGTTTTTATAGACACCGGGGCATCAATAAATCTAATGGACTATAATTTATATCAATCCATGTTCTCCAATTACCCTTTGCAGCCCTCTACGGAGACGGTGTGGGATGTGCAAGCCCATAGATTAAACACACTGGGTTGTGTACAAATAAGGTTTGCTCTCGGTGACAGAGTGTGAACAGAACCTTTTTTGGTAATAAAAGGAATTGCCTTAGGTAATAAAATCTTGTTGGGTCATCCTGCTTGTAGAAGACACAAGATTTCGATCCATGCGGGTGCTAATGGGATAACAATCGGGAAAATGAATTACCGCATACCATATGAGGACGTGAATAGAATGGAGGACATGGAGGTTATTGAAAGAGGAGAGGTGCTCGGTGGTATTAATGGCGGTGATACGAGTGTTATGGGGAAAGGTAATGTTAAAACACACGTTGGTGATCTGGGAGATGATTACGGGGGTTCTATCAGAGTTCATGGTGGTAACAATGATACTAACAATACTGGTGATGATACTAATATGGATGTTATTTCTGATACTAACAATGCTGGGGATAATACTGAGGGTGGTAATTTGTATGGGGCGGTGGCAAGGGGAGATACTAACCACAAATATAGAGGTGTTTTATTTGAAGATATTATGTTACTACCAGGTTCAAAGGTTATGGTAAAAGTTAAATTGAAGGAAATGAGAAAACCCACAGATGTGTCTGTTATTGAAAACAGTGAAAAGCTCAGAGGAGTTGTTAGCACGGCATCGGTGAACGGTGTATCCAAGAATGGGGTTACGTGGGTGGAGCTATTAAACTGTAATGATACAGCTAGGAGATACCAGAAAAACACATATATAGTAGACTTCAAAGATTGGAATTGTGATAGTGGTTCTGAGGCTATCGTAGAGGGGAAACCTGAGTTTTCGGAGGCAGAAATACAATCAAGGAAACAAACATTTAGTGAACATTTGGCTAATGCGGATTATAGCGAACACGTTGAAGCGATAAGCGGGCTCTTGGCAGAATTTGGGGATACCGTAGCCTTGCAAGGTGATAAATTGGGGTTGACTAATGTGTTAAAGCATAAGGTAAATTTGGAGAGCAACTCAAAACCTATTTATATTCCTGCATATCGCATACCTTTCAAAATCAGAAAACAGGTAGAGAAAGAAGTTAATAGATGGGAAGAAGAAGGAATCATTAGACCCAGTGTGTCTCCTTACAACTTTCCCTTGTTAGCGGTACCTAAGAAAGATGGTTCGGTCCGTGTATGCGTCGATTTTAGACGTTTAAATGAGAAAACGATCCCTGACCGCTACCCAGTTTCGTGCATACTAGATCTTTTTGTCGAAATTGGGGGACATAACATTTATAGCTCAATTGATTTGGTGCAAGGTTTCTTACAGGTCCCTCTCAGCGAGAGTAGCAAGAATATACAGCCTTTTCAGTGCCCAAGGACACTATGAATTTACGCGAATGCCTTTCGGTTTATCGGGCAGTCCGATGACTTTTACCAGGTTGGTGAACACAGTCTTTTTCACGGGTTATTGGGCAAAAATGTTTTTGTGTATATGGATGACATCCTGATCGCAACGGACACGATCGCGCAACACCTGGAAGTGCTTACAGAAGTACTTAGGAGGCTTAGATTAGCGGGGTGAAAATTCAAGCTAGCCAAGTGTTCGTTCTTGAAAAAGCAGATCACATATCTAGGTCACGTCATATCTAAGGAAGGGGTTAGAGTAAATGACGATAAAGTCAAAGCAATAGCGAATTTTCGCAACCCCAGATCAAAGAAAGAGATTAAGCCATTCCTGGGTATCGCCGGTTTCTTCAGGAGGTTCGTAAAAGGGTTTTCTAACATAGCAGCTTCCCTAACTGATGTGTTGCGGGAAGAGGTTCAATTTCAGTGGAAGGAACCCCAGGAGGAGAGTTTTCAAAAGCTTAAAGATGCGCTAATGAATCCCCCGGTTTTGAAGTTTCCAGATTTTAAGGAACCTTTTACATTAGTAACTGATGCAAGCCAGGAAGGCATAGGTGCATGCCTTATGCAAAGGTTTGATGGGAAATGGAAATTTCATCCTATAGCTTTTATAGCAGGAAGTTCAGGACAAAAGGCAGTAACGAGAAGTCCATGGCCAACCATAGATAAGGAAGCCTTTGCAATAGTGTCGAGCTTAGTTCATTTTAAAATGTTACTGATGGGGAATAAAGTAGAAGTCCTTACAGACCACAGACCGTTACTCGATCTTTTTAATAAACCCGATTTGTCTCCCAAAAGAGCTCGATGGTTTCTAACTATCAGAGATTTTGATGCAAAGCTCAAATATGTAGAGAGCAAATTTAATTTTGTTGCGGACGCTCTCAGCAGGAGTTTTCATGACGCGGAAGGTTTCCAAGTCGCGCAGGTCATTAACGAAGCCATACAATGGGATATACCTCTCATAGAGCTAAGGCAAGATGAAGACTAGGTTTTAGCAGATGCGAAAGCATTTCTGAGAGGGGAATTAGTCAAGAAACGTTATAGCTTGCCTTTTTCGGGTTTGGAGTTAGAATGAAATCTGTTGGTTAGGAAAATTAAATATAAGTTGAGAACCAGTGAAAGTAAAGGAGATACGACACAGATCGTAATTCCGAAAGTCCTAATTCCAGTGGTTTTAGATATAGTTCATTGCAGGTTCGGTAGTCCTCACTTGGGAATAGAAAAAACTTATGATGAGGTTCGGGCTAAATACATTTGGAAAAATATGGGTAAAGATGTGGAAAATTTCGTAAGGAATTGTGCGGTGTGCAACGCATGTAAGCCTGCTAGGACAACATCATGCAAATTAGGATCGTATCCTATACCGAGTAGGCCTTTTCAGAGAATAACATATGGATGTCTTAGGGAATTTTTGTGTGAGTCTCATATGCGAACAAGTACTTGCTAGTGATAATAAATGAACTTACAAGGATAGTAGAAATTTTCCCACTTAAGCATAAAACGGCCGAAGAAGTAGCCATAGCATTTTTCAATGGTATCGTTTGCAGATATGGTTCACCCAAAGTTCTATTAACCGACAATGGGAGGGAATTTGTGAACAAAACCTTGAAGTGTTTAGCTGAATTCATGGGGATACAGAAAGTAACAATTATTCCATACACACCCGAGGCTAATGGGTTGTGCAAATGAGCAAAAACGGTAGGTGGTAATGATAGAAATTGGGACAGATATATTAACGTTGTTAGACATAGCATTAACACCATGGTTAGCGATTCAATTAAAATGTCCCCTTTTGAAGCTTTGTTTGGTTATCCAACGTGAGGCACATTTGATTTGTTAACTACGCCTCACCAGAGGGAGGATACGGTTGAAGCGCTGATATCCACAGCGAGAGAGAGACACGCATGTCTTAGCCGTAATCTCGAGTCCACAACCAGAGATATGGTTCAAAAGAGTATTAGTAAATCATCTGATCCCAAGATCAATGTCGGTGATAAGGTATTTTTAAAACTTAACGTGAGAAATGAGTTAAATTACAAACTAGGCCCGAAGTTTGAAGGTCCTTTTAAAGTCATTGAAGAGAAAATTGGAAATAGGTTTGTAGTTTTAAATGAACGAACAGGTCAGTCGAAGCTAACACATATCTCGAAATTGAAAAGAATTGGTTGTGGCAATTAATATATGATCGCGCAATTGCATTCATTTTTCCTTGTTATCTGTTTTTGTAATTTGATGACAGAATGGCTTCGCATTTTTTTTTCCTTCTCCTTTGTTTCCTTCTAATGTTTTTCTCTCTTATTATATGTAAGTCTGCGGCGTTTTGGCGTAAGATTTCGGGGTTAATATTTTTCGGCAGATGTTTGCTTTAGCTGAGAAACGGGATGGTCTTTTTAACGTGGGGTCAGTAATTAAATAGAGGAATTATTTATGTCACCTGAGTGGTGTCATTATTAAGATGATGGTTTATGTATAATGAGATGGTTCTGGGGAGTGTGCTTACGAAGTTCAGTACTAAACATTTTTTTTTGAGAATCACGAGTTTCTAGCGTCGCGAGTCTGAATATGCTGCAATGCTAAGCACCTGAGATAGTCGTCTGTTCATAGGTGGGTTTCTTTTTTGCTGAAGTTGCTGTAAGGAGTCCGGTTGCGAACCTTCCCTTTGGAATTGATGACTCGGGGATTTGCACGGTTTTCGGAGATGCTGATTATGACATTTCACGCGAACGTGTCATGTAAGGGGATTTTTTTTCTTGTCGATAAGGTTGTTGCGCTAGCAGATTCTGTAACGGTACACATTCCGTTTTGGGGAAAAGATGTTGAATTATATATTTGTTTTTTTTTCTCTTTTCTTCGTCCGAGAAGATTAAACAACTGATAGTTTTCTTTTTCTTTTCTCTTATGTGCGCTGTGTAATGGGGAGGGGAAAGTTCACTTACTATTCTTGTATTATCTTATTTTTATTTTTTTTTTCTTCTTTTCTTACGAGAGATGTTGCAATGAGGGTTAAGCTCTAAATAGCATTTATCTTTTAGATAGAAGATATAATTTGTCAGGGTATGTGGGTTGGATAGAAGGGGTGTTCAGCATTATATTTTACGGAGGCTAGTTATATAAACCATAAAGGGGTTTTTACTGTTAGACTTTATGAGTTCTCTTTTGATAGTGTGTTTGTCAGATATGGGATTATTTGTGAGAATTCAGTAGGTAAAGATTATTTGGTTTAGCGAGGAATTTTTCTTTTTTTAATATTTGATTAGTAGATTGAATATATTAATTAGTGACGAATTTGTGGGTAAAACAAGACTTTAGTTATTTTATGACCATGTAGACCTTTAAATACGACACACAATGACGTTGGAGAATTCCCAACTCTACGTGAGTATGCCAAGGGAGACGACTTCGTTCTACAGTACCAGAGGTTGAGTCAAGTCTACACACGAATGGCATTTTTGTGGACTGCCTTGGCAAAGGATGAGATGTCTTCGATATAATTTCTGGGATAAACCAGGAGTCTACAGTCTTCGATGAGGCGGGTGTGAGAGCACTGCATAGAATAACGGCCGGGTGGTGACCACGTTTACTTCAGTAGAAAACGTCGAATCTACAGTTTCGCGACAGGAGGGTGTTGGATACACTCACGAGGGTCGCAGACGCTGAATAATGGTGCGTGCGGAGTTGTTTCGAGTTGGGTTACGTACTCGACCTGCGTCTACAACAATTCGCTCATTCTACAGGGGTCCCAGCTGTTTGACAGTTCCTGCAGGATTCTTACAGACTTCTTCATGGTACTTAGTCGGCGTGTCTACAACTCGTGTCTACAACACGGAAGCCATAAGGCGGTTCGAATCCCGCCTACAGTGGAGTCCGTTACAGTCCAGCCACTCGAAGATAGTGGTGAAGATGAACCTTTTTTTTCGAATGGCGACCGCTATACTATACCAATAGTAATGATCATGTTAGGCGCTATACTGATCGCCATTTGTGTACTTGGAGTCCTTAAACTTTTATGCATTCGACGAAGCACAAGTGCTCCGGCAACGGAGGTGGGTCTAAGTCATGTGGTACATTGATACATTGGGCATTAATTGCCGATATGGTGTGAGACGGGAGTGCATTATTTTATTTTTTGAGCCAGCCTCTGGTTTTATATATATTGTAAGACGCTTGTGTATCTAGAGCTAGGCGGGAGCTAGCATGGAGTAGCCGAGCTCCTCTTAAGAGGTGAAAAGAGGGGGAATGGCTAATAATATGTTTAAAGTGTTTTATATAATAATAAAGTCACATAGTTCTACTAGCCTGGAGACAAGGGGTGGTACGCTGCAAAGTTCACATTGGAGAAAAAGGTATTTGCTGAACAAGCAACTTGTCTCAGAGGTCGTTCCCCGTTTGCGAGGCATGTGAATTCGTTTGTGTACGTGGGTTGTAAGGCCCTAACTTAGTTGCAGGGTACTTGTGGAAGACGCATTCTTTGTGCAAAAGAGTTAACGACAAGTGGTTGCTCCGAGTGTCGGGAGAAAACGCCCATCGAAAAGGTAGGACACATTCTATAAAAACTTAGAAAAACTGTTACCTTTTGGAAAAGAGAGAGAAGTGTGGAAATATTCTCTTTACGTAAATACTTTGAAAAGAGTGACGTGGGGTGTCTATATAACTATTATCTTTATTACAGATGGGTCCGATTCCATGGTTGATTAGGAACTGGATTCTCTAACTGACTAATACTAGACAATGTGACTTTTTGGGGTTTGAGAGTGTAACCTTAGTCAGGAGGGTAGAATGTTATCTTATTGGTTTCTTTATGGGTAGATTTGGGTGTTTATGCCATTATGACTTGTTAATCATTTTGTTCTTTGTTATAACCAATTGCTTTGGGAAATAAATGATATTTTTTATATTTACGCAGTCTTAATAAGCCTCGTGACATCTTACGGACAGGGCACCGTTGGCAACAGGTAAGAGTTCCCAGTTTTGTGTAGTTTAGGGAATAAGGGGGGGGGGGGGGTGGGGGGGGGGGACATATATATATATATATATATGCTTAAAAAATCACAGTAGATGCACCTGACTTCATAAATAAGCGAATACCACGGGAAAATGATAGTCAGAAATCCAAGCGCTTTCGTCTTTATTCAGACATCGTCAAGGAGCTACTAAAGTACAATTGGAGAGGAAGGCCTCAGGTACAAACAAGATCAGGAATACCAGATGGGTAATTATCAAAATGGTAAAAATTAAAAGGGATAATCCAGGATTATCGGATATCACACGGTCACAAACTTAAACAGATTCTGACCCTAACCGAAATTACAAAGTATCTTTACAGTCCAAAACATGTAAAAACTAAATATATTAATTTTGTTGCTTATATTTATCTACAACTTCTTTAATTATGAAAGCATCAAGTTTAAATAAACCAAGACTTAAATTTAGAACATTTCTATTATTTGACTTGATAAAACAAGATTCAATGATATTCCTTTTAACTGTGTCATTACATGGGACTAAGGCTCTTGCTGACTCCAGTTAATAGGATGGTCTAAATCTCTCATATGTACAAATAATGCATTCGATGTTTGCCCAGTTCTCACAGAATATTGATGTTGCTTGAGACGCTGTGAAAGAGATTTGCCGGTCTGTCCGTAATAGACTTTATCAAACTTTTTGCAAGGAATTTCATATATGCAGCCTGGAAGATCTTTAGGAGAATTTTTTATTACTAAACTCTTGACATTAATATTACTGAAAACAACATTTATGTTAAAAAGCTTTAAAATTCTAAGAATATCTAAAAACCTTTCATCATAAGGTAATTTTAGAATGTTATGCTTACTAAATTCAAGTTTGTCATTAGTTGAATAAAATGTTTTTCTAGCTCTTTTCCATGCCACATCTACAAGTTTCAATGCAATATCATAAATAGTTTTAATTTCAGTGTCAATAAACTGCGGGCTACAATTGTACTTTAGTAGCTCCTTGACGATGTCTGAATAAAGACGAAAGCGCTTGGATTTCTGACTATCATTTTCCCGTTGTATTATTTTATATTTATATATATATATATATAGATATATATATATATATATATATATAATATATATATATTATATATATATATATATATATATATATATATATAAATCTCGGTTGCATTGCAAAAAATTTTAATATATGAAGGGTTCTCACACTTACTTCAAGTCATGCAAAAATCTCCAAGGTTATTTAATATAGAAATTTTTATATTACCGTGTTTTGCACTAAAATGCTAAACTGTAAATTTTTACAACAAGAATTTTACAATGAGTTAAAAACCTTTTGAAAAATACTAAGTTGTGTACTAATGAACGAGTCAGTCATTTTAAAGGAAATATATTTCTGATAGAAAAAAATTACAATAAACAAAGTAATTTTATGCACATCTTCTATATAATTACTTTATTTGTTGTAATTTCTTTTCAGAAATAATGTTGCTTTCGAATGAGAGCAATTAGTTTGCAAAAATTATCTACGTTATGAAAGGGTTGTGATGTCTTTTTTTCAAACATATTCAAAATTAGCATGTAAAGAATAATGACTGGTTTTACTGCAAAATGTGGAAAACTATATGGCACGAAGGCTCTTTAATTTCGTTAGATTTGTTGCTAATTACTGGTATTCATCCTCTGCAGTCGGAGTTATAGACGTACACCCTTAATATCTAGAGGAAAAAAAATATCAAAAGGGCTGAAGATTTCCAACTAATTCTTGATAGACTATTAGTTTTAGAGTGAGATATATACTGCCTTTTATTGGCAGCGAAAAACGAGCGTAATTCGTATTTTTATTGGATGTCCCATAGGTGTTTCCATGGGAACCGTTGTTTACAAACAAAACCATACCTCATTCATAAGAGTTATGGGCATGTAGAGAGCCCTCCAATTTTATGCACTATCATTGGAAACCTCGATAAAACCCGAAGGAACTCCTTCGTTCTACTATTGTGGTATTTGGGGGGTGGGAGGGCGTTAGGGGTAGATCTCGTATGGAACCGTAAAATACATAGAGTTTAGTCATTGTAGTAATTCTAGTTCTAAGCAATGATTTAGCAGCATGCCGCAAATTCTCCTCCTGAGTTTGATTATCTCAGTTTTTATAAGAAACAAACTTAAAAACACCCATTATGGTACTAACTCTTTCTGGTATTTCCGAAAGTTTCGAATATATTGGTACTCATAGGTTTTCTAAAAGGACATATATTACGGTCATCTTTATTTGTAAAAGCCTTTTGTTTCTTTCAGTTTCCATTCAAAATAATCGTGATAACGAAAAAATAAAGCATAAGTGGGAATAAATAATGTATTTATGGTCAAAGGTATGAACACAGAACAGGAGAGATGACGATGATCTTTGCATTTGCAAACGTTCGTGAATGACTGAAATATGGACTGTGACGCTGAGGTTATAAAATGCAAAATTTGCTTGAGATGTCATGAGTCTGACATGAATGAGATATTGCAAAGCGTCAGAGGAAGAGACTGAGAGGATTAGGAACGCAGCTCACTCTTGGTACCAATTCTGAGTGGTAGCAAGAAAATATCATTTGCTAGACATTAGAAAGATGGAAATAAAAGTAGACATTAAATGAACAGGTCACAATGTTTCAATGTCGGAACGTGAGTGACCTAGGGGGACCAAGGGACGTTTCGTGTTACTGTAATTAATTTGTTGAATTCAGGAAATGTTTTTGGAGTGATGCTTTTGAGCATTTGAAAAAAATATTCCACAAGATTGTTTATTGAAGTTATTAAGAATCATTCATATTTAGTGACAGGTACTTCAGAGAAAACAAGACAATTGATTCTTAAAGATCAAATCAACACGAATTATTGGTGAGGTGGAACCTCACAAAGCGTCTCTTGTAACGGAGTGAGGGGGATGATAATCAAAACAGTGAAAGCGAGCGATTTCCGCTTCCTGTAGTTTGGATTTGGAGTGCTTACTCTTACGAGTTCTCCGTTCTATTCTACATAGGTAACACAGAAACCTGGTCTATCACTTGTAAGATAGAATTATAACTAAAACACTCAATGCCTCTGAGACAGAGGTCTACGAATGAACGTCCTTTGGCGGACTATCGTATCGTAATGATCAGAGAATGGTTCAAGTCCCGGATGCTAAACATCTTTTCTATATCGTAGTGCTAATATATTATGATCGGTTTAATCAATTAGATTTTTACCACAACAGAAGATAATAAATTTAATACCATTTTAATTACCGATTAGAAATGAACACTAAAATACAGTAAAATACAGTTTA